>NW_021131411.1:0-600000 GCF_004193835.3 Ostrinia furnacalis | reverse complement strand
CACTTTTCGGGAGATGTGATCATTTTTTTATTACAATATAACTACAACTTCTTTACTCAATTGTATTGTTACTCAAATACGAGTAACAAAACATTTGGGTAAAACAGTTTTTTAGTCAAATTTCAGACTTAAAAGAAAAAAAAAACAATGAAAAAAGAAGTAGCTCACTTATAGTAGTTACAGTCAAATGGGCGAATTTTGTATTCTTAAAATGACCTTACAATTTACATATACACCCACGAAGTTTGTCTAACCTTCTACCAAACACCCTGTATACCTAATACTAGGTCTTTACTTTGTGTTTTTCATGACATGAAAATTAATTCAATCGGAAACAATTCTTATAAATGGTTTTATTGTTTTAATGGCTTCATTGACACTATAATAGCGGCGGGTAATATTTTAAACACCATACAATAGCTTATAGTGCTTTCAAAATTAATAGGTACTTAATTGTTACCTTTAAAACATTAGTCAAACCTTTTGAAAGGCACTTTAATGGTTTCAATTTCGGCCAAGAATAGTGTTTCAGTCGGTTACTAAGTAGTTTTAAATGTTCGAAAAATTCCACCGTAGTTAAAAAGAGAGAAAATTGGTTTTCATAAAAATCGTGTGGATTCCAGAAAATATCACAATATTACTTTTGTGTTACTCCAACAAAGTAATATAATTTGATATAGGTTTGCTTCTGAGAAGTATCGATTAACGTCATGACACGACACTTTTATACGAGTAAAGCGATTATGCCGTTTATGCTATCTATCAGCACACCATACACAACAACTGTCTTTTCCCATGGCATAATTCTAACGAGGAAACGTTGAACTTTATTCATAACATCTAGCTATAAACAAGCTTGTTTATGATAAAGCTTACCATAATTGTTTGCGGAAAATGATAGTGCTATTGATAGATTTTATTCTATCAGATGGTTTTTAGTTACAGTTTTAAATCAGATAACGTTAATTAAATATTACATTGTACAGCCCAAAATATTGCGCTTATTAGTATTAACTTTAGCTCAATTACAGATCTCCTCATTTCTGATTCGTTCTCTGGAAGTCATTGGGGTAGGCATATGTTCAGCAGTGGACGTTCTATCGCTGAAATGGTAATGATGATGATGATGATGATGATGATAATGAAATTAACATATTGTTAAAAGAAATAGCCACTTGTCATGTTATACACCGTGTTACTTTGCATTCTTGCCATATTCACAGAGATAAAAGTAGGGACCAATACCTGTTATTTAAGATAAACAAGAGACTCCCATAAAGAAAGTACACTGAGTTTTTAGTAATTTTGGTTTTGCAGTACAAATTGGAATAAACCAATTTTGTCTCGCACTTTCTACAGGTGCAAGTGGAATAAACCTAGTGGGTGTGGTCTAGTTCTTATTAATCTGTGATGTTTTATGGCTCTGGGTACCAGCCTTTTTATCCAGTCATAATAATTATTTTAAAATACTCTTCAGTTGATTTTAGATTTTCCTTTCTACTCTCAGTTTCTACTTTACGGGCTTAGGACCGTCAAAAATACGTAATAATTATTAGGCTTTTAATTAATTTATAACATTGTTCCCTATTTTTACAAATTAATAAATTAAGTATGAAATGAAATCACCTTATTCACAATTAATTATTTATTTATGAGTTCCTACTTACAAAGTTTACGTATTGCGAAGCAAGTGTTCAAAGTGTCCTCCGTTCTGATGAAGGCACAGTCTAGCACGGCGAAGCGTAGGTATTTCGCTTTAGTTTTCGCAACACATAAACGTTTTGTCTCACAGTTTCGCTGAAGCAATCCTTTCACGTAACACGTTTACACTTTTTATCTCTTCTGCGCATACCAGGTCGTTTCAAGTCACTCCAAAAATAATAGTCCATTGGTGTTAGGTCCGAGGATCGTGGTGGCCAAGCTACTGGACCCCCTCGTCCAATCCACTGTTCACCAAACGTATTATTCGCGCACTTGACGTCCTTATTGTGGGGGAGCACCATCCTGCTGGTAGTAGAGCATTTGGTGTAACGCTAAGGGTACGTCATCAAGCATTTCATTTAAGACGTCTTGCAGACACTCCAAGCACCATTTTGATTAAATTATTCGTTGTTTGAATACACTTCAGTCATTTTTGTATTATTTATAACGTGATTTGTGATTGATGGATTTCTCAGTTTTTTACAAAAGTGTCAAAAAGACATTTTAAAGACAATAGATTGCAATAGATATTTAAAAATACAATAAAAAGTAAAAAAGTCTCCATCGCCATCGGTAACATAAGTGATGTGCATGCGTTACGATAGTTAGTGATGTGTTTAACAGATTGTCGATAAAATAAAATATTCAAAATTAAAAATCAAAATTTTCGGGCATTATTTTTTAACGGATTTGTGTTCAGTATCAGTAATATAGTTACCTCTGTAAATATGGCAAGAATGCAAAGTAACACCCTGTATATTAGTCTTCTGTTATAAGGTATTTTATTGATGAAATAAAATAGAAATAAAGCTTTTAGAACAACCAAAAGATTATTTCGATTTTGCGTCTCCGAGTATTTTAGCATAGGTAGATTTCCCTAAACCTAAATTAACAATCTTACCTGAAACAGCTATAGTCCCGTCGCCAGTCACTTTCACACAAGTGACTTTTCCCAGATGTCCCGACAGCAGATGCAAGTCCGAGCCAGTGTTGATGTCCCACACGATCAGGTTGCAGTCCCAGGATCCGGAGACCACTTGCGTCTTGTTGGTGATGGACACCGCCACGCAAGTGACTATATCCGAGTGGCCAACTAGGACCTATGGGGGTTAAACATAAACTGATAGAGAATGCCAAAACTGTAGAGAATAATCACGGGTGGTTAAAGTTTATATAAATAAGTAACAATTTAAAAATCAACATTTTCTAATGCTGGATTTACACTATGCGGAAATTAGAATTACGAAAAATGAATTAATTTCATCCCCGCTCCTCTGTTTTTTTGACTTGACTCGGCTAATTTTCGCGCAGTGTAAACGCAGCATAAGAGACTATTTGATTCAACTGCAAGTTATTACAATGTAATGACGTGTCAACGTATCAACATACTAGTCCGCCTACGAAGGGCGCTTCCGACTTCTTAAAAAAAGACAAAATTTACTATGTATAAACGCCATTAAATTGTTAACGTAAGTGTCGGAACCGGGAATTTAAAATTGGATAGCTTGTCCCTACGGAGCTATTTATTTAACTTGATTTAATTTCACAGACAAGCGCGCAAGAATTTCCAACAAAATTTTTTAGGCACCTTCTTATAGAAATAGCTAGCAGTTATTTCAGTATACTGATAGTATACTCTGCAATAATAATATACAAAGTAGATTTATGTTTTGTTTTCGAAGAAAAGGTTTTCATCATAACACTCCATTTTGAGAGGGCTTCAGTTGACATCATGGCATAAATCAAAGGATTTATATTTTTGGTAAGGGGTATTATATTATCTGTGGTAAGGGTTTTCTAAGAAGAATTCCCGAGTGCTTCTTGCTTAGCCGTTGGAGTTAAGAGGAGTTGTTACTTACATTGAGTGAAGTAGGAAATAATTAAAGAATGTTCGCACTGTAGAGTGTACTTATTCACAGTATAAATAAAATTCTAAAATACAAATCAGAAAACACTTCTAGAATCATTTATTGTTGTAACGTTATGTTAGTAAGGATTTTCGTGGCGACTTTAAAACAATATTTTATATTAAAATGATTGATTAACATTTTCTTAGGCTTATTTAGGTATACAAAATGTTATCACAGAATCTAATTACACAATAATAGGTAGAACTTTGATTATTAGCCGGCTAATCATACCTGTAACCTCAGTAATTAATTGAAATGATATTACCTACCACTAATGAAACATTGCGGATTATGAGATTGGAATTTATTACAACCTAATGAATTGTTAATTACACGTGTTTTCATAAAACATGTTCTGGGTATCGTATTATTTTCCCTTCAAACTGTATGTAAGTTAAATTGTGAATAATGTGTTTGTGTGTTGAGTAATTATTATCGTTCTGCACGCGACACGGCACACCTCTTCTTTTTTAATTCCCTCTATTGTGTTTTCAGAAATAGGTCATAGAAAATGGAGTTAACACACTATCGAATCCCTTTCGACGAGATTTGTGCGATGCGAACCACGCGTACCTCTCATGATGTCTGACCTTA
This sequence comes from Ostrinia furnacalis, assembly GCF_004193835.3. Taxonomy (NCBI): domain Eukaryota; kingdom Metazoa; phylum Arthropoda; class Insecta; order Lepidoptera; family Crambidae; genus Ostrinia; species Ostrinia furnacalis. The sequence goes on along the minus strand of NW_021131411.1, from coordinate 595,795 downwards.
TCCTGAAACCACCAAAGATCCTGACCACCATGAATACGTACATTCCCTGTACCATAATCATAAGAATTCATCGATCCACTCATGAAACTACGAAGAGCTCTTACCTGAACTGCATCCAGTTTCCACACCTTCAGCGACATATCCACGGAGCCAGTGACCACATGCTGCGAGTCCGCTGTTAGCGCGAAGCAAGTTATCTGTTCAGCGTGCGACACGGCACGCCTCTTCATATCTTACGAGTCAGGCTTAAAGAAGTTATTAAGAACTCTTTCTTACCTGAGACAGCTTCCCTCCATCCAGTTTCCACACATTCAGCGACATATCCATAGAACCAGTGACCACGTGCTGCGAGTCAGCCGTTAGCGCGAAGCAGGTTATCCGTTCAGCGTGCGACACGGCACGCCTCTTCATATCTTACGAGTCAGGCTTAAAGAAGTTATCAAGAGCACTCTCTTACCTGAGACAGCTTCCCTCCATCCAGTTTCCACACCTTCAGCGATATATCCATAGAACCAGTGACCACGTGCTGCGAGTCAGCCGTTAGCGCGAAGCAGGTTATCTGTTCAGCGTGCGACACGGCACGCCTCTTCATATCTTACGAGTCAGACTTAAAGAAGTTATCAAGAGCACTCTCTTACCTGAGACAGCTTCCCTCCATCCAGTTTCCACACCTTCAGCGACATATCCATAGAACCAGTGACCACATGCTGCGAGTTAGCCGTGACCGCAAAGCCAGTTATTCGTTCAGCGTCCGACACGGCACGCCTCTCCAAAACTTACGAGTCAGTCATAAAGAAGTTATCAAGAGCACTCTCTTACCTGAGACAGCTTCCCTCCATCCAGTTTCCACACCTTCAGCGACATCCATAGAACCAGTGACCACGTGCTGCGAGTCAGCCGTTAGCGCGAAGCAGGTTATCCGTTCAGCGTGCGACACGGCACGCCTCTTCATATCTTACGAGTCAGACTTAAAGAAGTTATCAAGAGCACTCTCTTACCTGAGACAGCTTCCCTCCATCCAGTTTCCACACCTTCAGCGACATATCCATAGAACCAGTGACCACGTGCTGCGAGTCAGCCGTTAGCGCGAAGCAGGTTATCCGTTCAGCGTGCGACACGGCACGCCTCTCCTCACTACTGTCTCCACCGGCTAATCCCCAGATGCGAACTGAATTGTCACCGTCTGATAAAACCTGGTGGAAAAGGGTTTAAATTTTAGTTCAATCTTGCTAGGATATAACTTATTTGAGAACGTAGATGTGTCGTGAACTTACCGCAAACTTCATATTCAACGTAACATCCAGGCTCGCACTAGGCCCTTGCGTTGAATGCAGGACTATTCCAGAGTCGACCAGCCACACGTTGACATTGCGTGCCCTGTCGCCAGACATGGCCCGGCGACCGTCCGACATCATCAGCAAGGATTGGAGAGCTGCTGAATGGCCCTGATGAAAGGATATTCGTGATAAAAGACGTTTCCTATCAGCCATATTCTAATCTCAAAGCTGTGGTCCATATTAATGCATGAAAAATCTACTGTAGCTGAATCTTCCTAAAATCAAGAAGCAAGAAATCTACAAGAAACTCTTAAGTAGGTATAATAATAATTCGGTTGATCTTCAAAGATTTGAATTCTACCTTTATACCTTTACAGACAAAGATCTGCAATTATCACGCGTTATTTACTAACCTTGTACGTTAAAGACGGCGAGTTGTCCGCCAACTGCCACACAACCACAGTCCTGTCTTCGGACCCGCTCAGCACTATCAGGTTGTTTGGTGAAAAGCACACGCAAGTTATATGGCCCATGTGTCCGCTAAGGGTGGCTTGTAGCCTGTGGGTAGACAGTTGCCAAACGCGGACCAAGCCGCGGGCGCAGCCGCTGACGGCCAGCTGACCATCCCGGGACACTTCTAAGCAGCTGATTGGTATTAGCTCGCTTTGTTCTGCCTGTAGGGAGAAAATGTTCGATTTGTGGGTAGTTTCTTCAGAATGGCCGATTCATCTTTATACATTTTTAACTGACACATGCAGACTGTTGAAAGATTATTTACCTGTAATAGAGTAACATTTGTTGTGGATTTTGTTTGTCTCCTCTTCAACTGTTTTGTTGGCCTGAAGTTGGTCAAATTATCTTCTGTGTGGAATGAATATATTGTCACCCTGTTGCTGCCTACAAAAGAGAATTAAGGTAAATACTAATCTTAGGACGTGACGTTTTAATTAATTACGGATTAATATCTCGAGATAAAGGACTTACCAGCAGCCAACAAGAAGTGGTCTTTGTCAGCAATAGCCAGAGCTGCTAAATCATGCGCAGCTGCTAAAGTGCGCAGCAGCGTGCCACTGTGCAGGCTGTACACGTAGATGCGCTGGTCAGCACAACCGACAGCCGCCCGGGAAGAGTCATGAGCCACGCAGAAGCATTTTATCTGAACCATTAGAAATACAACATGTTGGATTCACGATTAGGTACCCATAATCTTGTCCAGTCGGGCTAGGATGCGCGCCATGATAATTTCAGATGACAAATGTTTGGGCCTATCGTGCAAAATAGATTATTTGTGTGTCTCGATAAAAGTTTATCGTGCAGTGGGGCGCATCCTAGGCGTACAGTAAGTAATTATGTAAAACAGACAAGGAAGCTCTAATTTACGCTCTATGTAGAGCTGGCCTTAGCGATTTGTGACATAAGGTGCATTAAATGGCTTTAAAGTACTATAAAACCTACTACCTACCTACTTTACCTACAAGCCTACAATAAAGTTCACGCCAGTCAACGTTGGGCACAATGCTCTTTTTATGACGCATTGTTGTTGGAGCAGTATTGATTGACGGCCCAACGCAAGCCATTTTTAGGTTCGCTAGTTATTAAAAAATCGAACACTGGAACCAAATTCACAAAGTTCAAAAGGTTATTGTTCAATATTGAATAACTACCGCCATTTGATAGATACCTAATGCACGGAATATAATGATATTATAGCTATAACCTTTAAGTGCATTTGGTAGAGCTCTTTAGCTGCTATATCAATTCGATTCTACACTATTACGCATCTGGATAATACATTAAAACAAAATACTCGGGAATCCAATTGAATATCAGTGTTATTTCTGAATAAAGAGCGAGGAGATATTTGAATATCCATTTTCTATTCTGCCTAATGCAATTTAAATGTCTGCTGGATAAGGATTTATTTTTATTGGTTACCACATCACTTAACAACGATGAATAATATTATGGTTTTTTGGCTTTCATTTCTTCTAATAGAAACATTCAAAGCTGTGAGAAGAAGCCAGAGAGTCAGCACATTGTATAAATGTACCTGCGTAAGTAGGTAGGTACTTACTACTTCAGTTTCAGTACAGTACAATCAGTAGTAGGTACACATTGTAGATATTAAAAACGAAATAGATACATTGCACGACATATCGTTACTGGACAAAGTGCACATAAAACTGAAACTGGCTAAGTTTGATGAGTATAACTTTATCGCCTAGTGCTCAGGCAGGTAACGTAGCGATAACTTTGATCGTAACACTACGATAAAACTGTCGTATCAAATCACAAGACAACTTTGGCTGAAGTAATGGTTTATGTCCTTTATATTGTACAAAAAATTATAAATATCTATCAATCACCAATATTTTTATAACCAAGTAAATCAATCATTATTCCATGCAATAATTTTAATTTCAAAATAAACTTCAATCCATCTATAATCTAGTAGTGTCAGAGGAATAGGGTAACCTTTGAAAATGTAAGTGCTCCACCAAGGGTGTAAGTATCACGTGCAAAGAAAACTATCCAAATCGCATTACGAATGGATTTGTAAAGGGCGGCGGTTAACACTAACTTCAGCAAATGAAATAAGAAAAGGCGAGGTCGGCGGCCACTTACTAGCAATCGGCGGTAATTTATCTCACTGGTAACGAGTAAGTGGGAGCTAAAGCAATTTGGTGATCCCCTATTACGGCGGTGAAGGGTGAGGATGCTACAGTCATTCGCAAGTGGCAATTCTTGACTCAATCTTAGCACCAAACGTACTTAGATCATAAGTGTTCCAAATCGTACGAGTAGCAAATTGATTTTCTTCGCTTATTTTGGAGATATTTTGGAAAGTTTCTAAGAAGGAGGGATAAGTAAATCGTCTAGAGAAAACTTCCAAGTACTCATAAAATAACTTACTGAAGGATATAAAATACAAACCGCAACGTAAAGATGTACAAGAAAAGCACTTTGTCAAATTCCCACATTAATAACAAATGGGTTTGTTTTCAAGAACAACATTTTATAACTTCCACAAGCGGTTTTGATGAGACGTGAAGTCAAATTTTCGTCTTTTACTTAAGACAGATTATATAATTCAATTATAAATAAGGAAAACCACACTTTGGAGTTTTTTTTATACCTTTGTCATCGAGAGTGCGACTTAAGTGCTATAGTTGTGTTATTGGCATCGTTTCCCGGTTTTTACGGACTCATATCATAAAACAAAAACACAAACATGATTGTGTAAAACTTACCTTAGCTTTATGTCTTTTCAGCACATGCAAGTAGGTCCCAGTAATAAATGTCCTCAAGTGCAGTTCGTTCTCTCCCTGCAGCGTTATGAGGAACACGTTGTCATCAGTCACTTCCATCGCATGTATGGGCACTCCTGCAGTGACCGTGCTGAGCAACGTGAAGTTATCCACATTCCACGTACACACCGTCCCATCTTGAGATCCCGTTACCAGAATCTCCCCGTCTTGAATCACTTTTACCGCGGTAACCGGCCCTCGGTGGTGATCGATCTTTGTGACCTATTTAGGAAATAACGTAATTAATTCCACTGCTTAAGCAGCTGAATCTATAATTAACATTGTTTGCGAGTTCCGCCCCGAGACAGTTCCTTGTTTAAGCCACCCAAAGCAATCCTTTCTCCGAGATTTCGTTGGGAAAACAATTGTTATTTAGTCGGGTGAATTTAGTTACTCAGCCTTTTTGTTCAAATAAAGCTCATTTAAACTTTTTGCTGCAACCGAATTAAGATAGGCAAATCTTTGATGTCGTTTTTTCAACAAAGTTATTTTAAGTTACTTTATCATTCAGATTTTTCTACAAACTATTTTAAATAAAAACGCCTAAGTAAAATTAATTAAAATTGTATCTTCTGGAGATGACTTTTTTGATGCATGATGCCCAAAATCATAATACGAATTTGGTTATAATTTTAGTAAATTCGTATAATATACAGCTTCATAAGAACTCTGAGTCCAGAATGTTTGTGATCATTACACAAATAGGTATCATTTCCACCTAGGTATCCGAACTTGTATAACCAGACGAGAGCCTTAATGAAAATAGTTGGACTGAATATTTGGAATTCAAACCAAATAGGTAGGTAGCTAGTTTAATTTAAAGAAACTTTGCAGCAAATATTGTCCCTGTCTCATATTCCTTTACGAGGAAACTTAGTTTATTGACTCGGCAGAGCAAACGATTGGTATCCGAGCCCGCCGTTGCCCTTAGTTTGTAATTAAATGCAGTATTTTCCAATAGTTTTGCCGACAGCGGAGAATATCAATTTATCTTTGAAGTATTGCGCTTTGGTGTGTTAAACTTCACGAACTGCCTTTTTGTAACTTTATACCTACTATCGATAAAAAACTTAGGGTGAGTTGCACCAACATACTTTAACCGTAGCTTTAACAATAACCGGTACTTTTTGTATGGAGTTTGACAGATTTTTGACATTTATTAAAGTCAAAGTAAGATGGTGCAACCCAGCCTTAAAATAAATTAGTTAAACGTAAAAACGAAAAAAAGATTTTGCTTTTGCTGTATTTAAAACGTCGTACTTTTAGTCTTTTGTTTTTATTACTTTTGTTTTTGGAACACTAATTAAATGCTGGCCAGATATAAAACAATAGATTTTCTTTTGTTCTCACCAATGCTCCGTCCACTAGGGAGGTGACGATGACCGCTGAGTCTTCGCCACCGCTGATCACCAGTGATCGGTTCACGATTGCTGCTACACATAGCACTGGCGCTATGTGTTCCCTGCAAATAAACCCTTCTTTATTCAAAGGAAAAAGGTGGTTGTCACTTTCATCAATCTAATACAGTGTGAGTCACGTTAAAGTGTACATATGAAAATAGATGAAACTAGACCTATTTTTATCGACAAAAAAGAGGTCAAAAAATTTTTGAGATTTTTTTTTAATTTTTTATAGATTTTTTTTCTTTCAATTACTTATTATAAAGAAAACGTAATAACTTTTAAACTAAGCGGTATATCTTGATAAAATAAAAACTGTAATAATGCAATAATGTAAACGAAGCGTTGAATGGCGCGCCCGGAGAGGCTTAGTTCAAACGATCATAGCAAATGTTGTGATAGGGATAGAGACATGCAATTTTTAGTTTTACAAAGGTAATACAATAGAGAATAATACAAAACAATAAAAACCACGTATTATAGGGGCATTTTTCGGAGAAATTTATCAAATAACCAAAAAAACACGAATTTTTAAGTAGATTTTTTTCAAAAAGTATCATTTTTTATTATTTGTTGGCATTTTTTGTGAATTGTATGTATTTTTACAAGCTTTATATTGACTTCACTTGTTAGTATGTGTGGGACAAATCTTGCAACTGAAATTAAGACCAGTTCTCCTCAACCGATTGAGCTGAAATTTGGCATACTTATGTAAATACGATGACAATGCAATGTTATGGTACCATTGAGCTGGTCTGATGATGGAGTCAGGAGGTGGCCATAGGAACTCCTAAACGAAACGGCGGAATCTCATCGAATTTGGGATCGTTGGATTTGTCTTTTTGAGCACTTTAGTGCTACATGATGTCCAGGGTCCTGATAATGGATTTGGGAGGTGGCCATAGGAACTCCTAAACGAAACGGCGGAAACTCATCGAGTTTGGGTTCGTTGGATTCGTCTTCCTGAGCACTTTGGTGCTAAATGATGACCAGGACTCAGATTGAGATACAACTAAAAAGTGTAAAATAAAATTATAATAAAAAAAAACTTTTTTAAAAACAAGCTTTATTCTGAAATGCAGTTGTAATAAAACGAAAAAAATAATTGTATGCAATGTTCAAATAATTTCGAAAGCTTGTAGCGCAAACAGAAAAAAGAAGAATAAATTCCATGCGCGATACAAGCTTTCGAAATTATTTGAACATTGCATACAATTATTTTTTTCGTTTTATTACAACTGCATTTCAGAATAAAGCTTGTTTTTAAAAAAGTTTTTTTTTATTATAATTTTATTTTAGTATCGCCTGCTATTTAGCATTATTACTATTTTTATTTTATCAGGATATACTGCTTAGTTTAAAAGTTATTACGTTTCCTTTACAATAAGTAATTGGAAGTAAAAAAATTATATAAAAAATATAAAAAAAATCTCAAAAATTTTTTGACCACTTTTTTGTCGATAAAAATAGGTCTAGTTTCATCCATTTTCATATGTACACTTTAACGTGACTCACACTGTATAATTCATTAGCGTTTTTATACAAAAGACAACGTAAACGTAAATTCAGGCAAATCTATTTAAACTAACTAGGCAACTCGAAAAACGAATTAGTATAATTCGGTTTTAGGTTCTATTGCTGGAGCTGAGTTAGTTCTGTTGGTTTTCATGAACAAAAATAATAATGCCAGTTCCTTTGTACTCGTAATGTAATATTGTTTAAAAAGTTAACTTGATCTTCAAAGATGCTCAAACTTATCCAATTACAAAAATGCTCAACCTATAGCATGCTGTGTCGTAGGGAATTTTTATTATCCTCAAAGCTTGCATGAAATAGGCAAAAATCTATTTCAACGAGGGCGGATAATGGAGATGAAAACAATGTTTTAGTTTGGCATTTTGATAATTTCAAAATAAGATAAAGTTTAGCATAATATTCCCACTGAAATAATAGTCGCAGGTCGAATACAGAATAAAATTATACAATTACAATCATTGCCCACAGTGGATATGATGTGGTATAATTATGGAAATTAATCTGAGCTTGTTTCATAATTGATTTTAGATTACCTACCTAGCGTAATTAATTTTGAATTGGGCTCGGATGGAAATGGTATCTAAATCTACTGTTATTGGAAACGTATTTTCTTTTTCACAATATTAACTCTATATCTACTCGTACGTAATATCTCATTACGATTCCAACAACTACTTAATTGAATGGTACATTTGCCGTATACATACTTTATTTTTCTCCCAAGCATGTATCATTCATAATAGTATTATATTATGAGAAAGGTTTTGTACTTTTCCGTACATAATTATGTATTAATTATTTATCAATAGAAAGCCGCAGTATTTATGAGCGTCATAGGTTATAAAAAAAAACCGGCCAAGTGCGAGTCGGACTCGCGCACCGAGGGTTCCGTACCAATGATTTATGAAATTAAAATTATTATTTTTTATTTAAGTTATTAGTATGAAAGATTACGCGGTAATAATAAAAGGTATACGATTTACGAGGTATTAAAAAAAACTCTCGTTCAAAACAATTTTTGTTGGTAGTTTTTATAGTAATGTACATCATATGTTTTTTAGATTTTTCATTTTCTTATTTTAGAAGTTAGAGGGGGGGGGGGGCAACTTTTTTCCACTTTGGAAGCGTCTGTCACGCAAACTATTCGGTTTGGAAAAAAAGTATTTTAGAAACCTCGAGTTTCAGTTCTAAGTATGGGGAGCCCCCAATATTTATTATTATTTTTTAATTTTTGCATCAAATTCTCTTACCAAGTTTCAACAGTATAGCTCTTGCTCACAGCCTTAAAAATGGCTGTGACATACGGACGGACAGACGGACGGACGGACAGACGGGCGGACAGACAGACAGACATGGCGGTGAGAGTCATACAAAATGTTTCTGGAATACTTACAAAATCTTAGTCTTGACTGCTAACGTGTGTAAGTCCCACACGATGACGCTGGTGTCTTCAGACCCCGTGAGGAGGTACTGGGATTCCCGCGTCACGCACATGCAGAGGATCCTCCCTGAGTGACCTGAAAAGAAACGGGTTTTTAGCAAAGAACTGTGGGTGGGAACGATTTGTGGGGCCCAAAAATAATGTAAAGTGACTCTATTCCATATTTTTTCTATTCTGTATTTTTTCTCACATAGTCTAAAATCGATTTATTGGTAAATAACCTAATTCTAAGGTTTAACTATTATGGTACCTAGTCGACAAACAAGATAAAACTGTAAAATGATTTACCTACGTCCTGTAGAGAGTGAAACAAATAGGTACTATATTCACACAAATTGTAAGATGTACCTACTAACCTTAGTAATTATGTATCTTGGGTTGGAGGCCTGGTGCTCTAAGATACAGGCAGGATTCTGCCTAGTTTAGACACCAGTCTCCCACAGACAAATGTACCAAACTAAATTTAAGACTAGTTTTAAGAATCTGTTTGTGGAGAGAAAATAAATATATTTATTATTATTATTATTTATTATTATTATTATTATTCTACGTTAATTAAGAACTTTTAAATGCTTTTAACACTGAAATACCCTGGAAAACTTAACAATAAATTTAATTACTCGAAATAACCTTTGAAGCTATTGTAGTTTCGGCCAATTGTGTGTAAATGGTTTTTTAAATTCGTTATTTCATCACTACTGACGTCAGCAGTTTGATTATACTCGTAGCTAGGTTGTTTTACAAATTACGAAACTGTTTTTATACTTATGCTTTAAATATTTACATTGGTTTTTAGTTTGGCTGTGCTGATCACAAATCTAGTTAAATAAAAGGCCAAATTACTTTTCGCCAAATTTCACTTCGCAAACAACTTATCGCCAAAGTTTCATTTCCCAAATGAACTTTTAGCAAATGTACTTTTCGCAACTAATTCATTTGTTCAAATTATCATTTGGTAAAATTTTACTTGGCAAATGTTTATACAGGGTGTTGATTTCAATCCTCGCCATATTTATTTAGGTGATCTATTATGACTTATATAAACGCATTATCCACCAAAAAAAAAATTACAAACTAAAGTAGAATTTTTAGCGAATATTTTCCGTGCGACATCAACTGTACTGTGGCTCGTAATACTGCAATACGTTTCAACTGCGGCACCCATCGAGCTACGCGGATCGCTCGCTTATCATGTCTGATAGTCTACTGAAGGAAGCCACGTAAAATAGGTAGTGTAAATAGGTATTTTTGTTTGACTAACTAAAGTTAAAGTTCGTTTTAAATTAGTTTGCTGTTTCCTATGTGTGTGTGTGTGTGTGTGTGTGTGTGTATTGGAGCGTACCTACGCGCTTTCCGCCACTACCTACCGCAATCGCGGGAGTATTTTGTACACAAAATTACCAGATTATTTACTCCCTACATTAAAAAAAACACATTCCTTTAAGTTTAGAACTAGGTACCTACTCACCGATGCGACTTCAGATGCGTTTCCACGTGCCCTCCCGTAACAGTAAACCATGTTTACGTACTCACGAGCACTGTACGTATGGTTTGGCATCTTCCTAACACTCACTCACTATTATTACACTCACTATCACACTTTCACACACTAAATACTCAAAACCGCACGAGAAAACAATCAAAAATCGNTGCCAAATATTATATCCCAAATAATTTGTTTGGTCAAATTGACACTTCACATACTTACCCACCGTTACCCACAAATCAAAGCATAAGGCACATGATCATGGTTTTCACAAGAATTTTATGTAAAACAAAGAGATTGCAGAAAATAGTATGGTTGCAAAAAGTAGGTATTGCAGAAAATAGTAGGTTAGGTTAGGTTAGAACAGTGACCCTATGCGCTAGAATCACCTCTATTGTTAATGAATCATTTGGAAATATCGATAAAAAGAATGAAATAAGAAAATTAATTTAGAACAAATTTTATATTAACTACCCACTAAACAAAATAATAACCACAAGCTAATTTGTATTCCATTCTATGCACCAATCAAATTATTTTGAAAATAGTTTATGGTGTAATATTTTTGCCAAATGAAACATTTGACAAAACATACTTTGCCAAACAAAAATTTGCTAAACAATAATATGCCAAAAGCGACATTTGCGAATTAAAAGTTTGCAATAAGTTGTTTTGCCAAATGAGAATTTGCTAAATGAAAATTTGCGAAACGTTGTTTGCGATGTGATAATTTGGGAAACGTTTTTTGGCCAAACATAAGTAATCCAAAATTAATGAATAAATGAAAATTCTATAAAGTTAAATGTTGTGAATATTAATTAAATGTGTCAAGCAAATATACCCAAAGCGGTGGGTTTTCAGACAAAGAACAGCGTGTACATTGTGTAAATTAGTTAAACTACATTACTGCCTAGAGTTGTAGGAGTATGACAAAGCTTTCGGGACAGTTACTTATAAATAATGAAGTGGAAACCAAATTGAATCCCATTGTTTTATGCCCATTATCACCATCAATCCCTAATTTTGAAATGACCCCTATGGTAACACTTATCAGGAATTTTATTTTGAAAGCGTTCACTTAAAATTAGGGATTGTTCGTGATTACTCAAGCAAATCGGGCATTATAGCAGTAACATTACTCTCTATTCCTCCTTCTCATTTACTTCAAAATAATATTATAGAGAGCCAGATACAGCCTAGGATACTCGTACTATTCTATCATTTGGCTGCAAAATCCCGAAGAATTAATTGCGCCTTTAATTTCTGACTCGTGAAATCCAAGGCTTTCAGAGCACAGATTGTAGCGTATCCCAGATTGTTTTCTAAGTGTCCCGCATAAATCGGGACACCTGGCGACGTCCCCTCGTAGCTCGTATTTGCTAATGTTTGGGACGGTGTTTGTTCAAACAACAAACGACTGGCTGGCGGAGGACCCTCGGATGAAATATGCTACAATTAACTATTCTCGCTCGATTTATATCCTTTTATTAAACTGACGCGCTTTATGAAAGACTTTTATTAATAAACCTTTTTTACGCGAGGGAGAAAAAATATATGCTTAATTATTTCTACAAAATCGGCAATATTTGTGAAATATTAATATTTGTTGGTAACAGTAAACCTTCAAGATTTTATGATTGTGTAGCCTTAACCTTTATAAAGATAAGTTCCTTTTGGTTGGATCATAATATTATTTCGTCGTATTAGCACAGAATAATAATAAGTACTATTAGTAACTTCTGTTTTAGGTAGGGTGTCATGTACTTTTAAACTTCTATAAGTTAGTTCTGTAAGTTAGTAAGCTGTAGCACAGGCTGTAGGTACTATAACATATTTAAAAGTTTTGCTTAATTTTACATTAGGTTAGGTCAAAGACAAAAGTATCACGTGTGAAAATAATTAAAGCATAATTATCCAAAATAAACAAATAACTGTAACTAATCTAATGAACAAAGTATCAATTTCTTTGGCAAAATTGCAAAGCTATTTAAAAGTCTCATGAAAAGTGTAATTAGAACGGTATCTGCGCATGTAATTATTTTTAATTGGTAACCGATATCCAAATTGCGGGCCGTCCAACGGTCCAATATAGTTAAACGTTTAGGCTATCAGGATAATTGTGACTTGGGCTGCGACGGCATAACCAGTCGACAATATCGACGAAAAAAAAACAAAAATTTAAAAATTATAAGGTTCTTGAAACTTATTTGGTATCCATAGTACAGTCAGCGTCAGGTAGATCGAAGCGTCTAAGATAGCCAAAATGATCTGCTTATGCTTATGCTTACTTTGACTGGTTACATTTATATGAAATATTGAATATCAGATCATTTTGGTTTATCTTAGACGCGTCGCGCTGACTGTACAAGCTTTGCTTAGTTTGGGATTGGATAGTGCAATGTATAATGCCACATGAATAATCATGCTCAAAATTATTACATGGTGGAAAAACTCGCAAACTTTGGAGAAATCGTTATTTAGACAAATGTAATAAAAAGTTTATCAATAAATATTCTAAAATATTAACTATCGATCAGTTATCGATAAAATGCTATTTCATCGACAACAGCTGTGCATCCTTTATACTTATTGCACGGTCGTTAGCAAACTGGACATCGAGTTTACATTTTATTTAGTCCGTTTCAAAATGGGAAATATGTTGGTAGAAGCTTAATGGATTAAATTATAGAATTACATTTTGACAATAGTCGATACGAACAAAAATAACCAAGTTAAAATTACATTACTAGCTATGCAAATGCATGTCCCACCTTGTTTTAGTAATAGATTGGATGTATAAAGGTTAATTACAAAATTAACTTTCTTTATTACTGTTAGCAGCTATGTTTTACGTTAGTTCGTTACCCTGCGACTAACTTACTGTTGAGTAGGGATGGCAATATTTTTGTCCAGAAAACTCTAATTTGGATCTATTTTATTTGAGAAGGCATGGAGGCAAAGACAAAATTTGAGGGGAGGCTTACTTTCAGCAGTGAACATCTTATGTTGACATGATGATAAAAAGTCATTCACTCGTGATAGAGATGGAATAGTGACCGTGCATCATTCACGAAAACGAACCGTTTTTAAAGATCTTATTCAAAACATCGATTACTCGATCTCAGAGCACCATCCCTACACACAACCCTAGAGACTAGTGCTTCATAGTTAGGTATTATTTACGCAGGGCAGTAGCCTCGGACTAATGTGTGAAAAGTTGAGAAATTATTCTCTTAATTATTCCCGAAACGCCAGTTAATCCTGCTAATGTAATGAATTCTTGTGTTTCTGTTGGACTGGTGCTTTTAATTGTTGTAACTTGGTGATAAATTGGCACTAGAGAAAGTCTCTGGACGATTTTATGTACGCAGAACAGCACGGAAAAGTTAAACACTGTGACATTTTTATAGTTAATAGATCGTGCTAAAGAATGTATTTAGCAACAATAATGTATCTTTAATCTGAACTCTATGGGTTCATAGAACATAATAAACACATTTCAACGTTCGTATATAATTTCAGAGCAGTTTTGTACTAAGCATTAATGTCCAACTCAGTCTTTAATTGGCTTTAGACTAAATTACAGACACCGCGTCCGTTAGCTGGATGTAAAATACATAATTATTTTTCCTCGTTCCAGGGCGAAGAAAACCTACATGAAGTAGATTGTATTTCAGTAGATAATAAGAAAAGAAAACACGTAAGATTGTAATAAATTGAATTATTTCCAAGAGCCACTAAGAAATTTCAGAAGCGTCTGCTAGTTATTTTTTCAGCTTCTTTGAGGCGAAAGAATATTTCTGAAAATATAAAAACTACGCATACGGTACTACGGTAGCGTTCAATTTACTAAAGTAAAATGCGTCGAAAAATCGCTAATCTGAAAAGGCCCTTATGTAATTTTAATGACAAAATACAGCTACATCCCTGACGCATAGTATATTTTATATTATCTCACGTACAAGCGTAAGGTGATGGACGCGGGTAATAATTTACCCAAGTTGCGCGTGACAAAGGTCCGGCTAATCCGTGGCTACTGGCCAGTTATGTTGCTAGCTTTGGTTTTGCCCGAAATGTATAATGAAAGTACATATTATTATTTTCTATCTAGAGCTTGATATAGTACACGGGTTTTAACTTAAGCCAAGTGAAGTCAGATGTCCTATGTTTAGAAAAAAAAATCTCCTAGTTTTAGAAGGGTTCATTAACTTTAAACTAAGATCGTGCACTGTTACTGTCAAGAACAAAAGAAGGATCTAGTTAAAGTAGTCACCGGTTTCTTACGGACGTTCGTTGGACTACGCATGGTTGGTTGGTGGACATCATCGATAAGTTTGGCTGTGTGAAAACGACCCAAAGATATTTTCACAATTCTGTATCTCCTATTAATATAAAATGTAACAAGTGGGGTTGATATAAATTGAATTATTTTAATGGACATTGATGATGATGAAAACATTTAAAGTCAAAATGGTTTACACTCTTTTAATATCCTAAACAAGTATGAAACTTTGTGTGAGAAAAAATATTATGTTTTGAAATGCTTACTTTTCCTTGAAATTGAAAACCAAGTCAGGCTAGGTATTTACTTAAAAATATCTTGTTACTTTTAAAAGCAACCTTAAATTGTGTTAACCTCCTTTAAATAATTTGCTAGAAATAAATTTTGATTCAATTAAGGTTTCCAGTGGGTCTAGACAAAGTGCACTTTTTGATCGAATCGAAAATCGAATCCGTCAAAACTCCATACAAAAAAAGGCTTTTCGACCACTTTTCGACTGGTTTGCGATTAAAATGTGCACTTTGTCTAGACCCACAGAAGTTATTAGTCTGGTACTTAGTGTAAACAAAAGGAGTTCGGGAAAATCGTTATTAATACTGATTACTAATTAGGTTTCTAAGCCTTTTCCAGATACTTTGTTGTATAAGTATTTTGTGAAAGTGGTTTAGTGTTCATTTTGATAGAAAATTGTGAAAAATGAATTTGTTTTAGATTATTTTTTGATTGAAAGGAAAATGGTAAATCTGCCTAGGTGTGGCAGTTAGTAACAAACATTTTTAATAATAAGTTTAATAGGTCAACTATTGTAGTTGACATGTTTAGAAGTTGACGTTTCATTAAAGATGTCCTTCTAAAAATCCATATCCCATAGAAAAAGAAGGGCCGTTTTTCTTTGACTTTGAATGTGTCGGGTTTTTTTTTCTCTTCATCTTCTTAAGGACTTTTCTCGGACCAACGAATATAATATGAATGAAGAAATATGTTAGCCAAATTGGTTCAGCCTTTCTCCAATAATGCGAAAAATACATAGATCCGTAGTAGTAAGTAATAGGTTTTAGTTTACCTAAGGTTGAATAATTACATATTATGTACATAGGTATTATGTTCATTTGTGAAATTCCTAGTGATTCCATCTAACCTACCTTTGAAAGTATGGACCCTGGAGTTTGACATGACATGCCATAGCTGCGGGTCCCCCGAAGACGGAGCCAGTACTAAATGCTGCCCAGACGGAGCTAACTGTAGCAACCTGGCGCCAGCACCAGGAGTCGAACCCCCGACCGAGACCACTCGGACTGTGGAAGCGATTGGCGGTTGCAACCTGAGAATAAAATTAATGTTACAGAATAAAATGTTTTGCCTATAATTTATTACAAACTATATAGCTTTCCGCCCACAGCTTCACCCACGTGGAATTTTGTCTGAAAAGCTTTATCGTGCGCGTCCCTGTTTCAAAAACCGGGATGAAAAAATATTGTATGTCCTTTCCCGGGACCCAAACTATCTCTATGTCAAATTTTATCAAAATCGGTTCAGTGGTTTAGGCGTGAAAGCGAGACAGACAGACGGACAGAGTTACTTTCGCATTTATAATATTAGTAGGGAAGTATAGGGATTAATGTATACCAACAAAAGTTCACTCAAATTGCCCTAACTAGTTTAGCTGATCTTTTCCCAGGCTGTTTTGCAATAAACATTTACCTATCAAAGTTTATTTTTTACTTTTCACTCAATTTCAGCACCCTTAAAACGTTAAAAAAAAAACATCGCAACTTTTCCCGCGCCCTTTTATCATCGGCGCTTCTAAATTTGAGTTAAATTATTTTTTTATTGAATCACGTGGCGCTGCCGTATCGTTTTATTGAAAAACACTGGCACAAATCGATGATGTTCCGAGATGTATTTTCCGAGTAAAAACTGGCCGGTATAATCTAATTTCCTCTGATAGAGAGATCTCCTCTTTTTCCTGTTCGTTCATTGGGAGCGGAGCCATTCATCTTGGTAGGGATGTGGGGTGACGTAAATATCGATACAAATAACCAATTTTTGATAATAATGAGGTAATAGTGAATTTTATTTTTGTTATCAATTTTTGGTTCTACGTAACGTCTTAGTTTTATTTGTAAACCTTAATACAATTTCATAAATGTTATATTATTATCATTGAGATCTTTGACGCACTCCTTAGCAGTATACTCAACGTAAACTAATGGTAAGCACACAGATGACACAGATGATGATATTATGTCATCACGTTACATTATTTACAAATAATACGATTCTCAATATTAATAAAATTCGCTTCTCGATAAAAAAAATATCAGGCGTATAAGTGTTACGACATTATTTCTAGGAAGCCAATTACTTTCAGAAAGAAAATCGATGTGAAACCTTTTTCTCCATAATCGATCACGTTTTCCCATCCTTACCGGTATCGCAGGAGTTAATGGGATAGATAAACAGGACGATTAGGTGGTTAATTAACAAACTCCACGGACCCCGGATTTCACGCTTTCGATGCTTACGCTTATCGCTTGTACGTGAATATTATTAATATCGCCCCTAAAAATAAACGTTCAATTAGATTCTGGATCGATAAGGCGATGACGCGGTGTGACAGTTATTTAATATGGAAAATTGGTAAAGAGAGCCCACTGTTTGATAGATTATGTGACATTAAGGTATCGTATTGCAAGTAAAAATGGGTGATATGAGTGCAACGTATGGTTTATGAACGATTAATACCTGCACATTAACCTATCTTTAAGTAAAATATGTTACTTCAATAGATTTTAGACTTTATACCTACTAAACACAAAACAGTTCAAAAACCATCGTTTTAATTTTTGAGTGCAGCTTTACTAGAATGGAAAAAACATGACTTATTTATTTACAATCAGTATCAAAACCACACGCACGTTTCAAAACTTTGTCAATTTAGGCAAATAAAGATACCTTTCATGGACAAAGACTAGCTATCAGTAGAGCTAAATTACCTGTATTTACACACAAACTACGACAACATCCCTACAGCGTAACCTCAATAGTTCACCCACCATTAATCAAGGGCTGTCAACACACAATTCTTCCTAATGCGCCATTCGTCTAAACAGTGAGCAATTACAACTCCTGGCGAAACAATAGTCCGCGCCATTATAAACGGTCAATTTTAGCATCGAATGAAAAGCCGATTAACAGACATCGAGCTGCCTATGTATCTAGATACACTCGACACGATAGGTTTACTCATATCATGATATGAGTAAACCTATCGATTTCAAAGTGAACTTATTGACCTATTCGTTGCGGACGGCACGGCATACTTTGTACACCGCTACAGTTAGAAGTTTTTAATATATGCGCCAAAACGAAGAATAAAATATACTGAGACAGTTCAATTCCTCTTTGAGTAGATTTTGTTTACATTAACAAAATTTTATTGTCAGTTTCTATTGGCGCGGACTACACAAACACGTTGTGGGAGGGATCAATGCGCCTAATTCCGTGTTTTGTCCGGCGCCCACCGGCGAATTAACGACACGGAACCTAATGTAAACACTTCGAACGCGAATCCGTTAAGCCACTTGCACACGTACTCAAAACATAGCCTGAAAATTCTTAGTGCGCAGATTTGCTGGTTCAAAAGGTATTTTTGTTACAACACCAATTGCCAGCACCAAGTCGATCTAATCTGCACTCAAAAAAAATCTGTAACCTGTGATTAATTATCGGTGAAGCTGTTTCCTTTTTATTTACGGAAAAATGTTTTCCATCGCTTGACTCTGAAATTCCCAAGGACCTCCTAGTAAGCTAAGCACGTCCCTGCATCTAACATTAAGCAATGACATCATTTGAACTATCACACTAAAACCTTTGCTTAATGCGAGTTTGCATTAAACATCTAAGCTAGCGAGTGCGTAAAAAAAATCTCTGAAAGTGTTCGTTAGGGACGCTCTGTACAATTTCTCATACATTTAATATCATATTTTTACGCAGTCGCTAGCGAAGACGTTTGATGTAAACTCGCACTAAGCCCCCTTCTCTTGTATTTCCCCTAATTTAGACCTCAGAAACAAACTAGGTGGTGTTTTATGTAGTAAGCAGATCAATAGATACCTCTAATTACAGTCAATATCCAGGGGCAAAAGTACCTGAGCTGATTAATTTCACTTGAGCTAACATCGCAACGTAAGCGTTCGGCACCTGACTCACACATCGCCACACTTCAGCAGGGGTATATCCAGCAGGTTCACTTCATAATAGTCAAAAACATAAGTAGAAATGAGTGATGTATTATGTCTATCCAATATAGCTTGATTAGAATGACGGCTGTCAAACGAATGTGACTAGTGCTGGGTATGTTTCGTACGGTTCACATAGATGTATCGATAAGTTTTAGAAAAAATGATATAAAAAAATGCACCCAATTTTTCTTCATATCTTTATTCATAAAAATGACAATTATGATTTAAATTAGAAGACAGTAAAATTTAAAATTCATGTCAAGGGTGTATAACCTAAGTCGTAGTCATTATCATCAGTATTCTTCAGCGGTTTTTTCCTCTCGCTAGAGGGCGGTGGGCATCTCTTCTAGAGCAACGGTGCTATGAATACCCACAAAATTACCGGTGATTGATTTTCGATGTTTGATTAATTTAAGAATGAAATGTTTTTTGGTTTTTAATAGTGAACATTTAGAAAAACGTATAACTTGACTTAAATATGTTAAAAAATTAGTTAGAATTTTTTTTTGTTAAATATGTTGAACAATTAGTTTTAATTTAATATGACATTTGTCGATATGTCCCAACACTAACATTTTTGTAACTCGAGATAACCTTGTAGAGACGTCGTTAATACTCTAGCTTGATTTTTAGGGTTCCGTAGCCAAAATGGCAAAAACGGAACCCTTATAGTTTCGTCATGTCCGTCTGTCCGTCTGTCCGTCTGTCCGTCTGTCCGTCTGTCCGTCTGTCCGTCTGTCCGTCTGTCACAGCCGATTTACTCGGAAACTATAAGTACTACAGTGATGAAATTTGATGGGAATATGTGTTGTATGAACCGCTACAAAATTATGACACTAAATAGTAAAAAAAAGAATTGGGGGTGGGGCCCCCCATACATGTAACTGAGGGATGAAAATTTTTTTTTCGATGTACATACCCGTGTGGGGTATCAATGGAAAGGTCTTTTAAAATGATATAAAGTTTTCTAAAAAACATTTTTCTTAAAGTGAACGGTTTTTGAGATATCAGCTCTCAAAGTCGTAAAAAGTATGTCCCCCCCCCTCTATTTTTATAACTACGGGGTATAAAATTCTAAAAAAAATAGAGGTGATGCATGCTAATTAACTCTTTCAACGATTTTTGGTTTGATCAAAGTATCTCTTATAGTTTTTGAGATAGGTTGATTTAACTGTAATTTTGGTTAAGTTATTGTGCTTACACTGAAAACGATGGCTGAACCTTATAAGATAGATCAAAAAATATACTACAGTATTGTACACCTTTTAAAATCCGCGATGATATAAAATCTTTATAATGTAGGTACTTTTTACGAGAAATATTAGCTTATTCAAGCAATACGCCATTAATCCTTATCCAGTAATGTACCTTAAATACATTGTGCATTTGATAAAGTTTAATATTACAAATGTGATTGTTGAGTAATAATAGGTTAAACATATCCATCGAACCAATATTTTTAAAACGCGTTAATCCTATAGATTATTATTACATCGATTCAAGAAGATCGGTCGCTCGCTGCGCTGCAGCGCGTGAGTTGCGGGGCGTGGTCTCGCGCGGGAGCGGGGATAAGATAGCTAACCGCGTCGACCCGAACGGGCAGACACGTGAGGGCAGACGTCGTTGTCACTTGTGCGCGCTAAGAGAATTTCATCGTTCCCATTTACTTCTTTCGCAAGTCGAATTTGGCGTTGAGACTTTTTAATATTGAATTGTACCTATTATAAAAAATAAGTAAGTAGGTATACTGGTTTAATAGGTGCTATTAAACCGGTCACGTACTAATAAATCCCCCAATAATATAAATTCCTTTGTTTTTGGTGCAAATTTTAGTGTTTCGTAGCAGGTTTTTAAAATTTCTAAAGCTTATTGTATATCATCTAACAATGGATACTTTAGATAATACGTTTTCCTACATTCTGAATTATAATAACTATATCGAAGATGATGTGGTTCGCGCATTTCATGAAAAGTTACTTCGGTGCACATCATTTAGACCGCGTGAGCTAGAATTATTTCAACACCCTGAACTGATTGAACCTGTACCTAAAAATGAGACGCACCTTCAAGTAATTTATGACGGTGACGTGGGATTAGTGGGGCACTGGAGTTGTATTTATTACATTAATGGAATACTGCGTGTGTACGATAGTCTTGTTGGTGTTCTAGGAAAATCGCAAAAAATATATGTAAAAGCCTTGTTTCCGTATCTATCGGAGTCATGTATTCAGTTTCCAAGTGTTCAGCGACAACCGAATACTATTGATTGTGGTTTGTTTGCCATTGCTTTTGCCACCTCTTTAGCTCGGAATATTTATAAATACATATATAAAATTAATATTCATACATAAAAGTACAAGGCAAAATATCGGGAGAGTTTAGGCTCCATTCACCAGGTGTATAAATTGACATAATAAGTTTATTATATTTGCTGCTACGGAACCCTTTGTGCGCGAGCCCGACTCGCACTTGGCCGGTTTTTATAATTTCGAATTACTACTTATTGGTGTAATTTAACGCTGCATTTACACGAAATTAACATTTTTATTGGAAGCACTGTCGTCGAAAATATTGTTTGTAGGTCAGACGTGAATTATTTCTTGTCCGCCAATATTTAGCTCTCATTGATCGCTACTACAAAGTTATGTCGTTACTTTTGATGGCAGCTGTCATTCTAATCAAGCTATATTGGATAGACTATAGTTCGTAGAAATATTGGCCGTTGCGGCAGAAAAGTTCTTGAGTGGCGATTACAGATCGGAAGGTCCTTGTCCTGCATTTCAGACGACGACAAAATCGTATAGGTTATTAAGAGGTAGGTAATCCTATCCTGAGATGCGAATGCCAAAGATTAATATCTCTGTACCCAGTCTACGCCTACTGCTATTAAATCGATTGTGTCAAGACTGCTTTCGTAATTACTCCACCACAGGGGAATTTATACAAACTTTGCCAATTATTCACCGAGACCTTTTCGTGCCGTAGCTTCCAAACCAATTGTTTGTCTTAAACACTTCTATTTACACTAAAAGCGAAACGGCCAACTTCGATTTGTACAGCCCAGAAATATATATTCGCTGCCAAATCATTTGCTTATTGTTTGATCAGTAAATGTTTGTGTTTGGTAATTTATTATTTCTGGTTCGGAAAACGGTACATTTATAATTTTCGTGGGATGCGGATAAATATTTGATGATATATTGATTGCGTTGATTGTCGAGGTTAGTTTGAGAGTTCGATGCCACCTCGTAACAGATAATAATATATTTTATTATTCACAGCGTGATTTGCTTTACCGTAGAGTGAAAATCATGACTCACACACAATTAGGCCGATATTTTGAAGCCGCGCTCTTATTCGATTCAAACTCAAGTCTATATTTCATCATGGAATCGGTAGAGTTAGGCGTTTGATCAGAATAGTGGCCCACTCTACCCGTAGAACTAGGGTTTAAATATGCCAACATATTCAGGCCTGCCCAACCTGTCTAGGATACCTAGTGACATACCTACATCTGGGATAAAAAGGTTAGATCAATATCAATCGGGACTAGAGTCAAGCTTTCTGAATTATTGTTTGTTCGCGGACGGAATCTAGAGATTATTCTAAGGATTTCATGGATTATTCAGATTTCATTATATGCGAGGATTAGTACCGAGGATTCCCTTCCTGGCGACTGCTGGTGTTAACCACGCTATTATCGTATTATATCTACCTGTATACAATGCTATACATATACCTATGCTGATGCTTTTAAAATGTTGACACGTTTCATAAATATATTTGCACACAAACACTACTCTATCTATTAAAGAAGATTGACCCAAACGATCATTGTAATAAAGGTCACTTACCATCCATTCAAAGGCACTAAAAGAGGTTTGTCGTAGCCATCGCACCACGCCATCGCAGATGTGACCAGCGTAGCGAGGACTCCCCTTCTGGCGACTGCTGGTCGAAGCCATGCTATTATCTGTTGTAAGAAGAAAATACACGATTTATTTCATTATGTTAAAATGCTCCCTTAAATGTATTTAAAATCTGTTTGACATTAGTTTAATTTTTGTAGTCTAGCTTGATGTAGGTAGCTTTTATGGCTCTATTTTGATTTCATTTCATTGTTACGGTTTCTCTTAGGTTACAATTGTTTGTTTCTATCATGATGATGTATGGTGGAATCAATCATCTCCATAAAGTAAAAGCCCAATGGGATTAAGATAAGCTAAGTCTAAAACATCTTCATAGAAATAAAATATGTGTTTTTTGAAAAGACAGGTTTCTCTCTCAGTTTTCTCTACCATACTTTATACATAAGCCATACCTATCTAAAGTTGTTCGAATATTTAGCGTTATCGATTGTTAATTTTGCTCTAATAGGTAGTTGAATAAATGTTTTAAAAATAGTTACACACTAAACTTAGACAAAACTCTGTATTGAACCCACGTCATGTCTAGACAACTGGTACCTTTAGGGCCTACTAATAAATTGAATAAATTTGTGGCTAACATACTTGTTCTAGTCTCATTAGAAAATTATCAAGGCATAGTATTATCAAAGGCTGTCGTGTTGTGGGTATGTGTCAAGTTTAGAAACGAAAATGTGGATGTTTTCGTCCGATATATCTACAAGAGTATCCAATTTTAACTATGCAAATTAAAATACTTACCTCAACCTTTGAATGTAAATAGATAACTTATTTTGAGTCAAATCGAGGAAAATCATGTTTGATATTCATCACTATGGATATTGTAGACGAACTTAGAAAATATAAAGAATATGGTAATAGAATAGACGCATTGATCCTTCATTTTACAGACAAACGTGATGGTAGTCGTGCTCTATCTCACTAACAACACTAAAATCATATTATAAAATACAACCCTGTAACAACTTGCAACAAAACTTTAATGCGGGCAAAGACGCGTGAAGATACTAGCTTTACTTCATTAATGTTTCGCTCACCAATATTCACAGTACATTAGCTAAACCAAGATTATCTGACGAAGTTTTGGTGCTTTTTTTTTTAGTATTTCCACTAGAATAAGACCCAGCTGAAGCTGCTTCAGTGCAGCCATGATGTGCTAATTATTTTCAAGCTCAGCGGTCGCAGGGGAAATCTAGGACTTCTCAGTCCGAGTTTAAATAACGAGTTCAAAGCTTCTGTTGTAGTTTACTGCAAGATTTACTGCAGTACTAATTACTAGTTACATGGTGGGTTACATAATTCGTTTTGTTTCTATAAACTTATTTGTATTGTTTAAAATAAAAGTTACTCGATGAAAAACACTCCTATTTGATGTTTTACCTACTTAAATTTTTGTTACGTTATGTAGAGTTTTGAATTTGCAAATAAATGTTAAATTGCCTTTCTTATTCAAAAATTTCTCAAAGTACCAAATTTTGTTTTTAACTCGAGTACTCGAATACATGGGGAGTTTGAAATTAAACATAAGAGCCTTTCTCGAGTTCAGTAATTTGTTTCAATATAAAAGTTAAGGGCATGCTCACGCCGTAAATTGACGACTTATAATGCAAAGATACTTACGTTACGAATAAGCCTGTGCTCATAGATTGAATGTTTATAATTATCATTTTTAAAGTAAAAAACTCGGACTTCGGGTAAAAATGCAAATATAACAAATAAACATACGGGTGATTTTACGTAATTTCTCCACTTCACTCAACTCGAACTTAAATTGAGTGTTGTAGCGTATGACGCATATTTTTAATCACCACTAATACTTACGTCAGTAACTTGATTATTTCTCGTTTTTCGCTCACAATTATCTCAAAACATTGCTCCTTATATCCTATGTAGTACGTACCATCCTCATAAACCCTAATTTTATCAGTTCCCTCCAACAAAAGCCTGTGCAAACCCGTTAAGGACTTTATGGTCTTTGCTGACATGCGGCTTTGTTGATAGACTTGGCCGTAAGTAGGTATTTACGGCAAATTGATTTTGAGGTGCTACAGTATAAATAAAGGTACAGTAAGGCTGGGTTGTACCATCTTATTTTAACTTTAACAAAAGTCAAAAATCTATCAAACTCCGTACAAAAACACCGGTTATTGTTATAGGTACGGTTAAACACGGTGGTGCAATTTAGCCTAAGACTATTACACACAAAGACGAGAAAGTCTCATGTCTATTATTGTAATCGAAAAAGTAAATAAAGTATCCCTCAGGTAAAATCCATAAAAACGTGAAAAGGAAAAATATAAACCGTTGCTTCACGTCACTCAACTCGACTTTTCTTCCAGCGATGCGTGAGTTAGTGACGTACCATCCAAACGTATTTTACTTTAGTAAGTTTAGGTTCGATCGTTTGATATTTTGGCACAGTACGAGTATCTAGTACCTACATTAGTCATGTTAATGTTGCCTGTTACATCGTCTAATAGTTACAAGTCGTAAATGATTCGATCAATCTACTTACAAATAAAATTTCATCAGTAGCTCTATGAGGAAACATTGTTTTGATAGAGCAAATTACAGTACACTAGCGGCCGGCCGCGACATCGTACGTGAGGCGGACCCGTTTTACCCCCTTAGTGGTGGTGTTTCATGAAACCCGTTTAGTGGATGTCTACACCCTTTAAGGAACCTGTAGGTGTTATAGTTTCTGAGATTTTGTGATTAATCAGTGAGTGGTATTTCGTTTTTATTTAAATGAATTGTTGATAGATAAATCATTAAATAATCCTTCTGTACCCATTTAGTTTGTGGTCAAAGGCTTCAAAAGGTCGATTGCGTATGCGTTTGACGTTTTACCGATACCAACACTCGGATACGCAAGTGATGAATCGGTTCATTAGTAGTTGAATCGCAATTAAGCCCGGGTAGGTATAATTGCATCGCGATCAACACATATAATAATTAAGCATAGAAGGATACTAAGGCTGAGTTGCACCACCTTATTAGTAACAACAGTAACAATAACAATAACAATAACCGCTGCTTTTTGTATGGAGTTTGACAGATTTTTGACGTTTATCAAAGTTAAAATTAAAGTTACGATTCTTGATTTTCTATGCAATTTTGAACATAATTAATACTTCTTAACAATATCAAACTTCTTGTTCAAATGTACCGTGAATCGCTTAAAGGAAGAAAATGGTAATAAAATATACCCATTTACGGTTTTTGTATAGCCCTATAAAACTTGGTCTTGGTGATTTCAGATGGCCTACGTAGAAAATAGTAATAATATGACCGATAAAATGGAGCTTAATGTTTGCTTGTGATGTTTTTATTGTAATTTTTATACTATTTTTGTTCAGCACATTTCTTTGTTTTGATCGTTTGCCAAACGGGTAGTAAAATACATACATATATACATAAATACAGAAAGCACATATGAGCCTGAAATGTTAACGCAAAATGGATCGTTGGTTAATGCAATTTACTTGTCTGCATGCGGGTTATTATGGGATGCCACGCTATATTAGTATCTAATATTTAAATGCAATTTATATCAATTGGAAATGTATAATCCTAATGCGAATCTAAAGTTCGCATGTACCTAGTGTTTTTTTTCCACAACGAGGAAGCTCCTGGCTAGCATCTTCATTGATTAAATATTTTGTTCATCATTATCATACTAACGTTAGCCCTTGCCGAGACTTGGAAACTCCAGAACAGTTCGCTAGTGGCTTATGGATATAGCTTGTTAAACATCTATCAAGACAAAATCCGGCCATCGCCACCAACCGGCCATTGTGGAAATCATTGGGGGAGGCCTATGTTTAGCAGTGGACGTCCTATGGCTGAAACGATGATGATGATGATGATGATGAAGACAAAATCTAATCGATAGCTCATCAGACTAAAAATAAAATGTTTGTTGCAAAATAACTCTTATTTACAGCTACACAGGATGCTGCAGTGTTTATGTTGTTGCGCCATCGACTCTATTTCTCAAATAGCTTACCTGAGCTCCGAGCTGCATAGGGTCTCGGGTCAGGATGTCACTTGACTTCCTCACAGCTCCGTATACTAGCTCCACGTCCCTGTCTAGTATGTAGCACCGTACGTGCTCCAATATACAGCGCAGATACGATATCGTCACTGTTTGGACCTGTGAAAAATAATAGTGATTCAAAAAGTGTACATGAATAGAAGTAAAACTAAGTAATTTGTGTAGGTATATACCATTAATATTGTGTTGTGCAAGGTCATAATCAAAATTAACATTGCAGTGAATCTACATACATTTCACGCTTTGAAATAAACAAAAGCTGTCCGAAACATACGTAATTGGTTGGAAGAACAGAAACTTGGCACAAATTGAAAGAAAAAACGCGAAAATTCCTTTTGAAGCATACGTGAAAAGGTGAAACCGACCGCAAATATTTATTCTCTCGTTACATATGTACAAAGTGTGCCAGACAGCGCATTTTAAATTCCTTTTGCTCCGAATTCTGCTGGACTCTGCTCAACTTTGCCGGAGGTGTTATAAAATGTACAAGCGAATATGAAAAGATTAAGCATAATTTTCAAACATGACGCACATTTAACTTACTTTGAGTAAGGAAAACATACTTTGTTTTGTCAGAAAGTTTTGTTTTTCTCTTTGAAGTGGTTTTGAAAATGTTTTTTTCATAGGTACCTACAGTATTTAGAAGGGAGTATAAAAGTAGAATATATTATATTCAATTAAAATTAGACAGTAGCTTAATATGTAAACCAAGTAGAGCCTCAGGCTAAAATTTCGGAATACCATTCTCTTTGTTTGAGCTAACTGATGCTGCCAATGGTATTAAATGGATTCAGTATCTAGGTCTTGTTCATATTTAACTTACTGAACCTGATTGAAAATTACTGATCTATTAAAATAACTCAGATATTTAGCTACTTATATTAATAATAACTTTAATAATAATAATAACTTTATTTATTTCTCTCTTTACAAAATACATAAAGTCACAATTTGTAACGGGTAATTATAACAACAAGGAACAAAAATAAGTATTTCGTAGAGACTGGTGTCCGTACTAGGATACCCTGTGCTACAGCACACCAGGCCTCCACCACCGGCTAATCGATACTGCGTGGTTGTGTTAATCTATTTAAGGTATATCTATATAAATAAAAAAATGGAATGATAACATGTGATTTACACAAATAGGCAAAATAAATGATAAGTGATAAGAAGTACTATTTCAAAAATTTAAACTTTAACTTTAAAAGCAATCTTTCTTTCTAATCTTTTGTGTAAGTGTGTGTGTGTATGTGCGTGCGTGTGTGTGTGTGTGTGTGTGTGTGTGTGTGTGTGTGTGTGTGTGTGTGTGTGTGTGTGTGTGTGTGTGTGTGTGTGTGCGTGTGTGTGTGTGTGGGTGTGTGTTATGTGTTAGTTATTGTATTGTTTTAATAAAAGCCTCACTTTCTTCGTAATTTTTAGATATTAACCATTCGGTTAGAAGTTTCTTGCATTCTACTTTTGTTAGTGGATATATATTAAGTAAACGATTAATTTTGTTATATAGATATGGTCCCAAAAAGCAAAAGAATTTTTTGGCAAAAGTTGTTCTAAACCCTTTAAGAGTACATACAATATCTTTACGTCTAATTAGTTGTGTCCTGGGGTCATAAGATGTTTTTGAGTGTTGTTTTAATATTATTTGGAGTATGAATAGCTGTCGGATTGAGAGTACACTCCACTCCCTATATAGGTCATTTGTTGGATGAAGGTAGTGTTTGAAGGTCGCTACTTTAAGAATGGCTCTTTGGGCAACTTCTAGGGATTTTAGGTCCGTTTTGGCTGCGCCACCCCAGCTAGAGATACAATAAACAAACACTGATTGACATAGAGCATAATATACTGAACGAATTATCTCAAAATCGGCGAAGTGGCGGAGTATTTTAAAAACATATGTGAGTTTGTATGCTTTCGAAGAAAGCTGTTCCAGGTGGCAGCGAAAATTAAGATGTTGGTCAATGATAACACCTAAGTATTTGATATTCGTAGCACTTTTAAGATTATTACAGTTACATGTAGAGGTGTCAATACAAGTATGTGCTGTAAGAGCCAGATTTTTATCCACTGGAAGAGCCGCTTTGCGGATGCCGAATGTTATATATTTAGTTTTGTCTGTATTAATTGTCAGTAAATTGCCTTTTAGCCATTTAAGAACTTCATTTAGACCCGATTGCGCTGCAATAAAAGTATCCCTCCAAGTATCACCCTTGAAAATCAGTGATGTGTCGTCCGCAAAAGATAGGATGTTACCATTAGTTAACTTCATCGAACACAAGTCGTTTATGTAAATTAGAAACAAGGTAGGGCCCAATATACTCCCTTGAGGGATGCCAAAACTCACTGTTTCCTCGTCACTGGTGAAGTCTCCAATACGAACACACTGTTTTCTTCCAGTGAGGTAGCTTTTAAACAGATTTAATTGAATATTTCTGATACCCATACTTTCCAGCTTTTCTATCAGAAGTGGAACCGAGACTGTGTCGAATGCCTTAGCTAAATCTAAAAATATAGCAAGACACTTTCTCCCACCGTCCAAACCCCGAACAATACAATCAGTGAGCTCGTGAACGGCTTCATCAGTGGATTTTCCTGCACGAAAACCATATTGTCTATCTGATAGAAGTCCGTTCGACTCAAGATAGTTGGTAAGCCTCTTATTGATCATACGTTCTATAATCTTAGATAAGGATGTAAGGATAGAGATTGGACGATAGTTTGAGACATTGTCCTTTTCGCCACCTTTAAAAATCGGACGGAGAATACTTTTCTTGAAAGCGTTAGGAAAAGTGCCAGACAAAAAACAGGCATTGCACAAGTAGGTGATCGGAGGAACAAGAATATCTCTGTGTGTCTTGAGTATATCTGCCGATATACCATCCCAGCCAATAGCACTATTTGATTTCAGTGAGAGAATGGTTTTTTCAACTTCCTCATAGTCCGTTTCCAATAAAACAAATGAATTTTTGGCCTTTGTGCTTATTACTGGTGAGCTATAGTTATTTTTTAAGATTTTATCAGCTAGTTTAGCACCAATGCCAACAAAAAAATCATTCACGTAGTCAACGGATGCTTGTGGTGTTGGACATTGCGACAGTAGGTCATTAGCTTCAACTTTACTTTTTTGTAGATTTGTTGCCTTTTTTACTAATTCCCAGATTTTTTTATTGTTACCTCCAGCCTTTTTGAGTTCGTCTGTTTGATACTGCTTTTTAATTTTTTTCAATAAATCATTACAGTAATTTCTATACCTACGGTATGTCAACTTTAAAATTTCGTCGTTTGGTGTTAGTTTTAGTTGTTTGTGCATTTTATCCCGATTTCTCATACATTTAAGAATACCCGGAGTTATCCAAGGCTTTACCACTACCCTTCTATGTGCTACTCGGTGTGTTTTTGTGTTTTTTTTCAATAAATCTGAAAGAGTCCCCACCAGAAAGTTTGCGGCATCCTCAACATTTTCGATTTCATAAATATGACTTAAGTCAGCTTCCGATAGGGACTGTTTAAGGCCAATATGATCAATTTTAGTTATAGTCTTATAAGATTTAGATTTAGTTTGTTTTAATTGAAGGCTAAGGGCTACAGCTTCGTGGTCGGTAAGGCAAGTCTGGACAATAAATGACATCGCAGGCTGTTTTGTTTTGAGAAACAAATGGTCTATACAAGAATTTGATCTAGTTGGTGTTGTGAAAGTAGGGAGTAGTTCATGCGATGCTAACAAATGTAAGTATTGCTCTCCTTGTTGATTTATACCATTTGGGGAAATATCAATATTTATATCACCTGTGATTATTATATTTTTGTACGATTTTACTTCGTTTAAAAGTTTGTTTAGGGAATATAGGAATTTAGTTGAGTCATGCTTAAAGCAGTGGGGGCGATAAATGCCTATCACCACAGTGTGAACTTTTTTTTATATTTTCCTACGGGTGCTAGAATCACCAAGCTTCCAGCATGCCACTGGCCGTGGGAGAAGGAGCTTTTCCTCAAGACTACTCCCACTACCTCAAGGGCCTCCGCCAAAACTCTCGCGCGAAAATGAGTTTATGTATACAGCGCATGACTTTCATGCATTACTATGCATTGTTGGGCGAGCGCACGCAGCGGGCACCCACTCCGAGGTTAAGTGGAGGCCCCTAGAGTATGGTAGTCGTTAACATGACGTCATGATTGTAAAAAAATGCACTAATGAGTACCTAATTAATATCAACTTTGAAGCAAATCACCACTAAAATAACTTTCTACCCCTTTTTAACATAGTTAGGGGGTGCATTTCACTAAAATACGAAACACGTCTTCCATTAATTCTGTTATAGAATGCTTATGCAAAATTTTAAGTAGATTGGACGCAAACTTTGCCCCTCCTTTTTACCTCCTTAGGGGTAGAATTTTGGAAAATCCTTTCTTATCAGACGCTTACGTCATACCAAGAACACACCGTCCAAGTTTCAGGTCTTTACGATCAGCGGTTTAGGCTGTGCATTGATCCATCGTACAGTCGCAGAATGAAAAGGTTCGTCACCTTAGTGTCGGTTTTCGCTTGCACTAGGTACTGTAAGAGTCAAACCTGCCAACATAACAGTGCAAGAAACAGTGCTGCTAACATTTAAATAAATATGACGTTTGCTGACGAATAAGGTTTTGCTTGTTTATTTTTCTATCCCATCAGTGCAATGCAATGATGACATTGACCAATTGACAATAGTTTTTTTTATTTAATAGAAATAATAATGGCAGGTTGAACCAACAAGAAGGTTTTAGTTTATCAATCATAATAATCTTCTTGGCAAGATAAATCGTCAAACAACTTTGATCAATAATTTTGAACTTTACTGACGAACAGTTAAAGGTTATTTTCTCTAACTCGAGATTATTCTGTAACATAGTTTCAAAAGGTAATATGTGTTCGCGATTCGTTGAAGGAATCAATTTGAAAACTGACGAACCTTTTCATTCCGTGACTGTACAAAGTGAAACGGTTATTCTATCGTGTCTCATAAATCTTACGATGAAAGTATTTAAATCAAATAAGTAACAAAGTCTGGGACGAGTTATCAAAGAAGAAAGTTAAATAAGCTTCATACAACTTTACTGAAGCGAGTCAATCGCATTCATGGAATTTTTGATTAGGCTTGATACTCACTTGCTAATTTACTAAACGCTTTAGAGCCGAAGACGGCTTCTAAGTTATCAAAGGCACCATCGATATAATCGCCGTAGCTATTGTTGGCCGGAGTCTCCTCGATCGCGTCCAATAAGTAGTAACAGTTCTGAACTTTGAACTTCTCCTTCTGAGCCGGCGTCAGCTGCAACTGATCCAGCGACACTGCGCTTGTGCACACAAGATGAACGTTCCGAGGCAACGACATCGGCAGCCACGACAGCCCCGTCACTATATCACATTCCAGAGGATTAACTCTATGTACATTGTCGATGAATATCAACAGAACCTCGTTCTGCATATCCTCGCACCGCTTCAACAGACTTTGGAACCAATTGTTTATGTACAAGGGATCAAAACTCGCGTCCTTCGGCAAATACCCCTCGGGAATGTTTAGAATAATAGATATCTGCTGGCACATCACTCGCAACAACTCCAAATTGTAGGCCGATCGTGGCGTTGACGCGGAAAACCTCACAACCCTCAGCACTGGCTTTTTAAATATTTCCTCGAACTTGAAGTAGAGATGGGTTAGTAATGTGCTCTTCCCGGAAGCGTCCGGGCCGTAAATCAGGACCGGGGGATGCCGATTCCGATTCTCGTAGTTTTCCTTAGCGTTACTTAGTATACTTTCCGCCGCATCCTCGATTTGTTTAACAGTAACTTTATACAACCGATTATGTTCTATACATATCCTAAGATGAGTGATGTGTTCCAGAAATACTTCCTGCAAGAGATGGACGGGAATGAAAACTTTTGATTAATGAATCGACTGTGTTCAAGTTGTTTTAAAGTTATGGCAACAAGCTGAAACTTTCTAGACGTAATAGGCGGTATTTCATTACGGACAAAATGACTGAGTAGTTTTGAACTTCAATGGTGGTAATAACAAATGTTTCCGACTACATTTAAACGTACATTTAGCTTAATTCAATGAAAATATTTAATTTAATTACCAATGCACTAAATGTTTTAAATTGTTCAAGTGACATAACCATCGCAGTATGTTACGCTAAGTACTACATACAATAGCCTACATCATACAATACGTTTTTGCAAAACAGCTATACGATTACAAAACTACAATTATGTAAATATGCTACAGTGTTTAGCTTTATATGCCACTTTTTTGGGAATGAACTATTCAAGTAATTAAATTATTAAAAATATCTTTCAAAGAATCTGCAATAAAGCGTAGGTAAATAAATACTAGATGGTATTCTTACCTGTACAGTTTTTTTCCTTCCCTTGCCCTGGTCAGGCTCCGTGCTAAGGCTGTCATCGACCAGCGAGCACACCACAGCCTGAACCTGTTCCCTGAAAGGGCTGAGCTTCTCCTCCGTGTCTGATGCCGCGTCTGTCCGAGACGACTCCGCTGACACAGACCTTAAGAATTTCATTTAGGGTTCAAATTACAGTGACGAAATTTAATATAGTTTGAGGTATTGTCTGCTTAAACTATTTCGACGTGTGCGTTGTTTCGTCTTGAGGCGTCCTCAGATGTGAAACTTGATTCAGAGCGAGAGTTGAGTTCTGCTTATTTGAGAATCCAGTTTCATTGAAGTAGGTATTAATAAAGCCTTAGTTTTATGTTAAATGCGAGCAGGCAAAGCCAGTTGTGTCGTTTGAATAAATAAAACACTTAGCTAAGCACTTAAAACCGTAGACGGTCTTATATTTTTTATTTTTACGATCTTTCATAATTAATAAGTTTGCGTTTCTCATTACCATTTTCTCTCATTTTCAGATGAAAAAGTATCTTTGGTATTATGAAAACAGCCATTAAATTTGGTTGGATCTCATTTTACGGTTAATTTTTGCGGGCGAGGTCATCGCTTCCCCTTTCGGTTCACGGTTCAGGGGGTTTCTCGCCCGTGATGTCATTTTGATAAATTATCAACGGCTTCGCAATTAACGCTTTGAAAACAAGAAACATCGGATTTGGGAAGTTGTTAAGTGAATGGGCTTATGATTTACTTAGTTATGAACATATTAAAAGCTTAGTTTGTCGTAGAAAATACATTTATTACCGTGATAGAGTTACCACAATGGCAGACTTACTGAAAACCTTTTCCCAATGTTAAGAGGAAAGAATTTATCAAAATTTTTACGATGTGGAGAACTTGTTCCCTTATCCATCATGTTATTTTTATACGCTTTACACGTTCCATCTTCTTAACATTAAATTTTTTTTCACTTAATTAACAATAGCAAACTCACTGAAAACTTGTTCCCAATGTTTAAGACGAAAAAATTTGTCCTTTTCTTACGATGTGAAGAACTTGTTCCCTTATCCATCAACAAAATTAATAAGCTTTAGACGTGACATCTAAAGCATTAACATTACTAACCATTTTTTTCTTATTCCACTATGATAGTAATACTTTTTTGATATTCTACTATGATAGTAAGAAAATATAGTGTCAAACTCACTCAAGCCTGATGACATGGCTTTCAGGTAAGGCATCTTCCAGCTTCTTCTTCAGTTCTTTGAGCCTGTTGTGAGCTAGCACTGCGATCTTAGAGTCTTCTGCCTCGGGCTCCGGCATGTCTCTAAACACCACTATGACGCCCTTTGGATGGTTGCCAGTAGTTAACAATTCTGTAAAAGGTTAAAACATAAGTGGCGCGAAATACTTTTTTCTTTCTTTTTTATTAATATTTTGTTGCATAATGGCCCCTATTACAAGAGTAGGCTTGATGTGTTGTCTTTACAAAAAACTAGATTACAGAAGTTAAGCTAACTGAGCTAATTACTTGAAAGGCTTAAATATGTAGTCACTATAGCACATGGATAAAAGTATGTACGACATTATACGAACAATTTAATGTTCATTTGACATGCAAAAAAAATTATTATTTCAAACGGAACGGAAACGATTTCAAAAATGTTTGTTGAAGAATTTTTAAAATCCCTAAAGCGCTTTGGGATATGCAACGTTAAAAGTGACCTGAATTACATGAGCGTGAAGATAATTCATTTTCCCATTTTAAAAAGGAACCAAGCGATATTCCTGCGCCATTGTTTGCGTGTAATTACATCAGAAATGGTGAAAAACAAAAGCATAAATGCAAGTAAACTTTTTTTCTTAAAAACAGATAATATTCAACATCTGAGCTTTAACTTGCATAATATTAAACCAATTAGCAAAATTAGTAAGAAATTACAGTTAATTCAGTGAGTTAGAAACAGACTGCAACAACGTTCTCAATCAGATTTTTGTGACTTTTATCTTTAGGATAACAGCTAGCGTGACGCGATGGTACGCGATGTGTTAAGCTGTTTACTCAACCGTAGAACAAAACACACAACGCAGCTGCGTTCAACAAGCATGTTGCGTGGGTGTCCTTTTATCTGATAGGAATCAGCTAATAAATGGCAACTCGCAGATTATTTGACCTATATGAAAGTAGTCGTCGTTCCCGACCCCTTTCTTATTCTATGCTTAACTTTCCCCCGGGACAAACTTGACCTTCATTGGTTGGGTTTTTATTGGCGGTCTAGCTGTAGATCCTGGCTACACAGGAGTTGCAGCTCTCGTTCCCGCCGCCGCCGAGGGCGGGAACAAAGGTTTTAATAGTCGCGTTTCTTATTCTATGCTTTTACCAACGTTCTGCTCCGAACTTAAAATATTTTTGCTGGCGATTTTCATCCGATACCTGCTCCATGCTTTTAAACATAACAACGTTACGTCTCTCTGGGCGTTGTTTGACATTTTTAATAGAAGCTAAGTGGGTTAAAGCTATAAAACAATTTATCGATGATAAATTTTCATTGGTATTTGAAGAGGCAATTTATTTTTTTACCTAGAAAGCGGTAAAAGCTTTATAGCAAAACAAAATGGAAGGCTCTTTTTATTTTAAAGCTAAGACGAAGACTAAGGCTAAGACTTTTTAGGGTCTGAACCTTACAAATAAAAGTAGGCTTTGAATCTTTCTTTGACTAATTGTTACATCAGAACAAAAATAGACTACAACAAAAACACAAAAGTATTATTAAAAGAGTTGAAAATAAACTTTTCAACTTCTTTGTTCCTGATAATATTAGGAGAGACATTTATCTAGCACTAGTCTACGATAAGATTAGCTTATGGCGTTTTTACAGCATATTTGATATACACAGAACGGAAACCTTATTACAGTTATGACTATAGAAAGTAAGGCATTAAGTTGGCTAATAGTAGAAAGTTTTTATACATTAAAATATAAAGAGGTGAAAGACAGTCTTGATACCTAACGCTCTACACAAACGATATTCGTTTTGGGTCTGGTTATGAAATATGGCAAAAACATCTGCTACGATTCCTTACCTAAGGCCAATTCACACTGTAATTCAACCGGACTCCGCAGCAGGTCAGCGACGTCAACATCCTCGGCAAGCGCTTCAAGCGCTAGAGAGTTGAACGCTTTCTGCACTTCTGCTAGACGGCTCCGCTGCTCTTCACGTTCTAGAAGATTGCTGTACCTGTTGATGTGAAAACGGGCATTAGAAGATACGTCATTATGTTTAACGTCTCAGTACGAGCGAGGCATTTCAAGGGTCAATATTGAAGACGCAAGAAGACGTTATTCAAGAAAATATATTTTTGACTGTAGTTCAATAAGTAATATATCAATAAACAGGCATCCTTAACACGAAAAAAGCCTTCCATACATAAGCATAAAGTTGTAGTATCTATCTATAAGCACCTAGAAGTAAGTCAGCTTGAATTTTCAGAGCAGAAACACTCTTTAACTAAAAACAAAACAACTACATTTAATTAAAAACCTCATATCTTTGACTAAAAGGTAAATTATCCACTCCAAAAAAGTAAACAGGCCATAAAATCCTTAATAATGAAAACTCAGTTAAACATTGTTTCGTTCCCACAAAGTAAATGTTTACGTAAGCAGTCAACGTAATTCGGATGACGTCACGCAGTCACGTGTACCGATCACCCCCATTTTTCCGTCCCTTCATTACTCATTAACTGGCACAAGTAACTAATTGAACCGTTAACGTTTGTACACTCTTTATCGCCAGTAATGGGTAGTAATTACTTGAACGACAAGTTAACCACGAAAATCACTATAGACAGCGACAAATTAGCTGCGCGAACGAAAGCCGAAACATTCGTTACTTATTCATTAGAGGTAATAAGAATGTTCGTGGGGTTCCCGGGGGGTGCACTCGAGAAACAATTCGACATTTCTACAATTTCGGTCGTCTAAAGTTCGTTGTAACATTGCGTCAATAAGCCAACAAAATTACAAGGTATTGCGGTAAGCAACAACAATACTCAGATTCATTTAGGATAATTATGATCCTGTATTGTTGTTCTAAAGTACGATTACGACAACAGTGAATGTTCAGTTAGAGCATTATTGACCATACCTACTTGGTGAATTGTTATGTCGATTTATAAAATTTTCCATATTGGATTGGTATCTAAAACTTTACACCTA
Source organism: Ostrinia furnacalis (assembly GCF_004193835.3). NCBI lineage: Eukaryota > Metazoa > Arthropoda > Insecta > Lepidoptera > Crambidae > Ostrinia > Ostrinia furnacalis. The sequence continues at coordinate 558,232 of NW_021131411.1, read as the reverse complement.
GTTTACTTTTAAAAATCACGCTTTTCAAAAGCCCTTATTACATCACTAACGGCATTGGGTGGAAGTAAATAAATAATTATAGTCTACAGTCGTTCTATTGGTAGGAACTCGGTATAAAAATCTTTTGATTACTATGTCTTTGTGTGAGAACGAATATACTCTCGGCAGGTGATAATAATACATCTTCATTATTTTTAACGACCACACATTATTGCGTACTTAATAGCAAACAGCTTTTATGTCTCTTGCCTTGTAGGTTTTATGGTTGTAACATTTTACTTTTTATTTAGCAAGGTAGAAGTTATTTGATACAATGTAGAGTTGTCATTGTTTTGTAGTTTTATTACGTTGATAATGTATTACTAAGAAACACAATGTTACTAAGGTGTATTCGAGATTCGAGAAAAGTTTCCACCAAAATTTGACGATACGAAACCCTTCTAAAAGTCCTAAAGATTTTATCGTGGCGAATTTTGTTCTGCTCAAATGCACAACACGTTTATGTGAGCTAAGTGGTGAATACCTTCTATCCTTTTCGATAAGGCTGTAATTTAAATAGCATACTTTATCTTCGAAAAGAAATATTTACCGATACGTATTGAATATCTGCCTACCTAATCCAAATAGCTTTGATACTTACCAATATTAATAACATCTCCGAATTCCGATTTCCAATACAAATACCTTTTTCTTTCATTACAATTTTTCAGCCCTCGGATGATACTTATTGAATGCACGTCTTTTGTGGCCCGCAATAAAAGATAACTCCGCCCCAGGTGAGGAGATACGCCGAGTCGAGCTCTATCTGATAAATTATTTATTTTACGACGCCACTGAGTAATCGGATCTCGGGAGGAAATAACGGTAAATTGTTATTGCCTAAATAGATGAGAAGGAATAAGGATGATCAAAGTATTCGAAAAATATCGAACCAGAAAGAGGTGAGCATCGAAACAATAAAGGATGGATTAAAGGACTTGTTGCGGAAATAACCCTCGAAATCGTTCGTGGGCACTCGGATTCCAAGGAAAATGAGCCGGCTGAGAGTAAGAGCCTTTGATGTAGGTCCAATTATGGTTTAATAGCAATAAAAAATAGAAATAGGAAAAAAATACGAAAAGGTACCTACTTATAAGTTAAAACCAGTTATTTCTACCCTTCTCTTGTGTAATGAAGTGAAACTATGTTGACAATATTCAGTAAACTATACTGAAATTGCTGGTGTTCAATATTACTAGTAAAATAGTTTCAATATTCCCAAAGCGAATTATCTTTAAGACGAAGGTGTCTCGAACGGCACTTACAATGAATTTGGCAATAAAACCAATCTGACCTAGCTTCTACTTGGCTTTACATGCGAGGATTTGGTTTCCAAAAAAAACACTTTTTATGTGCTTCTTACTATAAAAATGTCTTTAATCGATTCTGGAGCATCTTTAGTTCTTTTTAAAATTATAAATAGGACTGTTTACATTCAGCTTGCAACTCACGAAGGCGAGGCGTGTGTGTACGTGTACATGCACAAAACGATATAATAGTGTAATCAAAACTTTTGATAAACGAACAGTAGCGATCCACCACACATGTAAAGCTCACTCGCCTTCGTGAATTGCAACAACAATAACATTTAGACCCTATACACCGTTATTGAAATGATGGAAAATTATCTAGGCATTTTTAATGACATAATGTATTTAAATTGTTATTGTCAAGAACGTAACTCTCCTTCTGGAGCACTTGTGTAAAAAAGTTCTATAACTCACCACTTATCGTCGCCCTCCAAATGGTACGCTCCATCCCCATTGAGTCGGTAGCAAGCCCGGACGAGCGCCGCCTGCGCCGACTCGGACTTGACCAGCTCCTCGAACTTGGCTTCGGGGATGGAGTAGGGCAGCACTGGCTGGTAGGATGCCGCGTCTCCACCGATGAGGCACTGGGAGATCAAAATTCGTGTGAGTTTAACCTAATAGCGTAGTTACAGTATGCGGGAAATTCGAGACATAGTGTAGTGTAGTGATTTCCTTAGTAACTTAGTTCAATCATCTTCATAAATCTCCAGCCGGCCTAGGATACCCGCTACGACAAATTAAAATACCTATCGCATCTTTTAAATTCGATGAAATGTCTCGATGAGACGATATAATGGCGCACACTAACTGGTCTGTTGTTGAAAAACTTTTGGCGAAGTTGCACTATGCGGGAAATTGATCGAAACATAGTGTAAACACGCACTTCAGTTACTTTCGGCGTGCGTCGCCTATACTTTTGGGTGCGGGCTTGCGCTTTGTCTGGGTCAATTTCCCGTAGAGTGTAACTGCGCCATAAGTTTTTCAACAACAGACCTGCTAGCCTAGGATGCGCGCTATTATATCGTCTTACCGAGGCATTTCATCGATTTTAGACGATACGATATTTTAATTTATCGTCGTGGGTACCCTAGGTCAGCTGCTATGAAGCTGATTAAACTAAGGAAGGAGGTCAGCCAACCACAAAATGACGAATTCTATTTTGTAGTCTTTAAAGGTATCAATAAATTAAACTACCTTAAGTTTGCTGTTTTGTGTTAAATTGGAATGCTGGTGACTACACTGTCCCTTGCAACGAGGAAAAAACGGAAGATCTTATTTCACAGTACAACACAGTAAAAAGGCAAAATAAAATATTAATTCTTAACATCAGTACAAAATTCTAGAAAGTGTAGGAAATTAAGTTTAAAATAGTAAAATGAAAATAAAGTCTTCCTTTGCCAAGAAATTGTTGCATTTATAAAGTTTCTTAGAAAAAGTAGAACATTATCCTCGCGCAATAAAGAAATAACGCTCGTTGGGAATTAATGTTGTGTTTTATCTACATACTTAGGTGGATTTTTCCAAAGGAATACCATAGGAATACTTACTAAAAATCTTAACTCAAAAAACAATGCAATTAATTTGATTTATCTTCAATTAAAAATAAAATTTTAATAGTGCCACTTTACTAAATTACTAATATATTAGCAAAGTATTGAACCAAACTGTAAATAAATTAAGTAACTGCTTAAAATTCACAAAAAAAGTCTTGTGGAATTAGATTTTGAAAAACAAAAACGCATTAAATTCGCGCGCGATTGTTCTTTTTTTGTTTCAAATTAAGGCTTTGTGCGGTTTGCGCTAGTGTGATGTAAGTCGCGATCACACATAATAAAATTTTGTGAAAATTAAAAAAAGCAAAACTTACGAAAAAGTATCCGGCTTTGGAGGTGTGATTGCAACAGCGGATCTCGTCGAGGTGGTACCGAAGCAGCTTCGGATTGGTCTCGTCGCCGCCATCGGTGCCGTAGTGCATGTCCACAAACTCGAACTGTACAGATTAAAAATAAAAAAACATATTTTAACAAAATAGCGCGAAAAAGTGTTCTTAGCAAATGATATAGTTCCAAAATACTGGACTGTCCTGTCGATGACATTGACAGTGGGGCGCCACCGTCAATACCGGATCGCTGGTTCAGATTTTTGCCATGTTGGAAACCATATAGTTGAACGATGGTAGCGCCCCCCTGTCATTGAGTTTGGCGGGACAGTTCAGCGTGGGCCATCTATACTCTGGCCGGTAAGGCTCGATGGTGATGAAAAAATAACGCATTTAGTTTTTTATGGTTGTCATTTTTATAACCTGCCAGTATTTTCTTTTTTTTAAGAAAGAAGCCCGAGGTTTTTTTTAGAGGAGGAGTGATACACGATCTGGCCAAGAGTAGATTTTTTTAAAAACTTTAATAGCTAAGATACCTAGGTAGGTATTAGGATAAAAGTTAAATAGCATTACGAAATTGTGTACTATTATTTAATTGATCTGAAGTCTTAGTAGGTAGTGTTATTAAATTTAATATCCTCCTTGCATTGATCATATTATGTTACCCAACCTCCTGAAAAAATCTACCCACATCATGATACAGTCTCGTTGTTTTTTACATGAGAATTTTCCGCCATCTTGACAACACAACCTGGGCCTCAAAACAAGAATGAATAGGCACTTGAGGAGCGAGCGCTCCATTTCAGCCCGTCGTCACTTACCATAAAGTGGAATGGGGCCAAATGTAAACTTTTATGTTTTCTAGAAAATGTTCTTTGGGACATGCTTATTTTTTGCTAAGTTTATTTTGCGTTGAGTGATAAGTAAGTATAGTAGTGTAGACCTACTTGTTTTCTGATTGTCATAATTATTATTACGCATACAGACAATCAAATCTTTCAAAGATTCAAAGATTATTTATTTACAGAGATAATGTTGTACAGTAAATGTGGTCTTAAGTTAAAGAGAGGTGCAGTTTATCTCACCAACGCAGCTGGCATGTGAATTTGTGCAAAATTAAATCATTATAAATTACCATTCCTCTTTATAATTAGTATATCATCCAATTTAAGCTGCTGACCAGAATTTTATTTACGTCGTGTAATAGCGACTTTGATTAAATGTGAGCGGTAATAGAAAGTTGATGCTTCAACTTACTTAGTGCCGTTGCAGTGCTTCCATTTCACTTTACGACTCTATCGTAGTCTGTTCCAATGTAAGAGAGAGACAGAGAGAGAGAGAAAAAGATAGAAAATTATCGTTTTGTTTTATCTATTTCATTTTCATACAACAGCAATTTCAGCGCGAGGGAAATGGTAGATAGTGATCGTTTTGTATATAAAAGTATTTAATTTTCATATTACAGTAATTTCAGCGCTTAAATATTAATAAGTCAATATGTGATGAATAGTCGTTCAGTCATGAATGATAAAATCAGATTTATTAAAGTCAAATAAATTGATTTTATTTGACTTCAATAAATCAGTTCGTAGAACTCATATCAAAGAGAAATCATAACTCTAATTATTATTTTGAAAACCAATGAAATTTCGGAATTCTTGTATGTTTTCCGTCATAATGGAAAATTCAAACAAACTAAAGTTCATACATCAATTTTAATGGCGATAAAATTCTCTTTCTTCATAATACCCATGAAAGCTTTCAAACCGAAATGTAAAATATTTAAAATGGTGTTTAAATTCAAATTCTTTATTTGTAATAAATAGGGCTTACAAAAAGGTGTTACAAAGAGATAAATGTTGCTTTCAACCTATTTAACTATGATAACACAGCATGCGAATTTCCGCCTTAAAACGACTTTTTAGTAGTGTTGCCAGTGTAGTAGGTATTTCGTTTAACATACAAACTTAATTTACTGGACTAACTCTCTCAACGTTGTGTCCACAGAATAAACTGGACATTTGGACAGAGCATAGCTGTGTTAATTAATTCAATTCGAAAGTTTGACTCAAAGTGGGGAAATGTGTGACAACCTCAGACTCAGCATTTAGGGACTTTACTCCTATTTACGTGGAATACTTTTTAATTGGCAAAATATTAAAGTTGATTTTTATTCAGTTTGCAATTCGCTGAGTTCTGCGGTCTGCGGTCAGGTGAAATGAACGTAACCTGCACCTGATACTTTGTGATCTTTGCTCGTGCCCGCAATTGTCAATTTTCTTAAAACATGATGCGGGCTGCGTTTACTTTGATCTGACCGTAAATCGCAGAATGCACCCAATGTAGCAAATCCTTAATAGATTCATAGTTTAAGGTATGATTTTGGGAATTTGACATTTACGAAAATATTCTACCATAATCAATAATTGTGTGGGTGTTTACCTTATTGTATAAGTATAGCTATACATTTACATTTTTGAATTGTCATAGTGTCTGTGCAAATATTGATATAAATAATTTATGGCGGTGAGCTTAAATTATACATCGAGCTTCATTCCTCGAAATTAGAAGAATAATTGTAGTTTCGTGCAACTACTCGCTAATCATACACAATAGTTTAAAGTAATAAAAAAATAACACAGGTAAAATAAAATCCTAAACTGGTATCCCCAAGCAATCATCATAACGGTCGCTCGTTCAAACTTCATTCGTGTTTTAGTGCTTCGCTAGTCTACACGTAAATTCAAATTCTACCCGTCTTGCAAAGAAAATGCCGAAAAGGAGTAGTGACGAAGACTGTGATGAATACATTAGGCGCAAGATGAGAAAAATCGAAAAGAAATTGCGCAAACGCAAAAAGCGTTCTCGTCGTATATCTTCGGATAGCAGCGACTCGAGGATGGAATGTGCCTCGCCCGTGCTATCAATAAGCGAAGGTAGGTCTAACCTTTTGTAATTATTGTTCCATCGGTTACTTCAGCAGGTGATACGAATGGCAATTTTAATTTTAAGCCAGTAACGTAATATAGTGAATTAGTAATTTTATTGAAAGTTTGCAAATACCTTACTTATTTTTTTTTTTCTCTCTTTTCGTTTTTCGCTATCAATAAATGCTTAAAACATTCAAATGTACAAATACTAGTGTGTATTAAGGTTACTTTGTGACTTTATTTACGCCATGTAAATAATTTTGTACGAATGTATTTTATGATTGCAAGTAACCGATGTGTATTTTTACGAAATAAACAAATACTTAGCGATATCGCTTTGTAAATAATTTTGTTCTCGTAATTAAGTTATCCTATTAGAGCTATATGCTTTGGATATTATTTTCTAAACGTGCAAAATAATAAAATATGACATAGAGTAAACCGTATAGCTATTGCCCACTTAAAGATTTCAAACACATTGAGATGAAAAATTGTAGAAAGTATTTTAATTATCGACCATTTATGACTTTTTTCTTATAACTCAATAAACTGTTAAACAGAATATTAACAGTTTTTAGTTAAAACTTACGTAACTTAGAAAATATTGAAATAAATTTAAAATCCTCCAAAAAGTACAGTCATTGCCCATTACTTACACTAATTGCCCACAACAAAGCACAGTAATTGCCCAGTATCTTAAAACAAAATAATCAATTTTAAAATGACAAAATAGGCTTTAAATAAACAAAACAAAACATTAAACTTAAATTCTAGTAGTACAGTCTTCAAAATTTCAAAATAAATTGCGTTTGGCCTTATTAACATAAAATAAATTAACAAGAGATATATGGAACTTTTGTGAAACAAGAAACATTTTTATATATGCTTCGTATATACGGTCAAAAGATAACGATATAGCAGACGCGGAATCACGTCGGTTACATCCTGACACGGAATGGGAATTGAGTGACTCTGCTTATAATCTCATTGTTTATAAATTTGGAAAGCCTGAGGTTGATCTTTTTGCAACAAGACTAAACACTAAGTGCCCTAGATACATTTCATGGCATCGAGACCCAGGAGCATATGCTATTAATGCTTTCACGGTTAGCTGGAATAATCTTAATTTTTACGCTTTCCCTCCAGTATCGGTTATAACAAAAGTTATAAGAAAGATTATGTCTGACAGGGCCGAAGGAATAGTAGTAGTTCCCTATTGGCCTACGCAGGCCTGGTTTCCACTATTTAATCGACTTCTAGTGACAAAACCCATCATACTTGAGCCAGTTGAAAAGACACTTACTTTTGTCTCCAGCAGTGTGATGGCGCAGCCTCAGCTCAAACTTATGGCCGGCGTATTATCCGGGAGGCGTTCTCCAGAAGAAGTGTANTAATCATTAATAGCAGACATAAAATATATAGCAACCAATCTCTCGTTAAAACGTATTCTTCAAATTGCAAGAATCTATGAGTCAATGTCTATTTTGAAGTACTTCTATTGACAATAAGGTAAACGACATGGAAATTACACTTCTCTTTAGCCGTACACTTTGCACGATAGAACTTGAATCAAGACAGATAACAATTTAAAGAATAGATTAGTTTAATGATAAATATATTAATAGAATCTCTTATTGCGAAATAGTATGACTAATTCGTGAGTAAAGGTAATTCACATTATTGTTTTCCCAAAAATATAATTCAAGATTTTGGTAGTTATTAGAATTAGAAATAGTGACATGACTCATTTAACTTTAAGAAAAAGGAAAATGTTTAAAAGGTAGTTTGCTGATTTTAAAGCTCATAGCAGACTTATCAACTCTGAAAGGGATCAACACCGTATCGCCTTTCGCGCACTGTCAATCTGTGCTGTCAATTGCGAGGCGAGGCGTTTACGTTACGGTGAAGCAGTCCTGGATCTGTCAATAGGCCGTATAGGCAGCGTCCTAGGGGCGGCAGATTTCAGATGACGCTTACTCGATTTCAGAAGATAAAAGTTAAATAAAGATCCAACCCCACCCTAGCCTACGGGCGGCAAAACTGTTATTCCGCCACTGCGGTGCAGATGTGTGTGTTGCAGTATGGAGTTTCATACAAATAATACTGACCGCCTCGAGTTGATACAATTTCAATCCCTTTTGAACAAGAATATTATCTTACAGTGAAAACTGGACTAATTCCCGTTTTCACCATCAAACTCTTATTTTTAAGTGACCCCTATGAGAACACTTATCAAGAATTTTGTTTTCAAAGGGGTCACTTAAAAATTAGGGATTGATGGTGAAAACGGGCATAAGTTAATTACAGGATATACATTATTTTATGTATATTATACCCTTGTATAGGCTAGCTTGAAGAATTACTACTTTTCAACTTTGTATTTCAGATTGCATTGTAATAATCTTACAATATTTTTATTTATTTATTTATTTATACTTCAGCACACAAAGTAACAAATGCACTGTGGCGGACTTAATGCCGGATGGCATTCTCTGCCAGTCAACCACGGGTCATGCAGAAAGAGTAAGGCGGTGCAAAAAATTTACAAAATCAAAATCAAAATTATCTTTATTTGTTTAGACTAATTAAATTAGTTCTTGCAAATCGTCAAATGCTCTTAAGGAGCCTATACATGTCTCATTCTTTTTTTGCCCTACCAGCGCTTCGAGACAAACATTTGGCAAGTGCTGAGAAGAAGCGCCGCAACAAACTCAGTCACCACTGTCTGCCGGTTTAAAAATAAAAAAGTAGGAAGTTACATACATTCAGAAGCAAGTTACTTACCACGCGCTCCCGTTGATAGAAGGTGGCCTTTAAGACGCCCATCTAGCACGAGACCGCGTGGCAGTTTTGAATAAATTTCTTTAGTGCCGTGCTAATATCTAGGTTAATTGTTGCGTTTTGATACATATATTTTATGTCAGGTATATATACATTTTTGATAATAAACCTACTTACATAAGATTACATAAAATAAATAACATAATACAAATAATACAAATAAATATAATAGACATACACATAAATACATAAACATAATAATATTATAGATGTACACATCACTCATGTCTGAGATAGCGAGAAAATTGAGAAAAAAAGGTCATTCCTTGAAATGTTTGCGCAGAGCCTTTTTGAAAGTAAATTTGGAAGAAGGTTTGCGTAATTAATCAATATAAGTAAAATCATATTTTGTTTTGTATGTAACTTATGTAACACCAGATTACCACAATCTTAAATGCTACTACTTATCAAAGTGTATGTCGTTTTTTTTATAGCTTATATTACAGACGTACTAATAAGAACTTTTTTCCCAGGCAGGTGATTCAACTAGCAATATGTTTTATGGTTTTTTATCTGAAAATGGTGTACGACTTGATACGCGTTTTGATTATCGCGTAATATTAATTATGACACACTTTTTATCGAAAAATGTATTTTGGTAATCAGTGACACTCATGTTACAATATTCGGTTTCCAACTTGAATTCTTTAAAGTTTTTTTTAAATTATTTGGGGGCTTTTGTCTATTAGGATACGACAGCCCCATCGAACCTTAAACTAAATTTACAATTTAATGGATATCACACCAGCGGGACAAGTGAATCAATTAAAAAAATATATAAAATAGGTATGCCAAATGTTTAGCGGTTTCAGATGTTTGTTCAGCTAAAATTGTTATGAATACACCTATGTCATAATGAATTCTTTAAAGTTAACGCTCAATCTTACAGTTTCAGTGAACTGTCAAAAAACCATAATAATTATCTATAATATCTCATCATCATCATTTCAGTCATAGGATGTCCATAGGGCCGGTTGGTAGCGGCGTGCACCCAGCGACTTTCTGCAACTTTTATGAGGTTATCTCCTTAGGAGGGCATCTCTTCATGAGGACAGCCGCCTCTATGGTCTAGTGGTAAGATAAATCGCTTCAGACCCAGATGTCTCGGGTTCGATTCCTAAGAATTGGCAAAAAATTCTGTTCGATTAGGTTAATGGAGCGTAGGACGTCTACCCACAAGATGGACCGACGACCTCATAAAGGTAGAAGGAAGGCGCTGGATTCAGGCCGCTACTAAGCATTGGGGGAGGCCTATGTTCAGCAGTGGACGTTCTATGGCTGAACCGACCAGACGTAAACCCTTGAAAAGGAGGCTGACAATAGTGACTGAGTTTGTGGCGCTGCTTCTTCTCAGCACTGGCCCGTTTATTGTCCCGAAGCAGTGGTAGTGTTAATATTGGGACGTGTGCTTTTTAAAAGTCTATTAGCAAAAATAAATGAGGTTTATGATAATGATGATGAGTGGTTGATGCTAGAGCTGGTTCGCCCATCTATACTTATAATAAATCTGTAGAGAGGTCAATTCTGTACATGAAATATATTTTCAAAATAACTATCAGGGGGTGATTAGTGATCGATACTGATGCCAAAAATGCAATCAGTAAAATTTTTGTCTGTCTGTCTGTCTGTCTGTCTGTCTGTCTGTCTGTATGTTCCTTATAGAAACAAAAACTACTTGACGGATTTTAACGAAACTTGGTACAATTATTCTTCATACTCCTGGGCAGGTTATAGGATACTTAGGAATTCCCACGGGAACGGGAATCAGCGGGAAAATCCTTTTGTATAAAAAAATCTAAACCGCTTAAGTTAGACGCTTGAAATTTGGCATGCAGGTACCTCAGTAAACTTAAAGCTTAGTTACAATAGAATATTGCAAAATTCCCACGGGAACGGGAGTTAGCGGGAAAAAAGATTTGTATGAAAAATCTAAACCGCTTAAGTTTGACGCTTGAATTTTGGCATGCAGGTACCTTAGTAAACTTAAAGCTTAGTTACAACAGGATATTGCAAAATTCCCACGGGAACGGGAGTTAGCGGGAAAAAACATATGTATGAAAAATCTAAACCGCGTAAGGTAGACGCTTGAATTTGGCATGCAGGTACCTTAGTAAACTTAAAGCTTAGTTACAACAGGATATTGCAAAATTCCCACGGGAACGGGAGTTAGCGGGAAAAACATTTGTATGAAAAAATCTGAACCGCGTAAGATAGATGAAGGGGGGGTAAAACGAGATCCACGCGTACGAAGTCGCGGGCGGCCGCTAGTTTATTATATAATCTTGGAGACATTACACTGGCAATCAAAACTGATAATCAAGCCTGCCCATGATTTACACATGCTTAACCTTTACGTGATATGATTATTGGAGATATCATGCTTATTTCAACGTGATTTTTCCATTACAAAAACAATTATGACACTAATAAATCATACAATCATAGCTTTGTATCTCTTAGACATGAGTTGGGATTTTTTTATATCTAATTTTTATCAATTTGATTTTGAAAATAAACATTGTGGCATCCGAGGGCCATTTATATGGCTTGCACCATGGCAACAACAACCATTTCTGTTGATACGAGTGGGTGCAAGTTATGTAATTCACAACAAAAAACCGGCCAAGTGCGTGTCGGACTCACGGACAAAGGGTTCCGTACCATTGATTTATGAAATTAAAATTATTATTTTTAATTTAAGTTATTTGTATGAAAGATTACGCGGTTATAAGCGGTTTACGATTTACGAGGTATTAAAAAAAACTACTTACTAGATCTCGTTCAAAACAATTTTCGTTGGTAGTTTAGTAATGTACATCATAAGTTTTATTTTTTCCACTTTGGAAGCGTCTGTCAGGCAAACTATTTGGTTTAGAAAAAAAGTATTTTAGAAACCTCGATATCATTTTTAAAGACCTATCCATAGACACCCCAGACGTATGTGTTTGATGAAAAAAAAATTTTTGAGTTTCAGTTCTAAGTATGGGGAGCCCGCAATATTTATTATTATTTTTTTATTTTTGCATCAAAATCTTAATGCGGTTCACAGAATACGTCTACTTACCAAGTTTCAACAGTATAGCTCTTATAGTTTCGGAAAAAAATGGCTGTGACATACGGACGGACAGACGGACGGACAGACAGACATGACGAATCTATAAGGGTTCCGTTTCTTGCCATTTGGCTACGGAACCCTAAAAAGGCGGTATTTAACCTCAAAAATATAAAATTCTCTTTTTGTTCTCATAGAAACGTTATTTCCATGCAATTAAGTTTCAAATAATTAAATTAATAATTATTGGGCGACGGATAAGCAAGCTAAAATGACAATGGGCAGGGCACGTTAGTACGCTAGATAACATATAACCAGAACTGACAGCCGATGGGTTACAAGGTTCTGGAGTGGAGGCCACGTACCGGATAGCGCAGCGCACAAAATGGACTGACAACCTCATAAAGGTAGCAGGAAATCGCTGGATGCAGGCCGCTACAAACTGGTCAAAATGGAAATCATGAGGGCTATGTTCAGAACTTGAAATTGAGGCACGTGTGTGTAATTTATGTATTGTTTACCTATCTCCAGTTATTAGATAACTGTGTAATCAATTTAATGACAAAGCAATAAGCAATTAGTGACTTACGTTTAAGCTTTTGGAAATACCTATAAAATCTATTTTATCTATTATTGTTCTACTCGGTAAATAATAAGTAAATAATAATACGTAACGCTTTAATATGAATTATTATTTTTATCTATTTTGGAATAGGCAAAGCAATTATAATAAATTCACTGGCCAAATTGAAAAAAAATTCCGAGAGTGAAAGCTTTTCGAAAAATGAACTCTTTTCTTTTATGATAAAGAGAAAGAATTAATGAGGAGTCATTTGGATTTATAAACAACAATTCAGATGGTTCGTATCATTTAATTTTGATTATTCTTTTTTGGGTTCCCTAAAAATAATTAAATGAAATCCGTAGGGATACTCAAGTGTTTGTTTATAACTGACTAACAGTGAGGGCTTGACAATTTATGGGTACTCCAGTTTAGTCAGGATCTATAGCTTGAACACCAAGAAAAACCCAAGCAGTGAAGGTCATGTTTGCCCTGGTGGAAAATTAAACCACACTTAAATTGTCCTTGGACCTGCAACGAAATTATTTATAAGAACATACATAATGTACATAGTTCGAAGAGTTAGAGAGAGAGAGAGAAAGTTAAGAGTTCGAAGTTAAGGTTCTAAATTATAGTTAAAATCTATATACCTAAATGTGAAATTGTATGAAATAATCAGATGAAAATATACGGAACTTTCTACTCGGTAAAATCACACTTTGCCGCCTTTTCAAATTCCAGATAAGATTTGATTAGTTAAATTGTATATTAACCAGTAGCACTGGTTATTATAATTAAATGCAAATGTAATGAGGATAAAGGCACTGTCCTTTTTTGTGCTATTAAATAATTAATGAAATAAGTTTGGAAACATGTTTATATTTTGGAAATATACTGTGATAAGTGCACTATATGTGCTTTCAGCACACGCATATGTTGAACCAGTAACTCCTACCTCAAATAATGCATTGGATTTGAATCTCTACGAAGAAGTTATTGACTTAGAAGAATGTGACAGACAAGTGGCGTACATAGTTGCGAACACAGGGCTTATGATTCGATGTGAGTATTATTACTAATTTTGATTACTGGAATGAGGCAATGAAACATTCGTGATTGAATCTATTTTCTCCAACCTACTGTCCACTGCTGGACAAATGCCTCCCCCATGGATTTCCACAACAAAGGTTCGACCAAATTAACGCGTGCGCGATGGCGATAGCGATAGCTAAGTATCAGATGTTTAGGGTGAGCAGAGCACCTTTCAATCTAGGAGAGGCATTGCTGGCATGCCTACGCTCTATAAGATCTTGAATTCCGAATGGGACTGCAGTGAACTGTTGAGCCATTTTTCACTTAAAATAGGTGGTAGTAAAAGAACGCAAAAACTATTTTCTTTGCCAAAATGTCAGAATAATGTAATGTACAACAATCCAGTGTTCCGAATGAGAGCTTACAATGAAATTAGCAAGGATCTAGATGTTTTCTCACTTTCTCGTGCATCTTTTCTTAAATCGTGTAGGTGCAAATTGTAAATTAACATGCATGTATTTATTAGAATTACTGTATCACTTAAATCAAAGCTAGACTAAAACAAAATGTTGTGTTCAGCTACAATCGGAGTGCAAATTAATTGTTAATCTTTGTTCAATGTACTTTATTTTTAAGCCATAATTTGCAATCTGTTGCTGTACCTTAATAAATAAATAAATGTAAACGCATTGTTCGCCATCGCCATCGCCATCGGGCACGCGGGCTGCACGCATTGGTTTGGTCGAACCTTTATTGTCGACCTTCATTCACCAGGTATATTAGTTGATCTGAGATCTGTTAAAGTCAGATTAAAAGCTGAAGAAGCTGTGTCAAAATAATTTTTACATATTTTTTGCGGATAAGATACAATCCTTTATAAAGTTCAAAGGCTATCTCAATTGATTTCTATTGTAGACATTAAAACACGTTGCAAGCATATCATCACGTTTACCTAATTATTGATATTTTATCAACATCAGGATAAGATAAATTACGTAGGCACTCAAAATAAGTGAGAGAACACGTTAGGTATTCATTTTGAAAATTGGTCTAAGATAGAAAAAAATGTACATACCTACTTATTAAATTTTAGAATTATTCGTTAACTGAACTGAACTTACGTAAATAAGCTTGGGTTGTAGCGACTTCACTTAGAACCATACCTAGTAAAAACTATATGAAGGCTATAACATCGCCTTTGACATGCCTCAATCAACCAAATCCGTTAGCTCCTATGTGGTTCATTTGCAATACTCTGGAATTCGGGGTTCAACACTCAGGACAAAAGAGTACAACACACTTATGTAACTATTTTCATTGTGTTATTCTTGTGCCACTAATGCCAATTTATTGGCATGACTTATTGGAACAAGAAATAAATAGATTTCAGTGCTTCTGAGGGCACGTTAGATCGTCAGTTCGATTGAACTACGTCACACGCTTATTGCCATTCACTACTTTTAGCAAACACAAGGTTTTCACTTGAATTGTTGCAAGTCACACGATCACATTTCACATACTAGAAGAAGTAGTCCAGTTATCCGATCTGGTTTAATAATTAACTTCTTTTTTCAGTTATCGATGCCAGCTTCAGATTCCCTCCTCGCAGTATCCTCAAGGGCAACACCAGAGATACCGGAAACTATTTCCAATGTCTCGACATCAAACACCAGACCGAGGACATGGAGATCATAGGAAAATACTCCGTTGTCCAGATACCATTGCAACAAGATTTCGAATGGCCATCTCTGCCAGAACTACCTTCCTTACCCGACTTACCTGAGATAACCTGGCCTATAATTCCAAACCCGAATGCCACTTACTTCAATGATGAACAGCTGTTGGGTTTGAATATCTATGAACGAGCAAGGCAAGGCGCGCAATTGATGCTGGGAAGTGACACCTTAAGAAGGTTCGTAAGGTTTTAAAGTTTGCTTCATTGATTCACTTCCATCGACGTAAATACAGTTACCGGCTAGTCAACAAAAGACGACACAATATATATTTATTTCAAATATTTCGTGAATTTGCAGTTCAGATAAATTAGTCATTTTATGACGGGTACTATGAGTTGCTGGTATGTACAGTATGTACTACATAATCGACTCGTTTAGTAAAAAAGGAAACTTTTATTTGAGTATGATAAAAATATATTCTTTTATTGAACAGTTTTCGTTTACGTTTCAGCGAGGAGTCAGAGTCAGTAAGTCCTCTAGCTGGTATGCAGTTTGAGTTGGCTTTTTGCATCCCAAAGGTCTGTCCCATGAAATATGCTTTGGATGTCCTGACTTCAAACGCTACAGCAAGTTTGGTTGTTAACGAAGCATTCGTCCGACTTTCCAATGACAAAACTTGGGTTGCCGCTGACTACGTCGCAGTGTAAGTTTAGAAATAAATAATAATACCAAAAAAAAACGATAAAAATCACGAAAAAAAAAACGATAAAGAGCAAAATGAATAAAACATAATAATAGAAATAAAACGTAATTTAGAAATCAAAACATTGTTATCTTTAAGCTGATAAAGCCCACAGAGGTCAAAATAATAAAAAATAGTTCTAGGTCGCCGTATTCGGAAATATCCTTTTTGAAGGAGAGATTTGACAGATTAAGGAAACTCCGTAGAGATAAATTTTGGTCAGTAGATGTGGAATCTTTGAAAAAATATTATGCAATTAAAATGATGATGACGTAGTCATTATTACTTTAGTATTTGGAACCGATACGGTTCAGTTTAATGTAAATAAATGGCCTTCATAAGAATCCAAAAGCAAATATTTTTGTTTGGAAAAATTAACAGATCGTATCTCAAACTGAGATAATAATATTAACACGTACATTTTTCAATCAGGTGTAGGTACGGGTGAAAATCAACAAGTGCATATTTTTGCCTAATTTTGGTGGAAATTGTTATTTGTGTATTTTTATTCTTTAATTATAGATCAAATTTATTGGAAACTTATACTGTTTCTAAAATGATTAAGACATTAAATTTTGTCCAGTAGTTTTTTAGATTTTCCTTACACCAAAATTAAGAGAACACCAAAATTTATATTAAAGCACCAAAATTAGAAAATATGCTGTCAGTCGGTCATATCTTAGTGCCAAGCTCAAGAAATGGTTTTAAATTTACCAGCACCGACTCCAAAAATATTAATCATGGTATATTGTCCTAATAAATAAATAACGACGTACTTATTTTCTACTTTTAAGTGATTGTTGGCGTCGGTTTTAATTTTTTTGTTAAAATTATTTTTTTTCATGCTTTTTAGTTGATTAGTCCTTGTTATTGTCACTGAAGAGGGACAGTACCTATGTTTAATGTGATTAAGACTATAATTTTCCATTTTGTAATGGAAAATTATAGTCTTAATCACAATCTTTTTGGCGGGAAGACGCAGAGGTCTTGCACCCGTCTGCCGTCACTGCTCGCGGGGGCGGTACTAAACCTAACGAATGATGGGAGTGTTTAAATCCTGTTTGATCTTTAAAGAAACTGACGAGCTATTTCATTATTGACACCAAAATCATAAATTTTTCGCGGACAAAACTTAAGGGCGTGACTTAATCACAGTTATTTGGGAAACTTGCTTAATTTGGTAATCTTAGATAATAGATAGATTGTATAATCCAAAAATATACTTTTTCCCTAAGTTCTGTTTTGATCTTCAGCTAAAAAAATACATATTGTAAGAAATTAAGGATGTGGACACTGCACCAAAATTAGAAACGCTTAGTTCAATTATTTTTTGTCGAATTTGTAAAAGAAAATACTCATTAATAATGTTGTCCTCAAAATGGAACCTCTGTATATTTTCGTGTAAAAAAAAATTAAAGTTCTATGTCATAAAAAACATATGATTTTCAGCTACGCCGCTCAAAAATGTGTTTGGGGAATGTACACATTACATATTTCGTAGTCTGTGCATTATCACTGAAATTTATGCACGTTTTACATTCAATAATTTGGACAGAACCAAATTGATAAGCACCTGCGCGATACAAGCATCATCTGCAGACATTAATTTATCGACAGCTTAAAAAAGGCTTAAAGTATCAACTTGGATTTCAAAGAATTATATTTTCCGGTCTTTTTGATTAGATAACAAATTGGCACCGATATTATGAATAACTGTTTTCACGCTGCTTTTTTGTTTTGTTTCAAAATATTTCTGATAATACTGAAGATGGCCACGGCCACGATTATAACTAATATTCGCATAAGAAGGCCACATCAAAGCGACATAAAAAGGAAAAAGGAAAGAAAAAAATAGGAAAAGTAAAAACAATTTCCCACCCTTATTAATAAAATGTTACACCTAGGATGGACCCTGGATTAAAAAGACATTTCCATAGTAAATGACAATTTAAGCCAGAGTTCAACTAGGGTGTACTTAACTTAATTATTAATAAGGGGGCGATGGTTTTAAGAATTGAAACCATCATTTTTTTTTTAATTTGGTTGAACCCATTTCCATGAGAAAGAGAGGATTAGGACTTCTATTATCATTATTATTCCACATAAATAAAATTTAATGTTTAAATACAAACTGACTCATGAATACTTTTTTGTTCTTGGAATCAATCTCAAAACTGAAAATGCAAACCACACTATTATTATTTAATTTTTAGCGTTAAGAGTCGCATCTCAAACTAATTTCTTAAACTAATTCCTTAGGCAGTTCGATTTTTTCAAGTTATTTATAATTTTCAAATCACACTATTATTAGTTCAAATGTTTAGTAGAGATAAATATTTTCATTATTAAAATTATCAAAAAGAACAATTACTGAAAATAAAGACCATAAAAATGAAGGTCTAATAGTTGTTTATTTTTAAGAATAGTAATTCATAAAAATTAGGTTGATTGATGTTAATCCGTAGATCAAACTTATCGTTTAATTCTGGGTTAAGATAATTTGGATTAACGGAATGTTGGGCAATTGGTTTTACCTAAATCCACCATTCATGAGTCTTTAGGCCTTTGTAATTATTATTGTTTACAATAGGTTTTCCTTTGTTACAGTGTTTTGTTTTCCATCGTTGGCTGCATTACTGTGCTCTCTACTATGTATGATATTAGACATACAATAATCCTCAAGCGAGGTAAAGTCATTAAGTATAACATTATGAATGCATCTATCAATATGAAGCAGTAGGTATTTTGCAAAATAATGACAAATTTCAATTTTTTACTTGGGTTGTCTCTATACCATCAAATAGTTTTTTTGAGTGTTTTTCAAAATTTAATACTCTCAAATTCAACTTAAGTCTTTTAAAATTGTATCCATAACTGTTACAATTTTATTTACAGATCCAAAGAAAGCCAACAAAATGTGCACAACGTTTTCTCTATACACAAACACAAATAATTTCTTCATCTTCCCTTCAAATCCCAACGCGATTACTTGTTTGGACGGAATAAGATCTTTCGCCATGATGTGGGTCATCGTGGGTCACACTTTTGTCACACAACTGTCATACATTCCGGAGAATCCTTTAGACATTGTTGAAGTGAGTATACGTTGTTTCATAGTTATAAAGTGAGGACCGGTTTCAACTAAAGTGTAGAAGAGAGGTTATTCAAGCAATCTACCCTCTTCCACTTTGGTGAAAACCGTATATAAGTTTTTGGTGATGCTTAAGCGTTCATTGATTAGGTAGAGTATATAGTATCAATTTAGTTTAATTTGGAATCATATTTCCGTTACTTTCTTCACTAACTCATTAATTTTGAAATCTTTCTAGTTCATCAGATCTTTCTGGAACCTTTGGATTACCAGTGCAACAATCACAGTGGATACCTTCTTCATGATTAGCGGACTTCTTGTCGTCTATACAACAGCTGCTAAAGTGTCAAGAAGTAGGTAACATTTCATTTTCTTTTTTTCCAAACCACTTCAACCCGTCTGGGCAGCGGGGGGAGTGTAAATGAGTGTATGGCAAATGCTCCATTATCTGGTAAATTAGAGAGGGTCGTATTTCCGCAGTAGAGATCAAATGATCTGATGATTCATTGTACCTAAAAGAAACTAGGATCTAATACTTAGAATTAATGAAAACCAACTACGTTTTACGACTGCAAACTATTTTTCTTTTTCTAGTGTCCCTCATCAGAAAGCTCCATCTGTTCTACTTGCACCGCCTTCTCCGAATGTGGCCGATTCTAGCAGCAATGGTTTTGATCCAAGCTTCGTTTCTTCATAGAACTACCGATGGCCCGTACTGGGACGTGGTAGCGAAGAACGTGAATGATTGCAGGGTGTATTGGTGGAGCACTTTGCTTTTCGTTCAGAATTGGGTCAATCCTATGAACATGGTGAGTTTTACAATGGATGGATGGTCATGTTTATTAAGAAAATCTGTGAAACTTATTTACTTGTAATATTGTGCTTTCTTTTTGAAAAAAGTATAACGTGACAGCACCATAAGAATTATTTTCAACAGTAGTTTCCTAAAGGTTTTCCTAAAGGCATGAACAACTAAGCTGTTACGGGTCTACATACTCGTAGCTTCCTAAATAATATTTGTGACCAAAGTCTTTCAAAATAATAATTATTTTAGTTGCGCAACAGAATCTTACACTAAATAACCTCAACGTCGATCAACTTCGATCTTCTCGAAATCGAACTTTAATCTGCCAAGACATGACTATACTTCCATACCTCCTATAATAGCTGACCGACGTCATCATCATCAACATCATCATCATCTCAGCCATTGGACGTCCACTGCTGAACATAGGCCTCCCCCAATGTTTTCCATGTTACCCGGTCGGTAGCGACCTGCGCTTTCCTGCTACCTTTATGATATCGTCGGTCCACGTTCGGATGGACGTCTCACGCTGCGTTTTTCGGTACGTGGCCTCCACTCCAGAACCTTGCCGCCCCATCGGCCGTCAGTTCTGCGTACTATGTGCCCTGCCCATTGCCACTTCAGCTTGCTAATCCGACCGACTTCACTAGCTAATAATAACAATACCTTCCAGTGCCTCTCCCACACATGGTACCTAGCCATCGACATGCAACTGCACGTCGCGTCTCCTCTCGTTCTTTTCTGGATACTGGGACAGCGGTCCCGCATAGCCTGGAGTGCACTGATAGCAGCGCTCGCAGTAGCTTTATCTGGAACTACAGCGTACAACTTTGTCAACAACTTCCAGTCCGCCGTGGTGTCTTTAGCGTAAGTTGAAACATATTTTATTGCTAGCCCGCGGCTTCGCCCGCGTGGAATTTTGTCTGTCACAGAAAAACTTTATCACAATTTCAAAAACCGGGATAAAACTATTCTATGTCCTTTCCCGGTACTCAAACTATCTCTATGCCAAATTTCATCAAATTCGGTTCAATGGTTTAGGCGTGAAAGCAAGACAGATAGGCAGAGTTACTTTCGCATTTATAATATTAGTATAATAAGTATAGTATAGATGATAGTCCATTGTTCAATGTAGGAATGCCACAAAGTCAAACCCCTCATTTTTTTTCATTCAGCAGCTACCTTTTTTGAGGCCCTGGGATCGCAACATATTTAAATCTTAAAATTAAGCACTTTTTTAGAACTCAATAAGTATTATTTTATTAAAGCTGTATTTTTGGTAAGTAATTGGTAATTTGTTATTGAATTTGATGTATGATGTGCAAGGTTATAGATAATCCTCAAATCGAAGTGATGAAGGTCTTCAGACAGTTAACATAGTAAAAAGTCTCTGTGTTTATTTTCTTAGTTTATTATGTATTTTATTGTCATGTTTTAAAGTCCCAGTTTTAATTTCAATTTACTTATTTCATTACAGACGTACTCCCGAAGACCAGCAACAATTTCTGATGTATTACTACGTCCAGACCCTTAACCGGATTTCGCCGTTCATCATCGGACTGATGATCGGGTACATTCTTCACCTCTACCGCGGCAAGACTGTCAGAATGCACTGGGTAAGTAAAGCACTGCCATTCCAAATCAAGCTGCCACCTGCTACTACTGACAGCACATGTATCCGCTGCATGTAGTCCATTTAGCTAACTCCCCATTTTGAGACATCCCCGTTCTGCGAACTCCACGTTGTTTGAGATATTCCCATTTTGAGAAGTCCACTTTTTGAGAAATCCCCAGTGCTCCGATAAGCTTGAAACGTTTTTATTTTTGCATACGTTTTGCATCGTCCTGGACTTGATTACATTCGTGACGCTTTGTAAATTCGTGAATCAATATCTATTTCTAAGATATTAATTGTTTTTGAATATTAGGGTTTACAATAGAAACGATAACGCTATCGTTATCAAAAATTTTAGTATCAATGTCATTATCAATGATCTAATCTTAATTAGTTTATTGTTTATTTCAATAAATCACGGAGGCATTATTTTTATCTGTCGTAGAACTTACTTTTTACGTTATTGTTTACATTTACAATAGTTTTAAAACTATTTTACTGGTTCTTTGTGTAGCTAAACTAAACTAAATACGTAGAACGTAGCTAACTTGTGCACATTTTTGTAGGTATCGCCGCTAGCTAAATGCAAGTTAGAACAACTTTTTGCTACCATTAATCGCAACGACTTATGAATGGATTCAATTGCAGCCTAACACCTAAATTAACGTTATATCAAAAATACCATGGCATCGCATGGGCCAAGTCGCTAAAAGACGCGATGTGCCATCTACTATAAATGCATATTTTATCACAAATTAAGCGTTTAAGCAATTTTATGGCCTAACATTTCACTCAGTCAGTATATTTCTATGTTGTTTATCCAGGAAAAACTGTAATAATAATCCTAGACTTTTCTTTATCATGATCAAGCTAACGAGATGTTAATACGTCCTATAGATAATAATATTCTAAGAAGATATTTTCTTTTCAGCTATTCGCAATACTAGGATGGCTCATAGCTTTTGTGGCATCATTCTTGGTTATGTTCGCTACTTACTTCAACATCCAGCCCGACTGGGACAACCAACTGGCTGACAACTTCATCAACTCTTCCATAAGACCGGTCTGGGCTGCGTGCATCGCCTGGATGGTGTTTGCGTGCCACCATGGCTATGGAGGTAAGTTTTTATCATAAAAATCTACTTCAGAGGGATCTTTACATGACAGAAACAGAAAGTCACGGATTCTTAGGATTTGGAAGCCATTTTATACTATAAACTTTTTTACAAAGTGTCAAGTTTTTACGTGGTGCTTGTAGCACACACAGGTTCAAGTTGATAAGAACTGAAACCCGAACCTTTAGCACAATAAATACACCTTTAGTTAGACTGTACATATTTTATGTACCCACATCTTTACTTTATCTTTAGTTTTAGGAAAATTTTATCCCACCAAATAGCTCGCATTGTGAAAAAGTTGTCAGATCAAGCCAAAACTAAACAAATTATACACCTTAGTCCTTGGGGGAGACCTTTTTCTAGCAATGGACGTTCGTCGAACCTTGCTTTACCAATTATTTTCTGATTTCAGGTCCTATCAACTGGTTATTATCGATCCACGTATTCAAGATCCTCGGCCGCCTGTCATACGCGATGTACATCATCCACTACCAGCTCATCTTCTTGATTAATGCGACTACTCTTCAACCCATTTATTTTGCTGTGAATTTATCTGTAAGTTTACCATATTTTTTTTTCCAAAAATCTTATTAGTAATTTGTTATTACACAAATTACAAATACTCCCGTTAGCCCCTCGTACTAAGCTAAATATGCTTGTATCACGAGTGAGCTCACCACAATAGTCGAGCGGCGGCGGGGACCGAACCCGCGTTCCCCGGATTACGAGTCGGTCAGTCCGACTCCTTCACCGTTCGGCTATTGTGAGATAAAAGTTTAATACATTAATTCATTTAGTAAGTGCATACAT
Source organism: Ostrinia furnacalis (assembly GCF_004193835.3). Classification (NCBI taxonomy): domain Eukaryota; kingdom Metazoa; phylum Arthropoda; class Insecta; order Lepidoptera; family Crambidae; genus Ostrinia; species Ostrinia furnacalis. The sequence continues at coordinate 534,730 of NW_021131411.1, read as the reverse complement.
ACAAAACCTTGGACAAACTTGACCTTCATTGGTTGGGTTTTTGTGGCGGTCAAGCTGTAGATCCTGGCTACACAGGAGTTGCAGTGGGAACGAGAGGTGGGAATAGTCCCGTGCATACCTAAGTATATAGCTACAAAATTCTGGGCGGCGTTATACATTTGCCATCGGGCGATCCTTTGCTCGTTTGTGTCCCATAATAAAAAATACAAAGAAGTGTATGTAAGTTGTTATATTTAGTAAGCAGCCCAGGAGAGAATTCGACCAAATACTGTTTTGAGAGTCACCAGTCCGATTCCTGTGACAGCTGAAATTTTTTGATGAACAGCTGCATAACACAAGCATAAGCTGGAGTACTTTTTGAAAACTTTTGTACCTTGACATGAATAAATTGAAAAAGAGGCTGAGAAAGGTGACTGAGTTTCTTCCGCTACACCAGCCCATAATATACGAGTGATGGTAGAGCAAGGTATATGTATTTGGGGCGTATATAAGCAAGCGCCCTGGAAAGCCTAAATACCTACCTACTGAATAAACTATTTGATATGATTTGAGAGAACAGATGATGACTGGGTAACGAAATAGAAATTCTATAAGGTCCGTCAGACAGATAATAAAAATTGGAGACATATTTTTTATTTTTTTTCATAATCGAACAATTACAGTATTATATTGAGCTGAAATGTCGCGTGACGTCACTTTTGAGTAAAAAATCTACTCAAGCGTGACGTGACGCGTCATTTCAACTCGATGTAGCACTGTTATTATTTAATTATGAAAGAAAAAAAAATATGAGTCTAATATTTTCTAATTATTCTGTCTGTTGCATAATTTATAATTGAAATTATATTATCTTAGCTTATGAAAGTGTTGTTTGATTTTATTTTCATACAAAATCTTATCTTTCCTTCCAGATGTATAGATTCCTGATCGACTTCTCTCTAGCAGCGATCGGAGCCTTCCTTCTGACCATCACAATAGACTTCCCTTGCTCCAATATGATCAAGATGCTCCTTGGAGGAGGTAAGCCATCATTATTCTTTCATTTGATATTTTCAGTATGTTTCGTTTCATATTTTTAGTATGTTTCGTTACTATTGTTAGCTACTACTTACTCTCCTTACTACTAAGTTACTACTCTCCTCTCAATACTGTCGACCATTCAGTTTCCCGTATTTACGATCTTTTTGCTATACTCAACACATCCAGTTTTATTTACCTTTGTATTAAACGATTCAGCACTGAAAATGGCAAAGATTAATCTGCCAAAATGCCAATCGTTTAAAGCAAGATACTATAGATTGTCCTAGCATGTCACTTATAAGAATAAAGTTAAATGACGAGGGATTTTCCTTCGTATCGGGACACTTGCGCGAAAGACAATAGCGCGATGACACTAGCGAAATGTCTTTCACGCAAGTGTACCTGTGGGTCTAGACAAAGTGCAAATTATAATCGCAAACCAGTCGAAAAGTGGTTGAAAAGCCTCTTTTTTGTATGGAGTTTTGACGGATTCTATTTTCGATTCGATCAAAAAGTGCGTTTTGTCTAGGGGGCCTGAACCATTTTCATTCCATTAAAACTTGATTACGATTTAAATGTTGTATGATCGTTTTTATGGTTCAGCTAACATTATTCAATTAAATCGTTTATCAATGTTTTCCAGGACCAAGACCACCGCCTAAAGAAGTACCCACCATCCCAAAGGAACCCGAAATGGCATTCAAAGCTGTCTCCGTAGTTGAGAATTCATATCCAGATGACGACCTGAAGAAAACGAGAATATGAAAATACATTTTAAGAATCGACTGAAATAAATAAATAATAAATCACTAACTACACTGAACGACTGAACTTTGTAAATTAAATAATTCTGAATTCAAGTATTGACATAAATTAAATGCATGATTGACATAAATTATGTTAAATACTTTCGTACCGGAAAACGCAGCGTGTGACGTCCACCTACAAGGTGGACCGACGACATCGTAAAGGTAGTGGGGAAGCGCTGGACGCAGGCCGTTACCAATCGATCAACATGGAAAGCATTGGAGGAGGCCTATGTTCAGCAGTGGACGTCCTATGGCTGAAAAATGATGATGTTAAATAGGTACTAGACTGCAATAATAGCAATTCAGGATTTATCAAAATGTCAATATTTTATAAGTTTATGGGTAATAGGCATATAATATTAATTATAAGAACTCAAAATGTAAATAAATATGTAAGTATTAACTAAATGTATTTTTAGGGTTCTGTACCCAATGGATGAAACGGGACCCTATTGCTTCGTCCTTACCTGGCTATATCTCATGAACCGTGACAGCAAGACAGTTGAAATTTTCGCAGATTATGTATTTCTGTTGCCGCCATTTAACAACAAATAGTAAAATAGAATAAAATAAATATTTCCTCCCATATGACAAACGGGATTTCTTGCTGATTTTTGTTCGATATTAATAACGAACATAGGTAGATGCTTGAAATAAATAGTAACAACAAAATTGTCGTACGGAAACCTTCGTACGTGAGTCCGACACGCTCTAATAATATTAATTTTAATTTTATTGGCGCAAGTACACTATGAAATTTGCCGCGACGTTATAGATTATAGTGTGAACGCAATCTGGGTTAGGTACTTTCCTGCTTCCCCATACCTACTTCAGTGCGTCGTCTAGACTTCAGTCAGTGTGCGATATCGCACTTGGTCTCGGTATTTACCCGCATAGTATGCTTGGCCCATCTCGCGGTTCACTTTAGCATTTCAGCTAAGCAACCGACCAAAAATTTATCGCGATAAAAGTTCGCGGGCACAGCTAGTTTCTAAAACTAAAGCTGAGAGTTTGTTTGTTTTTTAATGCATAATGGTTGAGGACTGCTTTAAGGACAGGAAAAAAACAAATGATACCGCGAGTCAAGTACGCACAGCGACATCTAGCTACTAAAACAAAAACTGCACGTATTTGAACCTCGTTGACGAACATAATAAGCACATTATTTTGCCAGTGAAGTATTTTGTTTTGTTGCCGCCGAAAGATGGCGTTGAATTATTTTAGTCTTGTACACGCTATTCGCAGATGGCGCCACTAGGTGCGCTACATAGAGCTGCAACTTTCATCCTTTTAGTATTTATCTGTTTCTTTGATATAATTGTTATATTATTGTGTTTCGATGTTTAAACGTTTATCTATCTATCTAAGTCATACACCAAGAACTCGGTATTAGCAACATCGTTATTTTTTTTTAAATAAATATCCTTTGACAATTTTACACTGCGCTTCTAGTCCCAAACTAAGCAAAGCTTGTACTATGGGTACTAGACAACGGATATAAACATCTACTAATACGTAATCTAATTTATTTGATAATGTGAAAACGTAATTATGGGCGCATTGGTACTACGCATGCAGAGTATTTTTATATTTCCTGTTTGAATAACTACGTTTTGATATTGGTGGAATATCTATTAATTAATATTATATAAGATTATATAGGGGCTAAGAATATAATAATTTACAAAAAAAACTTATTACAGACACTAAAAATTGGCCATGTGCGTGTCGTACCACGCGCAGTGTAGGGTTACGTATAGTCTTTTTCACGTAAGATGATCCGTATGACACTTCAAGGTTATCCATATTACGCATAATACATATGCAGAATATTTTTGAAAAAATATTTGTATTTTATTAGCAATATAATAAAAAAACATTAACTACTTGTGTGGTGGACTGCAGTGGACTGTATGCGTTTGTGTGTGTTCGAGAGCGCTGACCGGACGATGATGACTGCCGTTGAGAGCTTGCCCTTACTATGTCAGGCGTAGTAGGTGCTACTTGCAGGAATAAAACCACTATTTCANATTAATGATTAAACGAACTTACCTTAGTGACGTTCTATCATAATTATACGAGGGCTTCATCCGAAGAAATTAGAACCCTCCCACCACATACTTACCCAAGAATACGAAATATTATTTTGTCCATGGTGTTATAGTAACTACGACAACATCTGTAGATGTTGTCTTGTGTATCCTACCACTTTCAACTAAATGAAGTTTGAACGAGCGACCGTTATGATGATTGCTTGGGGATACCAGTTTAGGATTTTATTTTACCTGTGTTATTTTTTTATTACTTTAAACTATTGTGTATGATTAGCGAGTAGTTGCACGAAACTACAATTATTCTTCTAATTTCTTCGGATGAAGCCCTCGTATAATTATGATAGAACGTCACTAAGGTAAGTTCGTTTAATCATTAATAAATCATACAAACACGCCTGTTCGGGACACATATAGCATAAGCATCATGAATTTAAATTTTGTTTTTACATCTACCATTTATTTATTTATTTTATTTGGCTATCAACATGAGATACAGTATTAAATACAATAAAAAAAAATTCTACATACTTTTGAGTAACTGTGTTTTGCCTGAATAAACTTCAAATCGAAGTTAGATTTAAACTAAAATCGAGTAGAATTCTGTTACAAAGGCCTTAAATACTTGCAAAGCCTCGGGGACAGAAAGTTGGCGTAGCGTCATAGAGTGCATTTTGGCACTTCATCCCATTGTGAGGCGCCTTGGGGAACGTTCGGTGGATTTGTTAGGCGTTCGCTAGGATATATAAGTCCTACTCATGCGAATTTTACGGAGGTTAATATTTTGCTGAAGGAATAATAGTCGTGTTAGTTACACCATTTATAACTTAAAAACTATCTACGATGATTTAGCGCTGTTTTAATAGTTTGATTAGTTGACAGAAATTCATTATTTCCAAAATGAAGCAGAGAAGTTCATTTTGGAAATAATGAATAAGTCTTCTTACCTTTAGCTTGTCCAGCTGCTTGTGCATTGTTCTTATCATCTCACCTTCAGCTTGTCCAGCTGCTTGTGAATGGTGTCAACTCATCTTCAGTTTGTCCAGCTGCTTGTGCATGATTTGTCTTCTCACCTTCAGCTTGTCCAGCTTCTAGTGCATGGTTATTGTCAATTTCGCCTTAGCTTGTCCAGCTGCTTGTGCATGATTTGTCTTCTCACCTTCAGCTTGTCCAGCTTCTAGTGCATGGTTATTGTCAATTTCGCCTTAGCTTGTCCAGCTGCTTGTGCATGATTTGTCTTCTCACCTTCAGCTTGTCCAGCTTCTAGTGCATGGTTATTGTCAATTTCGCCTTAGCTTGTCCAGCTGCTTGTGCATGATTTGTCTTCTCACCTTCAGCTTGTCCAGCTTCTAGTGCATGGTTATTGTCAATTTCGCCTTAGCTTGTCCAGCTGCTTGTGCATGATTTGTCTTCTCACCTTCAGCTTGTCCAGCTTCTAGTGCATGGTTATTGTCAATTTCGCCTTAGCTTGTCCAGCTGCTTGTGCATGATTTGTCTTCTCACCTTCAGCTTGTCCAGCTTCTAGTGCATGGTTATTGTCAATTTCGCCTTAGCTTGTCCAGCTGCTTGTGCATGATTTGTCTTCTCACCTTCAGCTTGTCCAGCTTCTAGTGCATGGTTATTGTCAATTTCGCCTTAGCTTGTCCAGCTGCTTGTGCATGATTTGTCTTCTCACCTTCAGCTTGTCCAGCTTCTAGTGCATGGTTATTGTCAATTTCGCCTTAGCTTGTCCAGCTGCTTGTGCATGATTTGTCTTCTCACCTTCAGCTTGTCCAGCTTCTAGTGCATGGTTATTGTCAATTTCGCCTTAGCTTGTCCAGCTGCTTGTGCATGATTTGTCTTCTCACCTTCAGCTTGTCCAGCTTCTAGTGCATGGTTATTGTCAATTTCGCCTTAGCTTGTCCAGCTGCTTGTGCATGATTTGTCTTCTCACCTTCAGCTTGTCCAGCTTCTAGTGCATGGTTATTGTCAATTTCGCCTTAGCTTGTCCAGCTGCTTGTGCATGATTCTGGTCTTCTCACCTTCAGCTTGTCCAGCTTCTAGTGCATGGTTATTGTCAATTTCGCCTTAGCTTGTCCAGCTGCTTGTGCATGATTCTGGTCTTCTCACTTTCAGCTTGTCCAGCTGCTTGTGCATGATTTGTCTTCTCACCTTCAGCTTGTCCAGCTTCTAGCTAGTGCATGGTTATTGTCAATTTCGCCTTAGCTTGTCCAGCTGCTTGTGCATGATTCTGGTCTTCTCACCTTCAGCTTGTCCAGCTTCTAGTGTATGGTTATTGTCAATTTCGCCTTAGCTTGTTCAACAACTTGTGCATAACTCTGGTCTTCTTACCTTCAGCTTGTCCAGCTGCTCGTCGTACTAAAGTAAGGTGTACGGATGCAGTATGGTTAAGTTCAACCTAGTGTTATTTAATGCCACAACCGCGAAATCTTATGCGTAGTACGTATATGTCGATGATATTTTATATGTAAATAATTCAAAACAAAACTCTTTTTTTCTCTTAACTCCAGGGATAGATTTCAGTGCGCTCCGGTTAACACATTAGTATTGGCCTGAGGAACAAAATGCACTATAGTTTCATTGGGCAGCACTTGGTCCAACTTCCATACATGGATTGCCACTGCCCTTTCGTCGAGTCAGCTTGTTAGAACAAAAGACTAATTATTTTCTTTTATAAGATAATAGTTGATAGTACTAAACTAACTTATGAGCTACGATACCAATCACCCCCCCTCCCCCTTACATGGCATAAGATTATCAGAGACCAAGCCCCCCCCCCCCTGAAAAAGANATCAGAGACCAAGCCCCCCCCCCCCCTGAAAAAGAAAAAAGAACCCTACAATGCATACTCTAGTAAGCCTTTAGTGGCTTACTAGAGTACAATGCCAACCAACTAAGTACTCTGTTCTCTCTCTGTTAACTCCACAAAAATAAGTACTGTCTGTTCCTGCAATGGTAATAGGTACAATTCCAACTTTAATATGAAGACAACCAAACTAGAATCCAGATTGGGAAATGTTTCCTCTTTTACGATGTGCCATCAAAACTAGAGTGCTACCTCAAAAAGCCATTTGAACTAGTCACGGGACTAGGTCATCTCGTATCGCCCGCATTGAAATTGATGACGTGGGTGTACGAAACAACAGAAACGAATATAACTCATGCCCGTATTCACAAAAGATGCTTGCTTATGTGGAAGCAGAAAATCTAACGTACAGCGTTGAATAGAGCTCTGTGATTGGTTCGTGTATCACTCTGTGCGTCCTCGCGCACCGTGAGACCTCATAGCAAATATAGCAATGTTTGTGAATACGGGCGTCACTTCAGTGTTGTTGATAGTCATGAGTTCGTAGAATATATTTCGACTAAAAACTCATAAAAACAATTGCCGCAGTTGTGTTTTTAGTCTGTTTTTAGTACGAATAATTTACTTTTATTCCTGTTTAAAGTTGTCTTGTTGAAAATTCACGGAACGAGTTAAAACTGGAAAGAGTTATTGCTAGAGTAAAGCTTAGATTTTGCCATTTAAAATGCTAAAAAAGCGCATTTGGCTGGGTTGCACCATCTTACTTTGAATTTAACAAACGTCAAAAATCTGTCATACTCTATATACATATACAAAAAGCACCGGTTATTGTAAAAAGTAACGGTCAAAGTAAGTTAGTGCAACACAGCCAACATTATAACGATTGCGTTTAAGTGCAACGCATGGACTTTGAAATGAATAAACTATAATCAAATCGGTCATACGGCTTTTTATAAACTGGTAGTAATTAACCAGGCGTAGAGTTTAACTAAATGTTTTTGTTGAGTACTTCTTTGCACTCCAGTACCAACCAAAAGTGTCTTCCTAAATAAAAGACAGTGGAGCAACAAACAAGACTGGGGAGTATTCCTCTAATTTGCATTGTCAAGTGGGTTAAATTTATACCAAAATAAACATCTAAAGTAGCTCTTATTGCCAGTAGCTGAGCTAAGAAGCTGCCGAAAACAAGTTCAGTATCGGGGCAACATGTCACGTGTGACGTCGCGATAGTATCTTTACATAACAATAGGCTGATTTCAATGGCCTCTAAAACCACGAAAATAGTTCAGTATGATAATATTGGTCTGCATAGTTTTATTGTGTCTACATTGTCATATTCAAATATTTAACTGCTGTCATCTCTTATTAAGATTCAAGTTGCGATAATGAGTGTACCAACAGTTTGATTACAATGTAGGTATCACGATTGTACTACAAACTATTCAATGTTATTTTATGGTTCAGGTAACATTTGTGCAGAGTGTTTCTGAACTGAACAACTATAAAAAGTTTACAAGCTTTTGCAATTTAATACATATTTGAAGCCTGCGAGGAAAACCTAAAACCAATAGATATAAATCCTTATGGATTAAAATATCACCGCTATCGTTTCACTCAAATTCGAAAGTTTCACAGAAAAATCTTAGATGTTGAAATACTTTTCAAGTTCCATCATACAAATACGTCGCATTTTCAAAAGAAAGGGCTTGTTAGCGTCTCTTATTTAAATATCCCCGCATTGGTAACATTCGAGCGTCGAATTCCCCTATAGACTAAGAGCCAGTGAACGCCAGAACTAAGTACGTTATTAAATTTTATAAAAGCTGAAAGTTTGTCAGCGCATGCTCCCAGTAGAGGTACGTTATACCATGAAAGCTAAACTTCATGTACGAGTATATTAGGGCAATAATTAGAAGTTGTTAACTCAGCCAGAGAGTTTTGACCGTTCCAATTCCTTGCTACCATTTTAGGCCAAAGTTACGATGAGCCAAACTTCATGATGCACTAACGTTCTTACCTATGTTGGGAGCATGCACTGACAAACTTTCAGCTTATAAAAAACTAGCTGTGCCCGCGACGTACCTACGCGTGAAAACCCGTTTTCACAACATTTTTCATTGTTGCTATCCTCCTATTAGTCGTAGCGTGATAGTATAAAGGCTGAGGAAAGCTATTAAGCTATCTAATACTGAAATAATTTGTCAAATCGGACTAGCAGTTCCTGAGATTAGCGCGTTCAAGTAAACAAACAAACAAAGCTCTTCAGCTTTATAATATTTTTAGTATAGAAGTATAGATAACGTACTCGTAGGTCTGGCGTTCACTAGCCCTTAGTCTACTACCACGTTCGGAGTCGAGAGTTGAAATTTCCGACGTCTTGTCTTGCGACTCTTGTTACTGAAAACTTTCGGGTATATTCGGAATTATGAGAGGCACAGTCTCAGTTGTAACGTAATAACCATACAAGCAGTTTTCAGATCGAAAGAAAGTTTTAATCTCATTAGAATAGGTTTTGAGAAGCAAATAAATTTTTGTTTGCTCACCAACTTTGCTAAAACTTAGATAAAGTTCTCAGTGATACCTAAATTAACAAATTACGCAGAAAAGGGCTGGTACATACTCAATAATACTCATGGTATGTGTGTGACCTGTCATTGGACTTGCTATGAAATTATAGAAATGAGAATATTCGTAACTTCGACTTGGAATACTTACTCGTAAGTACCACAAAAATCAATGAAAAGTACGGAAGGCTTTTCTTCTCGATACAATATTAATAAATAACAAACATCGAGGTAGGTACGCTGTATAATTAAATAACCTCCTACGGCGGTTTTCACAAAAATGCTTTTGTCTTTTTGGGATTTACATGGTGGGTGGTCGTAGTCATACAAATCTTGTCTTCTTGAATTGCTTCCGAATAAAATAAACTGTGGTATGATGTAGATTGAGAAGTATTTGTAAACCTGATAATAATTATCATTAATTATGTCATCATCGTCATCATAAACCCACTGTTAGTTTACAATCTAATGCGTTACATTATAAACTGCGGAATTCAAAATTTCACGTTGACTGGTAGGTACACGTATCTATCACAGCTCGCAAAACTTAGTTGAAGTTGTTCGTCAGTAGGCCAGCTTGAATTGCCGTATCAATACTGTTGTAGTAATCTCAAACACGAAACTGATCATACAGTTCCGATTGCTAGTTCCTGGAATATTAGGGAATTTGGGGAATTACTACGTGCGGCCAAGTTTCGCTGTAACGTTACTCCCGTACAGCCAGTTTTAGTATCGCGAACAAAAGTTATAATCCTGTTAGCTGCCGCTTTCGGTCTGGACAATGTTTTTGTTTACGTGGGAGGCATAGCTTTGGAATGTTTTGTTTGTAACTTCTGTAACAACCACAATCACAACCAAAATCTATCAGATTTATGAATAACTAGGTTTCCCTTCTAGGAGCTTTGAAAACTATCACGTGTATTTAGGTTCGCTTTTGCAGACATAATAAGAAAATAAGTATATGAATACTAGATGGCCGATGTCGTCGTTACGCGATTTCATGGATTTTATTTGGGACATATTGGACTTTTTCCTAGAATACAACTTATTGTTGAAACCTCAGAATACAGAACGTTGAAACCTGTTAAAGGGGGACGTAAAGATAGTGGTTTCTGAATAAAACTATGAAATGATAATTAGATTAATTACCCCATTTATGATATTCGATGTCTGGGCATATTGAATGTTTTTATGAGTATTTATTATGCAGTGTACATTGTAAAAGTAGATAAAAATTGGTTTCACTATTGACTAAGTTGGTATTTAGCAAAGGGTTGATGGATATCTACTAAAGATAGTGCCATCCACGAAGACGCGCCCCATAATTCTTCCGCGAATGTTCCGCTCTTCTCTTGACCAAAAATGTCGTCGTCTTCGTGGATGGCACGATTTATAATGATGATATCGATTTTATTTCTAGTGTAAAACTTACTTCGATGTATCGATCATCGTACGTGGACTGCAACTCCGGCCCCACCAGCTCGAGGATCTGGCGTCTCTCCTCGCGGAAATCTAGAACAATAAGTTTATTATTAATAAATGTATCGGTAAACAACAATTCTGAAGTGAATGAATTCCTCCATGAATCGTGTTTTGGCATCTCATAAAAAGTAGGCCATTTAATGAGTGGCGTTAAACCCCATTATGTAATAAATTAGGTATTAAATATATCTACAATAATTGTTGACTTGTTGACAGTTTTCCCCCTGTTTCTGCGGCTCGGAGCACATCAAGTTTGAGCACCGAACTCGCAGAGTGAACACTATTCAAAGTAGTATTGAGCGCTAAGCCAAGAGTAAGTGGAGTAATACCTAACTTTGTGCCAAACTTTGTCGAATTTGGCGTGCCATAAAATATTATGTGGGACAACAAGCCTTTTAGATATTCCTGTGTAAACAAGTTCTTAGCTTTATGTACCTCACTATACAGGGTGTTAGGTAAATGGGTATATGAGCCGACACTAGCCCATGTTAACATGGGCATATAAATGGTATGGTGAAGTCAGAAAATTGATATCTTCATTTTAATTATTTTAATTTTCATACAAATCGGATTTTATAAAATTTATTTTGTATGAAAATTTAAATACAAACCGGATTTTATAAAATTTATTTTGTATGAAAATTTAAAAAAATACAATGATGATATCANGTCAGAAAATTGATATCTTCATTTTAATTATTTTAATTTTCATACAAATCGGATTTTATAAAATTTATTTTGTATGAAAATTTAAATACAAACCGGATTTTATAAAATTTATTTTGTATGAAAATTTAAAAAAATACAATGATGATATCAAATTTCTGACTTCACCATACCATTTATATGCCCATGTTAACATGGGCTAGTGTCGGCTCATATACCCATTTACCAAACACCCTGTATAGTTGTGCCCGTGAATTTGAGCACAGTGCGAGTATTTACGCTTAAATTACTTTATAAATCATACTGAAGTATGAACCATACTCAGGAATTAAAGTAGGTACCTATTGAAACACAACGACCACATGCTCAGATCTGTGCTTGACATGACTTTGACTCCAGTTTAAGCGTAATTTTGAAGAAGCGTAGGTAATTTTGCTGTGTTACACAGGTTACTTAAGAAATCCAGGTAAATTCTACAAAATAACTAGCTAGGATGAAAATATTATTAGCCCATTTCTTCAACGTCAAATGTCATAATAACTTGGATTGAAAATAGCACGTCCGCAACAAAATTAGGAAGAGTTACAGCAGAAATATATTCCAGGCTTCATATTATGCTTGGCACGTGCCACCCATTGTTCAGGCATTCGCGAGAGCCATGTGTTAGAATACAATAACTCAGTTCAAATTCTAGGGGTGCCTGTGGTCGACTCTTTTGCCTGCACTTTAACTGCAGTTTGAAGGTCGAGCCGGTTTTCCCTGCCTTAGGGCTCTATCCTACGCCAATCCAGTTTTGCGGGATCCAGTTATGCAGTATCATGTGAAGACACTTCATCATCATCATCATCACCTCAGCCATAGGATGTCCACTGCTGAACAGAGGCCTCCCCCAATGCTTTCCATGTTACCCGGTTGGTAGCGGCCTGCGTCCAGCGCTTTCCTGCTACCTTTATAATGTCGTCGGTCCACCTTGTGGGTGGACGTCCCACTGGTGAAGACACTTGTGTGTTTGAAATTCGAATTATAATTCGAACAGATCGGGATTTTGCGGGACGCTGTAAAAGGGATGGTCGTGTAAACGTTAATAATAAAACACGTCTACTAACTACTAAACGGAATTCTGTAAAAAAAGATCCTGCAAGAAACGGGATGTCTCCATAGAACAAGCCCTAACTCAGTTGATATTCTAGGGGTGACTGTGTCGACTCCTTTGCCTGTATACTTAGATAACTGCAGTTTGTAGTCTGAGCTAGTTTCCCCGGCTTACAGTTGTTCCAGAATACTTTTGCGTTTTACAATTCCCCCTCGTATAACTCTTTAGACTTTATGACAACAGAAATATAGCATGTTCTGAAAGCTGCTTTTAAAGTGATATATCATTGCACGCCACAAGTTTCTGTTGGGTTTCTTTATTCTAGGATGAGTCTTGTTTTGAATACAAAAGAAGGTGCTTGTTAGGTAATACGCTTGTTAGTTAATACGATTTGAAGATTTTCTATTGCACATCAAACACTTGTTCATTATGTGCTATTATTTTTGTGCCTGTAAACATTTGAGTTTCTTCCACCACTTCTTCTGCCGATGTGTTGTACCGAAGTGCTGGTTGCGCATAGTATTATAAGTGTGCCCTGAAAAGTGTCTACGTACTAATAAAGAATTAGCTGGAGTGGATGAAGTTAGTTTAGTTAGTTTCATCTAGTGACCATTCAGCTACAAAACGCTTACCATTGTAAGCGGAGGCCACAAATATCTTGCCAGCACGAGACCCCGGCCACTTCTCGCTGCTGTGCACAAAGACCTGCAGCGCGACCGCTTGAAGCGATTTAATCGGGAATTAAGCTGAAAAGCGCTTACCATTGTAAGCGGAGGCCACAAATATCTTGACAGCGCGAGGCCCCGGCCACTTCTCGCTGCTGTGCACGAAGACCTGCAGCGCGACCGCTTGAAGCGATGTAATCGGGAATTAAGCTGAAAAGCGCTTACCATTGTAAGCGGAGGCCACAAATATCTTAACAGCGCGAGGCCCCGGCCACTTCTCGCTGCCGTGCACGAAGCCCTGCAGCGCTTGAAGCACGAACGGCTCCGGAGCGCTCATGGCGCCCCCGCGTCACCTCACCCCGCGCTTGTTACTCCTTGCCGCGGCATTCTGTGGACAAAAAAATTAAAATGTATGATTAGGGTGCTACATTCATGGTTAAATACTCGTAATCATCATTCAGATATACACATACAAAGCAACTAGTAGACCGCAATAAGTGCCATACAAGTTTTGCCACCGAATTTGTGACATAACAGTACACATTACACACATCTGGTCCACCTAAATTATGGCGTCAGTTAGTGCAATAGCGAAATAGGATTTTATTTTTGTTTTCTTTCTTCCTCTGTTGGCCGTTGCTATGGCTGTGATCTTATCGACAAATTGGTATTACAGTAGCGAGATAATATTAGTACATTAGAATCGAGTTAAAATATTGGCACTGCCATTATAATTTATGAACTCGACTGTAGGTACCATTAAATTACGCACAGTTGACACTCGAATTTAAAAAAAAATTGTTGCAAAGTCGTACTTATTGCAGCTATTGTACCTTGATTAGCTTGATATCGTGTCGTCTGGCAATAATCATCATGTCATTTGGTTTCTACTGCAGAAGGATGCCCCTTTCTTATTCACCAGAGGCAGAAGGGTAGGAGGCATAGGTACAGTGCCAGTGATTACACAATTTCAATGATAAACATTTTTATATCTTTTGACAAATCATCACAACATTTGAGCAAAGCTTAGTCATTTTATAAAATGCCTCCATTATACATTTTTCCCACAACTTATCCATTTGCTAGAAGCGTTGCCCGACAAATGCTGACATTTACCCAAATTGCGGTGTGGCTCATCTTTCAGACAAATGGGTGATTACGCCGAAGTTTGCGTATTCCCTTAATGTGGCTTAACCATAAGATAAAAAGTTTAAGTAGACCATTTCAAATAACGGAGCCTGCGACCAATAATACTGCGGTTCGTTCGTTTCAGGCCAATGAAGCCCACTACTGGACAAAGGCCTCCCTCAAGGATTTCACAACGATCGGTCCTACGCTGCCCGCATCCAGGTACTTTCCGCGACCTTCAGCAGATCGTCGGTCCACCTAGTTCCCGAGGTCTGCTCACACTAGGTCACCACTCGAGAAATTTTCTGCCCCAATATTATTATGTTTGTACGCTTTGGAGCTCACGGGTCAAAAGTGGCCCGGTCCTTTATAAGGCTTGCGTGGGGATACAGATCCAACACGTAGAGGCCGTTTTAAGCGAAAAATAATCGACAAAAGTAAAAGTGGTGCACATGCTGGATCTAGTCTCTGACTATATCATGGGATGTAGCCAGAGACCAGCCCCAGCCTGTGCACAGGAGCTATTGCAGTTATTTGATAATGGACTAGGGTTATGGATGAAGGATGGATGGACTGGTTACTGGGCTATGGATGGATACTACGGGTCACCTGCCTGGTTCATAGTCTCGGACTGAAAAAATGGCAGGCGGTGACTAGCCAGCGACTAAATGGGCCCCCCCTGGCGTCATGGGTCGTATAGACCGGACTGAGGGGCAACATTGGCGTCTGCCAGCTCAGGGGTGTAGAGAGGTGTGCTGCGCTTTCTCCGAAGTTACTCGCGGCGTTATGCCCTTTAACACTTCCACCCCTGGAGCATATAGCTCTAGCGGCTCCACTCTGGCCGGCCGGTTAAGGCAAGCCAGAGGTGAAAGTCCTGCAGACCCTCTCGGATTCCACTTCGGCAAGCCGAAGACGAGGGTCTTGATCGACTCTCGGGAGCACTCGGGTTAACAACAGGCCCCGTGGTGTCGCTACTCAGTACTCACCAACAGCTCGCCACAAAGAATTATTATTATTATTATATAGCTCTACAAGCTATGTACCCTGCCCACTGCCACTCGAGTTTAGCAGTTCTGCAGTATTCAAAGTAAATTATTTAGGTATTTAAAATAGCTTGGTGGTGGATTTACATAGTATGCGTAGTGTAGCCACTTTTTCTGAACAGCATATGAGGCGAACTTCGTGCGTGCCATACTCTCTCATGAATTATTTACTGCCATAATACATTGTCACGGCATCAAAAACTACCTTTAATTTATTTAAAGGCAACTTATTTATTACTCATGTCTAATTGTGGCGTCAATGTATGTACAGGGACACGCGTCACGCATGTCGGTATAATTTTTCAATAGAAAATAAATTGACAAAGAATATGACAAATGACTCGATGCTTTCTTTACAAATTCACTGAACTAGCTTTTGTCTGCAGTCACATAAAAACCAATTGAGGCGAAAACCGCGTCGTGCGTGAGATGTGCATTCGTTTTCAACCGACTTCAAAAAAGGAGGAGGTTCTCAATTCGACCGGTATGTTTTTTTTTTTCTATGTTTGTTACGCGATAACTCCGCCAATTATGAACCGATTTGAACAAATCTTTTTTCGGCGTATAGGTAATACCTCAAGGGTGGTCCCATTTAAATTTAATAATAGAAAAAACAACCCCCAAGGGCGGAAAATTTGGGATGAACTTTTTTATACGCAATATCTCCGCCGATTATAAATCAATTTGAACGATTATTTTTTGTTGAATAGGTATTATTAAAAGGGTGGTTTCATGCAAATTTGAGGAAAATATTTCACCCCCAAGGGTGGAAAATTGGGGATGAACTTTTTTATACGCAATATTTTTAATTTTTAGTTTTTTTTTGTGTTCACGCATTTGAAGTCGGTTTTATTTTTTTTAATTTAATTATTATATACATTATCTGCATTCTACAGAAGCTGCGGGCCCGCAATCGCCGCGGGCGCGGGTAAAAATCGCGCCACGAGTTCTTAGCCTGATTTGGCACTTCCTTATTATGGTTTTCGTATTCTGTAGTTATTGCGTGAAAGAGTAATTAACATCCATCCATCCGCCCATTAGGATTATAATTAGTAGATTTGTAGGAAGTAGGTACTTCGCCGGAATACTTAAAATTGTGAGCTGTTTATTATATTGAGAAAAGTCAATGTTATAAAATAAACTCAATAAGTCTGGGCCTACTGTTCACAGTTTTAATTTGCGGTCTGGATTTCACGTCGATCGAGCACAACGTTCTATGCATTTACGATTAGTTTCGCGATAACTCTAACGCTTTTTAGATTAAAAACGAGGTTGAATTTATTCACGAGCATTAAAATTATGTTTCCTTTGCAAAATGTGTGGCAAAATTTGTTATTATACGCGGTTTATGGCATAATTGATTGCATTAATGCGAACCACAAAGTTTAATTTGGGTTGGAGATAAAACTAAAATAGATGATGTGGGTTTGGTGGTCGTTTCAAATTTGTGAGTTGATTGATACTGCTTTTATGAGCTGTTAAATTAATTAGTAATAGAGAAACTTATGATATCACCTGTTCACCAACTCTATAATGATCTAATTTTACAATAAAACCTCATTGTGGTTTCGCTTTTTTGCGACTTACTGAGACATAGTGTGACATTGAAACATTGAAGAAATCATTGGACCTCCTCCAATGATCAACAGTGGACGTCCTATGGCTAAAATGATGATGATGACGATGAGACATAATGCCTATTGACCAACTTCATAATATACTGACTGAAAGGATACATTTAATTGATTTATAGTTATGTAGCAGATATACTTTAGTAATTTAACAGAAATAACAACCAGAATATAGATAGTAGTAAAGGTACGAGTAGTTTAAAGTAATTTCATGTGAAATTCAGCATAGGGGCGTTTTTTCTCTACACTCTGAAAGTAAGATGGGAGTTCTTTATGTGTTTCTAAATGATACAATATAGATTTAGATGAATTATAAATCAGCTCCGATCCAAAATTATCTCCCTTATTACTTCTCATGGCCTGGAGAGATTCTCACAAAAGAGGCAGTAATCAAAAGCGAGAAGGCGTCCATTATAATTATGCCTTTTATTGCTGTTACATCGATATTATCAGCAGTAGGTACTTGGATATTATTTATATTGTTATTTTTATTGTTGGTAGCATACCTTATTAACTAGGTATATGTAATTGTTAAAACATATTTCAGCTTGCATTGAGGGGTGTTCTAAATAAAGTATAATGGAGCATACAATACCTATCTTTGTTTAGTGCATGACCATGAAAGTATTTGTTGAATATTATTTCCATCTTTACATACTTCAACAATTTCTTTTGCTGAGATTTTTCTTTTATTCATGACGTCCTGAAGGAGCGTAAGGACGTACTTGTGTAAAATTCGCGAGATAGATGGC
Source organism: Ostrinia furnacalis (assembly GCF_004193835.3). Classification (NCBI taxonomy): domain Eukaryota; kingdom Metazoa; phylum Arthropoda; class Insecta; order Lepidoptera; family Crambidae; genus Ostrinia; species Ostrinia furnacalis. The sequence continues at coordinate 517,020 of NW_021131411.1, read as the reverse complement.
GTTGTCTGACAATATACAAGATCCGCTGAATTATGCATCATCCGCATTATTCAGGATGAGAAACATCTGCGGTTTGACAATGAGAAGATTAACAATGTAAATTTTTGGACCCGGAAGGCAGGGATTGGATATCGCAATCCGCAATTTCAGTGGCAAAATATTTTTTGTGAAGATTTTATTTATATTTTATTGTATCGGTGCTATTATCAGTACCAGACAAGCCCGCATGGCGTTCGTTATTTTTGTGCAATCGTAATCGCAAACTATTTTTAATTTCGCATATCTGAATTGGCAACATTCACAATTGGTATTTTACCTGTAGCCTGTAACATTATTTCTGAAAAAACTTTATTTTCTAGTTTATGTTTAACTGGATCCCATCCGAAAGCAGGCAAACCTCTAAATTCAGCAACTTTAAAGTTAATATTCATTGTTGAGCCCCAGACGGAGCAGTCATAGTCTAACACTCTGTGGACTTTACCTAAACACATTTTTACAGACGACAGATTGTACTAGGTACCTACCTACCTATTTTTTACAATCATCATATTACCTAATCGATACGAAACTCTAGTAAAATAACGAGTATTTAACTGCTCACAGCTCACTAATAACTGCTCATAGATCTACATACATCAACGTTTAAATGTAGCCTTGTTAGTGAACTCGGGCCGAGCCCGGCGCACCTGTGGCGTAAGGATCGCATCGATCGCTGGGCACGCCAGCATGCCACATAATTTCACCCCTAATTATAACAACAAAGACCCAACTCCAAACGATTACATATTTCAGGTATTGTCTGTCTTTTTCACTCAACGTAGGATGCTGTTATGAGAGGGCGTGACGGAGAATAAAATTCGAGAGTTCGTTTTGTGACCAGGTATAATTGAAATGCAGAGTACAGAATAAGTTACGTTTTGCAAATAATTTTACGGTATATATCTACCCTATAGGGTAGGGATGGGTTTAATACGGAAAATAACTTCAAATTCAGTTTTGTTTACTTTTGTCACTGTGCCAACATCGCAATATGTTGTAGGTATGGGCCGGAAAGTCGAAACTTGTTTCTGAAAGTTGGCCTCTTCCGACGCAACTCGAATTGCCAAGATACGGGCGTATAATATGAGAGAAAATGATATACAAGATGTTGGCTAGATTAATATCATCACAAAACCTGCAATATTTTATTTTTTACCTTTATTTATTTATTCAGGCATAACAATATTCATAAAAATCGTTAAGATTCTAATCGCTACATCAGATTTTACAATCCATGATAGGCTTCTGCCGTGTCCCGTAACGACCACTATGTACTTACAGTAGGTAGTAGCATCTATGTGCTCTCCGAAGAACAGTTACATGTTTTTTAAAGAATAGTCATTCTTAATAGTTATTTTTACCCAAAATGGAAAGAAGGTTGTGTCTAACCTACCGGGTGTGTATGTTAGGGTTATCATCATCGTCATCAGTTGTAATCATTAAAATCCGAAGATACAGAACAATCAAATTGAATCAGTAATTTCGTCTTCAATGTTCGAGTTTGCAAAAAGTTAAGCTAAGCTAAAACATGCTAAATATTAGAGCCTGTTTGGTCCTTCTTAGTATGCAGTAGGTACCTACAGTGTATCTAATGTACTTGCTATGAAGCTACAGCAAACAATTAGATCTATTATGCAGCCAGATCGCTAGCCATTCCTGCGTGACGTTCCGCACCTGTGGCGTCACCGCTATCGATTGAGCTGCACGCTAAGTAAATACCTATGCAAATGCTGGGCACGGTCAATTGAGGAAGTAGACATGTCAATCGTTATGATAATATGTCGTATGACTTTCCTTCTAACGATATCCCCCGAGAGAATCATGATGATGATTATATTGATGATGAAAGGATACAAATAAGCGACGATAGCCGAATGGTGGAGGAGTCGGACTGGCCGAATCATGATCCGAAGAACGCGGTTCGATCGTCACCGCCGCTCGACTATTGTGGGGAACCCACTCATAATAAAATACCTCGAGGGGTAAACAGGTTAGTTACAAAAAAGCTTTCGAATTCGAATGAAACCAATATATTTACAGCTCTAGATTTCGTTGCATACCTATTCTAACTGATAATATTGCAAAAACAATGGCTGCAAAAAATTCTGTAAAAGTAATGTCTGTAGTTCTGTATCTGTAGTACAAGTAGGTAAATACATAAAAAACAATGTTCCTCTTTCAGACAATAAACGGCAAGTAGACTATTATGTGGGCATCTGTATAATAAGGTGGTTAGGACGAGTCAGATAAAAAAGATCGAAGCCGACAGTCCCGGCAGTTCCACTAACTGCCTGTAGTGTTCCATAAACCATTCCAGACGTCTATGGCGACTCATAAAGCCAGACAACAAGCCTGTTACGGCCCATTTGATTTATAGCGGCAGTATTCAGGTGCTATACACGCGAGTCTGAAAGTTGTTAATAATTTGCATAATATTTTTATTTTAGCCGTGTGTGTAGATCGTGCCATCCACGAAGACGCGCCCCACCAATTTCTGGTCGAGGGAAGCGCGGGGTGCGGGGAGTTTGATCCGAGCAATCCAAGCGTCATTATTGTAGTGTACGTGTGCACTCATGAATAATTTAGAAGATTAATAAGTATTTTAATTTTTCACTCAATTTTTCTTTACAAATACGACGGTTAAGAGCGTTGTAGCAAAAAGTTGGCGTTCGAATTTTAGGTTTTTATTGCTTGACGTCGCGTAGTGAGTGCGCAAACTGCATTTATCTGTACAATTTCAACGCTGCGTCGACTAAACGATCTTAATATTCGTAGTTGTTGTATCGTACCTAAGACACTACATCATACATAATAATAAAGAAATAATATATAATTTACCTATTTGATTTTTTCTCAGATTAGACTTTTAGCAAAATCAAGTTACGTAATTGATGTATTTTTTACACTAGTAAATCCCGCGACAAGTTTTTAATCTTTAAATTGAGTAAAGTAGGTAATAAGTTGATGGGTTTGAAAGAATTTATGTTTTATTTTATTATTTTTACAGCATCAAAAGCTTGTTTATGAAAAATATTTACTATTTAAATTTTACTTTTGACTTTTTAGTTTTTATGATGCGGGATGGAAAAATTAAAATTTATTTTGATTTTGTGACGTTTCCGCACATAAATATGGATAGGTTAAATAAATAGAATGAAATGTATGAAAACGAGCGTGCCATTTTTTAAACGTTATCTATAATATCTGTGTCCATCAAAGAGCTTGTAACTAAACATCGTAAGCGCCTTTCACATTATTATCTAAAAGTTAATAATAAATATTTAGTTTTTGTAAATCTAAACAAGTCAGGAAATCAAAGAGGTAAATACTGATATCATTGTGATTTTATAGAATTTATTATTATAGGTAAACCACGGCCGTATAATGCTAAAAAATCAGAGGTAACTTTAAGATTTTTATCCATAGAGCAAAATTTATCTAATCGTGAAAATTATAAATAACTTGAAAAAATCGAACTGCCTAAGGCGGGAATTGAAAGTTATTTATAATTTTCAAATTAGTTTGAGATGCGACTCTAAACGCTAAAAAATTAATAATTATCTAATCGTGTTTTTAAACAGTTATCCCATTAGGTACACATGTGTTCTGTAATACAAACCCATCAAAAACAATACTTGTCAAAAAACCAAGTCTCACTACTCAGTTGTTCTACGGTAAAAAGTTGTGAGATCCATGTAATACCAAGTCCAGTCCAGGAAAGCATTAACGTTTTACATAAATATATTATTGACTTGGCCATCGCATGAAAACACGTGTAAATTAAATTATTTAGTGCGAAATGAAACGAAATTTTGCATGCCTGTGTAGACGTGCAAAATTTCAGCTCAATGGGAAAACGGGAAATAAGTAAATTTTAAGTTGCAAGATTTTACAACTCCAGATGTCAAAGAAAATTAAAGCTTGTAGATAGCTTTACAAAGAAAAGAAAGATTTATGAAGAAAATAAAAAGTACTGTCTACGATACTGTATGGATCATAATGGTCTGAAAATAAACGTATTAGGTATTATATTATTATTATTATATTTTAACATTGACATCAAAATTTTGGATGTCAAAAATCTGTCTAACATAAAACACCGGTTATTGTCAGTTAGGGTCAAAGTTAGGTGGTGCATCAGCCTCAGCCTTAGTGTATTTTAATTAAATTTAATACAAATAAGGATGAAGAAAATAATCGATAAGTGATCTCACTCGAATATTTCTTATAGTAGGTATACAAGATGTCGAACAAATGGTTACTTACTGAAAAAGTGCTTCATGAGACCTAGCAAACGGCATCAATAATATGTTTAAGAACGAACTGAATCTATTCAAAAAACCTATATTTCCAGCTTTCATACATTTAATACAGTTACAAACAAACACGAAATCAATGGTTTCTGAGAATTCTGAGTGCCTTAATGCCGTCCCCTTTATCTGTTTATTTAGTATTTATTAATTAGTATCTCTTGATGATATTGTAGCAAGTTAAACCTAAAATCATGTTTTCCGTAAATAATTTAAATAAGAATGCAATTTACGAGTTTGTTGTTTGATTATTATATATTACTCAATTAAAAATTTAAATTTAAAAAATTAACACTTCTAATATGGTAGGTATGGCTGGCGGCATACATTTAGTATGAAATTCGGAAACATTGAATTTTCGCATAGATCCAGTTTATTCTTTGACCTATTTATTGTTATTGTTTTAAAGAGCTCATGAAGCACTTACAGGAACAGTAAACAGTTTCTCGATATCTTGTATAATTAAAAATCAAGTGAAATCACTTATCGTTTCCACCCTGTACCTATACTTTTAAAAATAAACTCATTTTATACGTTCATTTGTATAAGTATCTACAATACAAATACCTAACCAACTTAGTTGACGTTTTATAAAACTATTTGTCTAAGTGTCATCGAGCGACCGCTGGTGGATTTGCCATTTACCTGACCTACCCCTTTATTACTAAACGTTTAATATCAGATGAATAGTTACGCACCAATTTCTTTCATTCAGTCGTCAGTAATTGAACTTTCGGAAAAACATGACGAAGCGTTGTGTGACCATACAGACGCTATTCAACTTTTATTAGTAAGGAAGAGTATATTTTATGTTGGTAGAAACACAATAGCATAGACTAATGTTTTGACACCCTGTTAAAATTTTTATTAGTCATTTATTTTTTCCTGACCAAACAGATACCATAATAATATCTTTTATCTATTCTACCCATATTCTGTAAGTAAAATAATAAAAAGTTTGAAAAGAAAGAAATTACAAGTCCGATTTACCTAAACAAATAAATTAAAAATACTTGCGGATCAAAAGTACTCAATCATACTACAATTTACGAAAAAATCACGCGTGACGCATATACGTCAGTGGGCAGTCAACTGACATAGACCCGGCGTCTACGAGTGCCAAAGCACGACTGATTTATGCCATTTGATGCACCCGATTTTATAGTATTTTCAAATTAATTTTTCATTTGAAGATTGAAGATAGATATTTTTTCTTTTTCACACAATAATAGTACTATGTTTCTTCTTAAGTATAAAGTAGTTTATGTTGCCAAATGACTTTTAGATTATGAGATGTGACCTGTTTTCTTGCAGTAATTTTCTCGAATTTTGACTATCTTAGACATGATAAAAATGCATTTTAATGAATTAAACATCAAAATTTTCTCAATACACTTTCTTCTTCAGGGTATGCTTATTCTAATGAATACATTCTATCTTCTTACTTAGAAATAAATTTGTTGTAATATTAGTTCAAAGTTGTGCCTTCGCGAGTTACCTGGAAATCGGGCTTTCGAAATTCGCTGTTTTCGTAGGCAAAAATCCAATTTGAACGAGATTTTGTCAATAGACATTCCGTAAAAACGTATGATAATTACGATGATATAAGTCAAAAGAAGCTATAACAATAAATTATATGACTAAAATCATTTCGAAATCTGCCAAATTCTCGATTTCTGCATGAAAAATGTGACAACGCTCTTAACAAAATTTTTTCACACTAAAATAGTAATAAATGTTGTTGAAACAAACATACGAGTAGGTCAGTACAATGATGTGCTATTGTTTGTTGGTTCAATAAAATAGACTGTAATTACAAACACAAATTGAAGTGAATGTACCTTTTGTTCTACAGAAATAAAGTGCGGGCGCTTCATGACACATTTCCATTATTTGACCGAATGGCGAATGGGTTAACAACGCCAACGCGCATGTTATGATTAACGCGTGCGGGCAACTTGTGGTTAACGCAAGGTGGCCGGTCAACGCCAGAATTAGGTCAGATGGATTGCGTAGAGTCGACCTATCTATACTATGGTGCTGGTTGAAGTAGGATAAACTTTGGAAACTGTGTTGTTAACACAATCCCTCATGTTACCTATGAAATATAAGGGAGGTAGGTTTGTTTTAATAAGGAAATAAAATAAGCTTAAGCAATAATATATTTACACTTGTACTTATGAGAATTCTGCTTAATTTGCGCCGTGTTGCTAAACCTTTGTGTCATGGAGCAGATGTTGCAAGAAAAAGAGCTTTTTGCGGTACAAGCAACGACATCAATTAAAACAACGACGTGGTTGTCGCAGAAAAAGATCATAAACAATAATACGTTTTTTTAGCTAATGAAAAACATACTTAACAGCAGCTGGTATACTCAGTATAGTATTGCTAAGTGAAATCCGATCACTTCGCAAAGAAGCAAAACTTTTCTCTTTCAGGATTCGAATGACGTCATTGATCAGGACAAGAAAATAACCTATCTCATTCCATGGACCATGGCTGGTATCGCTCACAGAACTGACAACCATAAGGAAAAAGGCTAACGGGTTGCGACCACGAGCAATGTGTGTAGGCTTCCCTTTTGTTGTGATAAAGAATTTGTAGATATAAAAAGCGATGTAGGTAGGTATATTAAAAACATTTTCATCATCATCATTTCAGCCACAGAACGTCTAATGCCGAACATAGGCCTCCCCCAATCACTTCCACATCGCCCGGTTGGTAGCGGCCTGCATCCAGCGCCTTTCTGCTACCTTTACAAAAAACATTTTACTGCTCTCTAATTTTGACTGTGCTCAAAAGTTTTAACTTAACAAAATATTGACAAATTCCTCAGCCAATTAGGTCGTGGCGACATGTTCGCCCAACACAAAGGGAGCGCCCGTCATTGTGCCAATGTCGACGGTTATGAGCAACCGCCATGTATCTAATTACTTAACGTTCGAGGCCAATGTTCCAAGTTTAAATGAAATTTCGACAGTCTACCAGATAGCCTTATCTTACAGCATAATCCCTTCGAACAAAACGCTGCAGGTTTAATTAAATTTTGCGCACGTAACGTCGGATATGACATCAACAGTCGAAAAGACTGGATAACCCACGCCTTTTTGCCGTGCAAATGATACGTATAGGAATTCAGATGGGAACATTGAAATGCTAAAATGAAACTTTGTTTTTATTGTGCTGATTGTGTCGCGATGTTTATTTTCAGTTATTGTCGTTGTTTATTTTGACGACGTCATTTTGTATGGCAGTAGATGTTGCACTTTTATTTAACGACTAATTCACAATAAGAGCCAATTTTTTACTTCTTTTATGATTCCTGCTGAAATTGAAACTTGGTTAATATCCAAACAACCAGATTACTGAGCCTCTCATAGTTATGAATTACTAAACGATTATCTATGTTAAATTGTGCTAGGAATTATCATACATAACACGGACCATCGAAGCTTATGCTAAATCGTTAATTTAATTCTAAAATGTACGAGTAGGTTTTATTGCGGCATCAATTTATCAAAATTAATGTAGGTAGGCACTGTAAGCAAATCAAAACCAAGTAAAGGATTAAGTTTGTTCTAAAAACAAAGCATAGGTTACGGTTTGCATTGCAGTTTGCAGCCTTATCAGGCAATCGCAAAACTTCTTTTTTCGCAACCCATAAAAACTGCTTTTTGTTACTTTATGGCCGGATCGCGTGTCCCGTAACATTGAGTTAGTATTCGTGGCATAAATCCGTGAGTTGTAAACTGTCGTTAAATACAAGGCTCTAATCGTATCCGATGGCATAGTCAAAGTGGATAGTAAATCACCTTGGCTATGAGGACTGACTGGTTACCTTTCTCTTTGGCTAACTAAACGAAAGCAGAACTTTTTTTGTTGTAAAATCGCTTCTAAAATAGCTACATCTCGTAGCATTTAGCTTGACCTCTGATTCGGCAACAGTCGTTTTGTTTTGTTGTTTGTTACTAGGTATTTTCTGTGTTAAAGTGATGTGGAATCCATAATGCAGCTACGTCATAGAGAAAAATTTTAACCACAATTATTATACGAGTACACTCAACCCCACATCACAAATCCTTTGTGACTAGGGTTGCCAGGTCCAAAATCACAAAAGCCGGACTTTGTGCTTCATTTGGCCGGACATTTGATTGGACAGTGCAATTAGTTGTCAGTTCACGAGTGAGTACTATCATCATCGGTTACTATCCAACATCCTGATGCGTGCGCTTCATATGATTCTGTGGCTCGACTTTCGCCTGGCGCGGCAACCAAATAAAAAGCCTAATATAAGCCGGACAGGCCGGACAAGGCAATATTTGGCCGGACAAGTCCCTAAAAAGCCAAACATGTCCGGCTAAAGCCGGACGCCTGGCAACCCTATTTGTGACAGCTCAGCCGAAACAAGAATTTACGCCAAAGAGTGTATCAAACATCTATGACGATTTTGGTTCTTGAAATTAACCGCTGGAGGCGCTGTACAATCTGTCATACATATCATGTCATTCTCGTGTTGTAACAAAAAATTATAGTCTAATACATTATCAACTGTACAAGATGTTCTACCATTAATATTTCACTCTGACGATATAGGCGCTATATTTCGGACCGTATAATTTGGTTCACGCCCCCACCTGTGATCACGTGATTTAATTTGTGTCGACAAATATTAAGCCTGTTAAATTAACGCCAATTTGGTAACTCGATTTGATCCAAGAATCTAAATGAAATTATTTTACCGACTTGGAGGTAGATAAATTAACATTGAGAGACATGACTTTAATAATGATACATTTTGATGCATATCTTTATATTATGTTATCACTTAATTAGGGACATTTCAACAATATTAATTCCAAAACAGTATTTAAAGCGGCTCTTACTTAAAAGAGTTTACTGTCCGTTTATAAATTTTATAACAGAGAAAAACTTGAATAGTGAATCCGATCAGTGTCTCTCACTCGATAATATCCTTTTTGTCAAGTCCATATTGACCATAAGTCAAGTCAAGTCCGAAAGTGAGAATTTAGTAAAAAAATTAACATAAAAGTTTAAAATATTAAATTTTTAATGCCTCTCTTATCGTATACCGTAAAAACACCCTCAATCATCAACGGTCAAACTTTCCACAAAGAAAACTTGGTAATTCTCAAATACTAAATATTCAGAGCGAATTTACTCATACAATATGCACGAATAAGGATTTCCCTAATACCCCAAGGAAAGATAAATCCATAATCTAATTCTAATACGCAAGGATCCCGCCTGTCGTTGCGGAGCAACTTTAAGCCCCTAAGATGATAATGTGACAAGGGATATAACACTTAACGCACTTAAAACACTCTTATTGCGTTTAAATTACGGTCCGAAATTGGCAAACAGAATTCTGAAAGGGCTTATCACGGTCAGCGATAATACCATAGTCCGCGGACTAGATTTTTCCGCCGAGAAAGTATTTTGTCATACAAAAATTATTCATCGTTAGTGAAGTTTTGTGGCGAAGGTATTTGTACGACATGATTACTTGTCGAAAGAAGTGGACATATTTTTTGGATTTTAACATAAAAAGAAACTTTTGGGTTGTGATTTGGAAACCTTGTTTTTCGAAAACATGAAGTTACGTAAATGAGGAAAAGGCATCTACTGGAAAAATCTTTTATTATTACTTTTTACGTAACTTTTACTGCACAAAGAAGTTCTGTGTTCACTTATAAAACAACGAAAATATATCAACTATAGAATTTTTCAGTGTACGTAAACAAAACATGGTGCTATGCATAGATAACCTAACATAACGTTGGAGGCAGGTAAGTAAACTAGGTCATATTGTGCGAGGCAACGTAATTTACGCACCACCAGGCCGGGATATTTGTTTTAACTATAGAACACATAAATGGACTTCCCTGCATTCAGCTATTTGATCATCATTTTAGCACAGCATTATCTAGAGCTTTCATACCGTTACTTTAATTAGGATCCGATTTCAGTACTGAAACTATCAAATCATAAAACTTTCTTTGAATAAAAGTTTTTTTATGCATAACGAGGCAGGTATTTCATCACAATCGCACCTGGTGTTAAGTGGGATGCAGTCTAGGATGATATCTACATTTATCTGCCCTGTAAGTGCCTATTCACTGTCGCCTTGAATTGGCCCGGATTATAGTCTTCGGGAAAGACAGCAGCGTCTGCAGGTAGCGAATTCCAGTCCCTAGCTGTTCGCATTATAAAAGAGTAATCGAACCGCATATGTATACAATAGTATGTAGTTTGTAAGCTTTAATCTAATAAAACTATCTCTCAATCAAGCGTATTAATTGCTTACTTTGGGGCTAGATGGCGCTGTGTGAGATTGTCCAAAGATATTTATTTATTTATCGATAAACTAATCGCAATTTTAGAAGTACATAGTTCAATTTCATCAAAATCAATTACTTTTTTATGCCTTTCTGTCGTTTTCCATGATAGGTACAATGTATAAACCTAGGTTGGTTGGTTGATAAATTGCAATTATATCACCAGCTTACAAACGTCATTTTCATTCATATCCTCATTTCCACGAACAGTAATCTTCACCGACGAGCGTTCATCCAACTCAATAGTAAGACAGATCATGATAAATACTGCGGTATCTTATGTGGTTGAAATAAGTTCTATATTCCTACAAAAATGTCCAATCTTATGTGTTATCCACTATACCTAATTCCTAATGATATTATGAGGGCAATTGAAGATGGTATCACGCACGTGGAGGAAATGAGGAGTTATTTACACGTCCTCTTGGAGTCGCGTGACGGCGGCCGAAACACTACTCGTAAAAAGCCCTGTTTGTTTCATTATTTATTCCCTACGAGTATTCCTGACGACCTTGGCTTTAATTATAGGGGGTTAATGCATCTTTAATCAGCCTACATGACATGTTAGATACTCTACAAGTCATGTAGGCGAGGCAGAGATTCTTAAAACTATCTAGTTTGTAGAATCTATTATCTCCCTAATTTTTCAAGATAAAAACAAAATATCTGTGATCTGTATAAACTAGACTAAGCTGAAGTGAGATAAGTATCATTATAATGAGACCCTATAATCATTGTGTTATTAATTGCAAATAAAGTAAACGTTCTCGAGAAAAGTTCTCGAGTGGGGCAAAAAAGTGGGGCAGAAAAGTTCTCGAGTGGCGACCACGGGCTGGAAGACGTAGCGTGGGCAGGCCTCCTACTAGGTGGACCGACGATCTCGTAAAGGTCGCGGGAAGAGCCTGGATGCGGGCAGCGCAGGACCGTGCATTGTGGAAAACCTTGGAGGAGGCCTTTGTCCAGCAGTGGACGTCATTTGGCTGAAACGAACGAACGAACGAAAGTAAACGTTCCTTCGCGTTTTCTTTCGGGGAAATTAATTACATAACAAGGGTCTAATCCCTTGACTAGAGGGCGTAGATAGAGGGATAGGTATGATCCCAATGATGATGTCTATATCGTGACCAAATCTTAGAATCTACTTCAGTAATCATTATTTTATGAAATTGCTGTATTTGATGTTATTTAAAACACCCACTGCCCATCAAGATAAGGTTTTAGAAAATATAAGTGCTACTTTATTAAACAGTACAGAAACGAACAGCAACTAAAATGACATGATGAATGTAGGCAAGTACTTGCGAAAATTACATCCAACACATACCAGGTAATCCCTAATGCGGCGCCTCCACGCGAATTCGAGTTTTAGTTCCCTGCAAATTACCAGAACAACACGCCAGACTGGCATTAGCGTTATGGTAATACACGCTTCGAGTACGAAATAATACGCAGGTGCAGTTTAAACTTTACTTAAATGGTTTAAAATTTCCCTGGGTTTAAAATTCTCGATAGGTATTTAAAGGTATAGGTACAAATTAAGTATAATTTTATTTAGTTATTAACTTCGTTTCAATTTGGTTTGATGCGTAGCTTGCTTTGATAGTTTTAATCTTTTTTGAACTACTAAAAGCTGTGTTAGAAAATTTCATTTATACAATAATGTTCAACAGATTCAGTTTTATTACAGTCAAATTGTAAAAATCACTTCTAGAAACCGTATGTATGATTAGAATAGTTTTGATAATGTAGAGTTTTGTTTTATGTAACTTTAACAAAGGTCAAAAGTCTGTCAAACTCCATACAAAAAATACTGTTTATTGTTATAGTTACGGTTAAAGTACGTTGGTGCAACTCAGCCTAATCGGTATACCAATTTAAATCAACCCTCCATAACATATCCGCGTTACCGTACCATCACCCAGCTGCCAATTACCGTGGTCCTACCCTCAAACTTGCGTCTGTGATTCCCCGGAACTAAATATTACATGGCCTGTGCTATTTTAGTAGTACCTTAACCCTAAGCACCTTTAAAGGTGCTTGCTATTCTAAATCAAACTGCAGAAAGCAGCTGCTGATATCACGTGCAGTGGCTGCTATGAAATTTATAGTTTTAGGCTGAGTTGCACCACTTAAATTTAACAATAACTTTAACGATAACCGGTGTTTTTACCCGACTGCGCCAGAAGGAGGGTTATGTTTTTTGTCACTTTTTGACGTTTGTTAAAAGTCAAAGCAAGATGGTGCAACTCAGCCTTAGTGTTTGTGGGCTCAATTTCTATTAAGTTTGCTAAAGTGTATAATTATGTATATTACACTACTTATAGTGTGATATACTCGTAAATACAAATTAAATTACCATTTCGCGCTTCGAAGGACATGTCGTTAAATTACAGACACTAATATCTATACGAAGAAGGAAATCCTTCTTATCATATCATTCATATCCTCCTTCCTCAACGCGGCGTTATGTTAAAAACTTTATAGTTCTATCATACATAATATTCTACAAGCGTTCATTCGTAAAGCGGTGTAACACTGATTCAAGCCGCCATAACACAATATCCTCATTAGTGTACCACCATTACCAAGGCTGCCAATTAACATGTACCTATCCTCCAAACTGACGATAACTCCCGACCCGTTTAGGGTTACCAGCTACAAAAATAAGCTTTCCCTCCAAATAGTGTGCTTACCATGAGTTTACATTAGGTATGCTCTCTAGCGACTGTGTAAAAAAAAAGTCATGAAAATGTACGACAGATTTTACAGCGTCTCTGGTGGTTATTTTCAAGAACTTATTTTCATCATAGATTTTTGCCGCAATTGTTAGCGATGATGTTTAATGGAAATAACTTTATGGTAACTACAGAAGTAATGTAAAAACACTACATAATAATTATATTATGTTTATCGTATTAAATCTTTTTCGTTTTTGTTTTTTCATGTTTAATTTTTGGTTTTCTCAATTTCTAACAGTTAAACCCTCTTTTCCTGACAACCCGACGTGGCAAAATTTTCCATTATTTCAGGAAAGTTGCTGTCATCTGGCAACCCTGCTCGCAACCCCGTCTGAGGTTTCCCGGAATAAAATATTACATGACCTTTAACATTTAGTAGTTGACATAGGTTGTACTCACAAATCAGGCTTTGGGATTAACATTTTAGTTTTAAGGGCTTTGAGAACTAATCCATTAGGAAGCATAGTTTTAGCCAAAGTTAAATTAGCTTTTGTGTCTCGTTAATAAGTAAATAATAAAAAGTCTGGTGTGATCCCAAAACGTAGTACGCATGTAATTAAGCACACATTTAATGCCTCTATTCTTGTGAAACTAAGGCTAAATAATAATAATAATAAATAAAATATCTTTATTCTCACCATAATCTTACAAATGAGGTACATAAGACTGATTAAAAGGAACATTTTACCGATTATGGCGGGTTGACACCTGAACTAGGAAAGATCCTGTATCTCAGGTTGCCAACCCTCCACCTCTAATACTACTATGGGCTCTGCAAAAAATCTTAATTATATTACATACCTACTGATTACGATTATGGATTACTTAATGATTATGTTAAGTGCATTATTTAAATGCATCATATAAAAGGTCAACACCAACCTCTATCTACTTTTAGCAAAAGTGATCTTTTGTTTTCAATATTCCTTAACGGCATTCCAAACTATGGGCTCCGTGTGAATTTCTGTAATATTTTTTCAGTGGATTCTTTTTTTTTTGGGAAATAAAATGCCGATCGTTACCTCGTGTCGGCACTTTAACCAATCCAGTAAAATTTTAAAGTATATTTCGTACCTGTTGCCAATATCGACGTGCGCTACGTTTCCGCAATGACAGCGCTACGTTTCCGCGATGACGGTGTTAATACGCGGATATTATTGCATAAAAAAAGTGGTAACTCCCGCTCAGATAGTTGAACATGAGTGGCATACTCTTCATGTCTCTCCATCTATGTTCATATTATGATCAGAAACTTCACTGTAATCTAAGATGGATACTACACTGGGGGCAACTTTTCAAGACGCATTTTTGTGATGATTATATGATTTGGGTTTAATTGTTGCATTTCATGCTCAATACATTCTAAACTGAAGTCAGCTTTCAAAAATAGAAGCAGTGTTCTAAAGCTTCAAGAATGCTTGTGCTAGAAGCTTGTCTATTATACAAGATACAAACTTATTTCACAAAGAAATGTATCACCTTGAGATAAAATTGAACATCGGTACAAAGTGTGTACATTCCATGCTGTATACATTGTGTGTAATTGGAGGCGGCACAATACGAGGGCAAACAGGCGGTTGCCTCCAAATTGGATGCGTGTATGAAATTTTGACAAGTGCCTACGTTGTGTGGTTTGCTTAAAGGTCAAATGTGAGGAGTTTGGATGGTAAAAGTAAATAGTAATCATTCAATTACTATAAATGTATCTTTCACTGTCTACATTTACAAATATAAATATAAAGTTTACAAATACAAAATTAACATTTATGAGAAAGATACTTCTAACTCAACTCAGTCACCCAAATATAGGTACGTAATATTTAAGAAACCAAACCTAAAAGATAGTATAGGTACCGCGAAAAAGGTTCTGTTGATGATAGCCACATTTCTAACGTAAAAACCATATTAAAAGCGAATAGTAAAACATAAGTACACGTGTACCCTATGGTACACGTGTACTCATGTTTTACTATTCGCTAAGAATAGAATAGCCTAATGTTGATTTGCCTGTTCACGGAATGACTGATTCATTGTAGACATGAAAACCCATGGGTCTCATATTAAAATATTTTTGATTTCCACTCAAGATTATCTAGGCTAAGGCACAGGTTTATGTATGAAATGCAAAATCAAAGCTTTAATAATTATGTACGTCATAATTTCAGTCACAGGAGATCACAGGACGTCCACTGCTGAACATAGGCCTCCCCCAATGATTTCCACATCGCCCCGTTGGTAGCGGCCTGCATCCAGCGCCTTCCTGCTTCCTTTATAACATCGTCGGTCCACCTTGTACTATGTACGTGTTACATACTATTCTACTATACTATGGCACATCCTTTGTTCGCACGTTACAACTGGAAACTCACGCGTGAGCCTGTCAGAGCCTTAAACAAACGTTGGGATATAAAAGTTTGCAGGTACCCCGGGCAGGGGATTACATAAATTACTTTCCGTGGAGTGCGTGCGATCGGATACAGACAGCGGCACGTCAAGCTAAGCTCTGTGGTATCTTTGTAGTTGTAATAGAGTTGATTTTTCAACAGAAATGTAAAGTCGGATGAGCTGTTGACTGTACCAAGAAAAGAGGATGTTTATGAAACCAAACCTGATCGTGGTGTGTTTATTGGAATGTTTTTTGTTATTTGACAGTGTTTACTTTTTCTAGGGATATGTGGTGGCGTTACTCTTTATTTTCTACAGGTGAAAATAAAAAAGGAGATCCATCTTGCAACAAATTTTGCTTTTCTTTCGCGTGCTTTTATAAACATCATAGTTATTTTTTCTTTCTAAGATAAAAATAATAAAAGTGGAAACTACTAACGCTAACTAGTTAAAGTAGTACTATGGTAGTACCAAGTAGGTACGGTTTCATAATAAAACAAAACCATAAAATGACCGTAGCATCTTCATACCATGACATAAAGATAAAAATGCAATTTGTTGAAATCGAAAGAAGACCGCTTTAAAAATGTCCCATAAAACTTCACTGAGTTTTATTTCTAGTCTCTCAATAATGAAAAATTATACGACATATCAAGGTCAACGATGTATACCTTATGTAGAGTGTAATAAGGTCATACGTTTTGCAAAAAGTGTATAGTCTAACTAATGAAGTCTGTACAACAATTAATTGAAACCCAAATAAGTCTACCACAGTATGAAATTATTTCAGATTTTCACAGTTATTAATATTTTTAACTTCATCGTGTAGAATGGTCTCCATATTTATTTTAAAAAAACATACCTACACATCTATACTTATAATAAATCTGTAGAGAGGTCAATTCTGTACATGAAATATATTTTCAAAATAACTATCAGGGGGTGATTAGTGATCGATACTGATGCCAAAAATGCAATCAGTAAATTTTTTGTCTGTCTGTCTGTCTGTCTGTCTGTCTGTCTGTATGTTCCTTATAGAAACAAAAACCACTTGACGGATTTTAACGAAACTTGGTACAATTATTCTTCATACTCCTGGGCAGGTTATAGGATACTTAGGAATTCCCACGGGAACGGGAATTAGCGGGAAAATCCTTTTGTACGAAAAATCTAAACCGCTTCAGTTAGACGCTTGAAATTTGGCATGCAGGTACCTTAGTAAACTTAAAGCTTAGTTACAACAGGATATTGCAAAATTCCCACGGGAACGGGAGTTAGCGGGAAAAAACATTTGTATGAAAAAATCTAAACCGCGTAAGATAGACTCTTGAAATTTAGCATGCAGGTACCTTAGTAAACTTAAAGCTTAGTTACAACAGGATATTGCAAAAATCTTACGGGAACGGGAGTTAGCGGGAAAAAACATTTGTATGAAAAAAACTGAACCGCGTAAGATAGATGAAGGGGGGGTAAAACGAGATCCACGCGCACGAAGTCGCGGGCGGCCGCTAGTGGTTCATAATTTTACTGCGAAACAGCTTTAAAGAAGTTAAATTGTCATTTAAACCCCATTATCTTCAAAATTAAACCATTATCAACCTTCATACGCAAGACAACGTATGTGTTACAGTTACCTAATACTTGTTTTATCTGTCACACATGGTTACACATGATTGGCTGTCATTCCTAGCAAGTAATCATAATACTGGAATAACATATTGAGTAACTACGACATAATTCCGCTGTATTTTTCAGATTCCTGTATCAAAACAATTTCCTTACTCGTAAATATGATAAAAATCCTAACTATCCTAACTAATATTATAAATGCGAAAGTAACTCTGTCTGTCTGTCTGTCTGTCTGTCTGTCTGTCTGTTACGCTTTCCCGCTTAAACCTCGCAACCGATTTTGATTAATGATAGATCGCCCGGTGCTTTGTCCTGCTGGAAGCTCTTCTGGAAGGACTGGTCTTTTGTTCTAAACGTCCTGCCAGAAGATTATCGCAAGTCCTGCCCGCAGTACGCAATTTGTACGTGTTTGCTTGCTGGTCCTTCCAGCAGTACGGTGACCTTCAAATTTGAACTCATCCTCACCAGAAGTAGTAAACACTTGGTTAGTGTTTATTAAATAAAAAGTCATGTCGTAGAATCATTTTGTTTAACCAGTATTTTACTTTTCTTAATATATTATAAACTTGTTTATCTTCTTTCAACTTAACTAATAGGAACTATAATAAGGAACTTTAAATTAATTACTTTGGTACGTCACTTTGTATTAGAAATTACACCTATCACTTACAAATACACTACAAATTAAAAACAAAAACAAGAAATAAATTATAAATGTTTGATTAGGCTTGAATACTTCACATTCATTATAATATTATCGCCAAAATGTTGCCGACTCCACGCCCGGCGCGTCAAAATGTGTCGCGCGAGCGCGAACGCGCTGCCCCCGTGTATACTCGTGCGCCATCGGGCTCCGACTAACGGTTAGTCGCGTTTTTCGATCTTGGGCACTATTGGGTGAAAGAGAGAGAAACACTCTATTTTTTCGTGTAAATTTGAAATTTGTACAATGTATACTTACGAAACTGTGATCTTTTAATTTTGCGTCCTACCGGAAGTACTTTAAGTCCTGCTGGCAGGACTCCTGGCGATCTATCATTAAATTTGGCATAGAGATAGTTGAGTCCCATGAAAGAACATAGGATAGTTTTTATCCCGGTTTTTGAAACAGGGACGCGCGCGATAAAGTTTTTCTGTGACAGACAAAATTCCACGCGGGCGAAGCCGCGGGCGGAAAGCTAGTATTAAGATAATTTTTAAGGCCTTTGATGCTATTTCTTTGATTTCTTTTTGGTATCTCTAATTGAAAGACAACATTTAAAAAATCTACTATAATATGCAAAGGCCATAAACCTTACATACTAAGGCACGTAAATTAAAAAAAAAAACGAATAAAAAAAGTAGTCCAAGTTATATTCCCGCCAACTTTTCAAAAATATCTCGAACGCCTATTCGAATTTCGAACGGGCATACGTTTAGCCAATGCGATCCTCGCCTCTCGACCGCAAACTGCCCGCGTGCTCCGATCATCCCGTGTGCAATTTGCACCGACCATCCACTACACCGCTGGAGAGAGAGATACTTAAAGCTTAGGCTGAGTTGCATCACCTAACTTTGACCGTAACTATAACGATAACGGAGTTTTTTGTATGGAGTTTGACTATTTTTTGACATTCTTGTGAAAATTAAAGTAAGATGGTGCAACCCAGCCATAATGTTCTACTCGTATTCGACAAGATCGAGCTGATATTTATTGAGCCAGACCTTATTCAATTATGGATGTTTTTTTAATTAATGGCAACGAAAGCTCCTCTGTGGGAGGTTTATTTATTGCCAATATCGAGTGTTATATTTGATAGGGCTGATTTTACCATCGTCGGATTACTTTTAACTGAAGAATAAGTTTGGCACATTGACAGTTTCAGTATGGGAAATATGTCAAAATTACAAGTTATCTGCCCCCCTAGACAAAACGCACTTTTTGATCGAATCGAAAATCGAATCCGTCAAAACTCCATACAAAAAAGGGGCTTTTCGACCACTTATCGACTGGTTTGCGATTATAATTGGCACTTTGTCTAGACCCACTGACGATTTTACAGCCCAGTCCAATTCTATTGTTTTTTGTGGATTCCATGGAGATAAGTATTCCCCCGTAAGTTTCGGGACGCCATCGGGTTCAAAACTTGATATAGGTACGCTCAAATTCAATTAAGGAAGGTTAATTCGCTCCTCAATACAAAAAAGTCAATTCATTGTCACCAATCATTCATTAATTTGATAATAATTAATTAAATTAATACACTGTAATGTAAGCGATGTCGAATTAACTTTATGGAAGTTACGCTCTCAAACGTAAATAAATAAACGCGAATAACTTTTAGTAACTACACAATTACCATTACACTCGCAAAGAAGAAAACAAAATTGTAGTACTACATTATGACGAGTCCGGGAATTTCAGGGCACTTCAATTGAGTAGCACTAAAAAAAAACCTCTAAATTTAATCTAACTGATTGGTTGTATCAAAAGCGTTGTACTAAGAAACAATAAATAACATGCTTGTACCGCCTCTAGATGATTCATAGCAAACAAATCCACAAAACATGAAATGTCTACTGAAATAGATTTTTGTAAACAATTACGAACATCCAGTGCGCTTGTCGTATCGTTTCATTATAGTATCGCTTCCATTACAAGTTATATTACCTACAGAATTATACATTTGAATACCTAGGTATCTTAAGAATAGTTTACTACATAAGTATGAAGTTATTCTGGAAAATATGTGTCTACTTATTTTTCAAATTCAAAATATTCTTCTCAGTACATATTTCCAAGAAACACCCAGCTTCAATGATCGAATCTGTATTTAGAAAGAAATACCTACCTACCTATTCCAAAAATGGTACGTTCATTGAACACGATTCCTTTAATTTCTCATGAACAGTCAGATCAAAATAATTCAGTAAGTAATTGATCAATCACACATTTTCAGTTAATTCAGTGTAATTTTCTTTCAACATAAATAATAAATAAATAAAATAAAAAATGTATTTATTGCCTTCGAACCATTAGACAGGTACAACTATAATAATATGAAGTACACCGAAGGCAATAAATTGGACCTGGCTCAGTCTACGTTGTAAGGAGAGATCCTTGCAACACTGGTTTTCAGCCATGCCCAATTCTCTAGGATGTTGTAAATACATTAGACACCTCGTGGCTTAACAGTGATTCTCGAAAATAGTTTTTCTATTGTGTCCATATTGTAGATCCTACTCAAAATCTTAAATACCTAAAAGGCTTCTAATATTCTTTTAAAGTTTAGCAATTTTCCACATTCCTTTTTTTTTTCGTCTACTTCATAAAAATAAAGGCGAATTCAGCTTTTGTCTCGTTCTCTCTCGTTCCAACCTTGACGTCCATTGAAGCTGTCGTTTGAAATAAGACAGATCCAGCTCTGGAGAGTGTCCCCTAGCGGTTGGAATTTGATTTGCAGCGGCTGCCACTTGGACAACGGGAGCCAAATTGGTAACCTAACTATGACCGACAGCCACGGAGAGAGGGTTTTGTGAAAATGCTTCTTGGAATTGAATAAACTGAAAAAGCGAATATTCGTGCACGTACGTACCGTTTTGGCTGTTAGTTCAACTTGTTATTAAATTCGCTTTACATCCCGCGATAATATATCATTAGCGTAATTTGGCTAGTTTCTTGAAGTATCTCAATTCAAAAGTGTGTTTTTGAACTATTTGAATCCTAAAGTGATATATTGATATTTTGTTCTTTCATTGCTATCACCTCAGTCTACACATTTTTGCAAAAGGGGTGACAAACTTTTGCACATACTAATAGGTAACTTAACGTAAAATTACTATGACGTGATTTATCGGTAGGTACTACCTAACGAGCTTTATTAATAAAAAGTTGTATCCGGTATAATCACTGGATTAAAATTACATTTCCATACTAAATAACAAATAACAATTCAAACCAGAGTTCAACTACGGTGTAACTTTTATTAATAAAGGGGGATCATGTTTATAAGCGTATATAAAACTTTTTGTTTAATTTAGAACCATTTTGAATTCGATTGGAAACTGCATCATACACATGAAATCCGCATCAAAATTTTCAGCGTAAATCTGTTCTCATTTGTCTTAGTTAAACAAATCCACACGTGTTAATAAACTTCATGTTTTGTTTTACTAAGTAACAGAGAAAAGTAGCTTAAGTACTTCTTAAATTTCAAGATTTGCAGCGAAGTCTGAACTCGAGGGAACTTATGACGCGTTGTAAAACAAAGGAAAAGTTTTAAAATGCTCCTCACATGAGAGGTCGTGACTGCTATGCAGATGCAGGAACTTCCTAGGAAGAATTCCTAGGAAACTGAGTGCATGTAGCTGTAGGTAGAACATTCTGTCATAGTACATGAATCATCATAAAGTTATTACCAGTCCCACTTTATGAAAACAGAACTTCGTATATACCTAACCCCATAATCGTACACGCTACTAAATATTGATCAAAATCTCCTTGTATTCAGCGTCTTGTCGTGTAAAGAAATATATCATTCTCGTCAAATAACTTATGGTTTAACTTATCAGGACGGGTCAAACCATTTGTATTTATATCTATTTATTCCTACCACGTATATCAGCCCTGACAATCTTCAATGAATAGAAAAATCAAAGGCAATCGGACGGGTCCGGTCCCTAATGCCCCGGTAATGCCCCGCTAATAGGGTTTCTGGGCCCGAACCCTTTGTCCTGGCATTACACGGGCCTTTGAAACACAAGCCGGTAGTTAGCCGTCAACCGTTATGTTTATAAGATCAGAAATAGCATAAATCATAAGATTAGTGTGGATCGTATTACCAATACGGATGAAGAACGCTCGAACGTTACCGTGCACTAATTAGGCCAAGGGCGGTTTTGTGAATGAGATACCAAAGATCCAGAATGCAGGTTGTTATCTACGAGTATGTGTATAAAACCTACAAGCTTGGCTTAGTATGGAACCAGATGGTACAGTGTAAAATGACCAAATTACTTATTTCATTAGCAAAATAATGGGCAATAAAACAAAAATAATTGAGTAGTATAAAAATAATGAAACTGCTAGAACTCATGCTACATTTTGAAAAAAAAAATGTACGTTTAACCCATCTGTAGATAACCATGCTTCCCACAAACATAACCTTTCAATTCAACTGTTGCAGATTTTTTCTACAGGTACATGAATCCTAACTTTATAAATATTTCCTAATAAAATAATTTACTTTATGCTGCTTAGTTGAGCAGGATGTAAGATTTATTAAACTTGTCTTATCGGTGGGTTATTCATGAATCTGAAAAGCGGGTCGTGTTTATTACGATCAAACTGTACAAGTTCCTCGAGGATTCACCCTCAATTTGTTATGTCTCCGTGCTGGAACTAAACTAGTTAGTATTCCGCAATAGTTTCAAGTTCTAATCCTAAGTTTATCTCTAATAAACTTCCTTATAGATAAGCTTTGAGCAAAATTTACCGCCTTTGGTTTATCCTTGCTGTGACGATGTTGAATGTTGACACAGTTCAGGTTATAAGCAAAAAATGTATCACATAAAGTGAATACCATTTTCAGTGCGAGATAAATTGCAGCTGGTTAGTCCAATTCTCGATATTCGTGTTTAATTAGTGAGTAAATTAATGTCTTCCAGCTTCCAGCCAGACGTAGCGTGGGCAGGCCTCCCACTAGGTGGACCGACGATCTGGTGAAGGTCGCGGGAAGTACCTGGATGCAAGCGGCGCAGGACCGGTCTTTGTGGAAATCCTTGGGGGAGGCCTTTGTCCAGCAGTGGACGTCTTTCGGCTGAAACGAACGAACGAAATTAATGATTTGGTACTGACATATGTAGTTACATAGTTTATTACCAATACCAAACCTATTGGTTTTGTAGAATGCAGGAGCGTTGTTGAATCAATATTTACGCCACAGCCTGTATAATACAGATTTTAAGGTTCAACCAAATCAATGCGTGCAGTCCTTGTGCTCGATGGCGATGGCGATCAATGCGTTTACGTCTGATCGTCATCGCCATTTCCATCGCGCCGCGGGCTGCACGCGTTGTTTTGGTCGAACCTTTAAGTGTATTTTTGTACTGATTTAGTGATGCTAAAACTTCTGCATTTATCACCTTAAGCACTGTCCTCAACGTCCTTTCCAAAACTATTAAAAGCATATTCAGCCATACATTATTTGCCCTATTCCTACCATCGATTTGAGCTCCAGCGGTGATGTACGAGTGGGCACAACAATAACAAGCGGCAGTAACCCGCATGGGACGGTTTGTTTATGGACCAGAAATAGCGCGTGCGTCGGCTTGCGATTTAGAGACGACAAAAAAAGATTTAAGGTGTGAACTGACCTTGGGGCTGGTTAGAGTGGTTACATCACCTTTTTTGCGAGAAAGTTTCAGCAATAGTAGCATCCTTACTACGAGCAAAATCTGTTTGATATTGTAATATTCTTTATCATCAACATTATCATTTCAACCACAGGACGTTCACTGCTGAACAAAGCCTCCCCAATGATTTCCATATCGCCCGGTTGGTAGCGGCCTACATACAGCGCCTTCCTGCTGCCTTTGTGATTGTAATCCTTACATAAAACTATGTATTTGATTATTGTAGTGTCAGTTTTACTTATCGTTGTTAGTAAACGACTAAGCGTGTGTCAGATTCGATCAGATATTATGAATAAATAAATTCTTTCCTATATTCCACCTATTCCCTTTTGTGACAAAACAATAGGACATCTACGAATAGATAAAACATCCAGGTCAATACAAAAACATATTTTCATGCATACCTACATTAAATATGGATGTAGAGCGGGGATTGAAACTGCGACCTATGGCACATTTATGGATTATTTAGCATTATAAGTGGACGCAACACATTTCAATTTCGCAACATACAGTTCACGGGCCAGAAAAAATCTCTACCTAGGTATTCTCACGGCTGTTACAAACTAAAGGCATTATGATTCGAAACGGTCAGAGTTTGAATCGTAAGTAACATCTAGCGTAAGTAATCAGTTTTATGCATCGTGTTTTAATATTCACACACGGACTCAGACATTACGTAGTAAAGCCTTGAATACATGTAAGTGAATTCTCAATTTGATAAACCTAATATATAATAATTTGCCTTCAGAACAAGGCAGGCATTATTTTGACTACAATCACACCTGATGTTAAGTGATACCAGCCCTCTAAGTCTCGCCATTCACTCATTCACTTTCGCCATGAAGAGGACCGGATTACAGTGCTTGAAGACAGCGGGAAGAAGGGAAAAAGGGCTGGTGGAATTAGGTTCTACAATTTCTTCGCACATTCTCCGAAATTTATGTACATTAATAGTTTTTATCGAATTTTTAAATTGACTTTTTAGGTCGAAATACCAGTGCACTTCCGTCTTACTTCGTAAATGTAATCAGTAAAGGCTCGTATTAAACTTAAATTTCTCTAAGTCAAAATACCAGTGCACCTCAGCCTAACATTGTCTGGTTTCGCAGTCGGTTGCGTGCGGTCGACAAAGGCGCGCCAGAGGCTTACACAAGCATTAGTAACGCAATTAAACAGCAAAGCTTTTACTAAACTGTGTCTACAGTTTAAATACTTTCCAGTTAGAACAAGAATTGGCATCGTAAGTCAGCCTGAGATTGGACAATCTTTTAAGGAATGTGAGGAGCGCAATATCGCAAGTTTACGATTTGAGTTGGTACTGTAGCTGAATACTTAACTGATTTATTAGCTGATTAACGCTAACACAAATATTTCTTGCTTTTCATGGTTCACATTAAAAGCTTACTAAAGTATTTTGTAAGCTATTAATTTTTGGTCACCACCTCTACTTGTTTGCATGGAAAAAAAACGATATTATTTTATCGATTTTTAGACTTTGTCGGAGTTATGAAAATATATTTATTGTCGACTAAAATCCGTACTGTCTCGAAGAGATTTTCATGACATGAAATGTATAATATTTACCTACAAAAACCAGTCACGCGGAAAATCCATTAAAATCAAAGAAAAAAGCATTGTCATTGCCAATCCATATGTTAATATCCTTTTTGCAAGCAAGGAAACTCGCATTGTTGGCGTATAACAACAGTATCTACTATGTGGGTTTATATTTGCTCACTGATATAAAAAGTAAATAGGTATGTTGGAGTTATGAAAATAGTCAATATTAATTCTTCTTTTATGAGCGGTGCACGGATTTGGTGTTTGCTAAATGTACGTGTAATGTCTGTGTTTGCATAGCAATAATGTTTAGATGGAGTTTTAGAGAGTGTTAATAAGAATTTACGCACTCATATTAAGTACGAAAATCTTTTGCTTCTTTCATCGTGTGGATTGAAAGTTATTAACCCTGCAATCAGACTTTATGATTTGATTAACACCAGCATAATGTAACAAAATTCGGAGCCAAATGGTTTTACACTGTCATTCATGAAAATCAAACCTCTGAGAGTCGAGAGACTCACAAACTAATCGCCAAGAAAATTATGTTTGATGACGTCATAAAGACTGTGACGTTATTAAAAGCCAAATTTATAATAAAACCATCCTTTGCAATTGAACTATTGTATAAAAAGTTAGCTTTGAAAAAGGTTCACTGATGTTTTACTGTCACGCCTGCAGTTGATTTCATGGACAAAGTGAGTTTGTCGAGTTGTACGCCCAACTGCGTGTTGTGTGGACTGACAATAATTTGGACGCGAGTGGAAATTAAAAATCGGGGAAAAAAACGGGGAAAAAACTGTTGATTCGGAGCGGTGAAATTAATTTTGAATTTTTTAACTGATGGCGACTAATGGGTAAACGTGAAGGTAAAAACGCCTAATGCTGAAACCCCTTGTTGAAACTAAACCGTATTCAAAATAATTATGGCCTTAAAATATAACTTGAGCAATGTTCACTGACTCTTTTATATAAATAAATAAACACTATTTAATCCGTTTACTTCTGTTTACCATTCCAGAAGATAAATTATACATGAAATAGAACCCCCAGTCTTTGAAGTATCTAGGAGACCCAAACGAACGCTGCGGTGAGTCCCAAGGTGTTGATTGACCAATATAATCTTGAGACTTAGTTTGCTGACTGAATACAAACTCACCACAAAATAGGGAGGCACAGTAAGATCAGCAATGGCAACAAAGATTTTTTCTTTAATCATAAACTGTAGGTAAGTATACATCAGTTTATAATTAAAGAAAAAATCTAAAAGGGCTTAATTCTATAGATAGTTGTTTGTTACAGCGTTTCTTCTTGTCACTTGCTCGTCTTTCTTGTATATTGTAACAATGGAAAGAGCAACATTTAAGAAACGTTTAATCTTAGATGAATAATTTATTTTACTTATTTATACATATTTATTTATTTATTCATGAATAGAACGGTAGTACCAATTACACTATTCAAACAAGACGTCTAACAAAGTTCAGTAAAGTAATAATATTCTTGAACAAGACTATCGTACACACGCAGTATTCCATTAATGTAATAAATACAACTCCAGTGCCCCACTAATCCCACGTCACCGTCATAAATTACTTGAAGGTGCGTCTCATTTTTAGGTACAGGTTCAATCAGTTCAGGGTGTTGAAATAATTCTAGCTCACGCGGTCTAAATGATGTGCACCGAAGTAACTTTTCATGAAATGCGCGAACCACATCATCTTCGATATAGTTATTATAATTCAGAATGTAGGAAAACGTATTATCTAAAGTATCCATTGTTAGATGATATACAATAAGCTTTAGAAATTTTAAAAACCTGCTACGAAACACTAAAATTTGCACCAAAAACAAAGGAATTTATATTATTGGGGGATTTATTAGTACGTGACCGGTTTAATAGCACCTATTAAACCAGTATACCTACTTACTTATTTTTTATAATAGGTACAAACCAAAAATCGTTGAAAGAGTTAATTAGCATGCATCACCTCTATTTTTTTTAGAATTTTATACCCCGTAGTTATAAAAATAGAGGGGGGGGGACATACTTTTTACGACTTTGAGAGCTGATATCTCAAAAACCGTTCACTTTAAGAAAAATGTTTTTTAGAAAACTTTATATCATTTTAAAAGACCTTTCCATTGATACCCCACACGGGTATGTACATCGAAAAAAAAATTTTCATCCCTCAGTTACATGTATGGGGGGCCCCACCCCCAATTCTTTTTTTTACTATTTAGTGTCATAATTTTGTAGCGGTTCATACAACACATATTCCCATCAAATTTCATCACTGTAGTACTTATAGTTTCCGAGTAAATCGGCTGTGACAGACGGACAGACGGACAGACGGACAGACGGACAGACGGACAGACGGACAGACGGACAGACGGACATGACGAAACTATAAGGGTTCCGTTTTTGCCATTTTGGCTACGGAACCCTAAAAAATGGATTTCTTAGTTCTGTAAAGTAATACTTACTCTAAAAAACTTACTAAGTTTTTTAGACTAAATATTATTTTACTTTTATTTTAGTTCTACACTCCTAACTGTGAAGCCTAAAGGTAAGTATAACATGTCTAGTGACGTGTGGGCATTAATGGGCATGCGCAGTGTCTTTCTTGACTTTGTGAGACCGCAGGGAATCCAATCCAATCTATTCCGAATATCACACACAAAACACATCCCAATACCCCTCAAAAATGTCAATATAGTTACCTACCCCATGGGTGGTAATAGCACCATACCATGGTTCGTTAACTTCAGCTTCACGGCAATCAGCTAAGGACCAAGTCTATTTAATTGTGTTAATTGTTGATTAGTGTGGGACCCAAATTAATTCCCAAATGTAAGCGTTAGTTGAATTAGCAGGATAACACCGCCCATAGATTTCTGTTTACAAACTCTCAAACTATACGTGTATCTTGAATCCTCTGAGTTGGTATTCCTTTAGTTGTCTTTGAGATAGTGTTGCAAAAGGATTGATTCTATAAAAAAATAAAATAACATAAATAATATCATAACATTGGGATGATTCCTCGGTAACATGGAATTTAGCGTGTACCGATAACACTCAATCATTAGCGGAAAATGGTGTGCGCGTCTTCGTGGATGAAACGATCCATAGTTCTTTAGACTTATAGTAAACTAAAACTATCACCAGAAACGAAACTACTTATTTATGCCTACGCAGTCCCAACTCTAATATTAAAGCTTTTAACAATTAATGATTAAACGTTGTTCCGACTTAAAACGACCCCCGAAGAGCAATCAGACGGAAAAAGGTCACCCTAAAAGGAATTGTTTCATCGAACTTTCGAAGGAAAACCATTTAAAAATTAATCGCTTAATTAATGACGCTCATTGGATATTTTTCCAATTTAATTCGTATTGCTGACGTAAAAAAATCAGGGACTGATCAAACTGGGGGTTTCTTTGATTGTTCACCAATTGGCGCCACTGGCAAGTAAGGTCCTGTCATTTGGTTGTGGCTAAGACTGTGGCACTAACTGATAGCGCTAAAGCCGTATCGGGACACTTGCGCGGAAGACACTACATTTGCGCGAAAAGACACTAGCGTGAAGGACAGTTTTCGCGTTATTAATCGCGAAAAGTATTTGTTTTGTCAGTCTGTGGCATTATTAGCTCCTGAATGACTGAAGCGATTTTGATTTTCTTTTCTCGCCTGTATATCGAAAACGGTATTTATATTTTCGCATTTCTTGCATTTTCCATCAGATATTTTAAAAATACGCAACAAATAACTCTAATCAGACAAAAAGAGATTCACGAATTTGAAATTGTCCCATTTATTCATAATTTAGTTTTATGTTTCAAAAAGGACAACATCAACTATGTTTAATAGGCTTACAAAGTAATTCACTTACAGTACTTTATTCGAAACCAATAAAATCGATAATGTTAAAAGATAAAATCGTCAGTAATCGGCTTAAAACCACCGAGCGAACAACATTTTCCTGGAATGGTCCTTAAATGTATTTAACTAAGATGTCTTTTTGTTCGACACCACTTTGAATAAAAGCGTCCCTCTGAGGCGAACTCCCAAATTGTTTTAAAGCGGAGTGTTTACCTTTTTAGAGTTTTCCTTAGACGCTAATTTAATAGTATTGTATCTAATTACTTATTCCCTTTAACGAAGTTTTGTACTCATTCCAATGCTTTCCATTATAAAATGTTTGAACCGAAACCCACTTTAAGTTTTGCCAACTTTATCTTTGTATTTACATAGGTATAGACGGATTTTCGGAGACAAAACGGGAGATTATGGTATTGGATACTTTGCTAATTAGTTACAACTTTTTTAATTTGCTCGGGAATCGGACTTTTCTAATTTCTGTGCAAAATTTCCCTTCGATTTTAGTCCGACTTGTTTTAGTCTTCTTTTCGATACCTACCTAGCCTAGGTATTCGATATGTGTTAGTATTTTAGAATCTAACGTACATTTATTTTAGGAGACACGTGAGCAGACTTGGCATAACAAAAGCTTTATTTCATTCAGTTTGAATAATAAAAAGGTAACATGGTTTTACTCCTATGTCTGATAAAATACTGGATTAAACTAAAACCTTTTTGTCATCAGTGTGAATAATTTGCTGAGCACATGGATACAGTGAGAGTGAGTGAGATAAATGAAAATTTATCAAAATAAATCTTGGTATTGAATTTATTAAAAACTCTCAGTTTTGAGTACCTACTTAACGTCGTGTTTTCAATTAAATATTTCATTTGATGAATTTAAACGTGAGTGTCGTTAATATGAAATCTAACGATTATCTACGAGTATTATAATTTTCGATAAGTCTACAGTAAAATTAAATGATCATCATTACTTAAGTAGATAACAAGTAATAAATATAACAAACCTCGTAATTCATTCTTAATAACGTAATGGAGTACTCCCGATGTTTTTCTAAGACAGTTCGCTCTTCATTGGGTAGGTTTTCTTGCAACCTTTTCCTTGTATTGTGTTGTTACTGAATTATCTCAAATTCTTTTAGGCCTTAAATCATCAAAAAACATAATCCTCCTTCTGGCGCAGTCGAGTAAATACAACATGCTCTCCAGGCATCGCACATAACTGAATGCTTGCAAGCTCAATATTTTTGACCATAATTTATCTTGTTTTCTGTTTCAAAATGAACTGTTATATTCCAATATTATTCAACCCTCTCCAATCAGCTCGGCCAATTCACCCTCTACGAATTGATCACAGCCAAAGGCTAATCCCAAACGGTCGTTTTGCAAATGCAATAATCGAGTACACAGCGACAAGCGAGCCATTTGCCAGCAGCTGCGGTGGTCGGTAAGCCGAAATAATTCCCGCAAAACGGGTTATAACTGCTAGAAATTCAAATATTTGAATCTGTTTTTCCTTGGGATTAGAAAGTATTATAGGCAAAAAAGGAAAAAGATACCGTAGGGCTAATTATTTTGGATACTATTTCTCTCGCTCTACTAAATCTTAACAAGAATTCGTTTTAAAAGCTGACAGGACTTTAATATATGTAAACTATGATGATGAATATGGATCACCCATCAGCTCGCTTACTTTTGAGCTTCAACAAAATAATATTATCGCCCATATTCACAAACATTACTATGAGGTCTCATAGTGCGTGGACGCACAGAGCCACACACGAACCAACCACAGAGCTCTATTCTACGCTGTGCGTTCGATTGGCTGCTTCACTTAAAGCAAGCATCGTTTGTAAATACGGGCGTATAAGTAGGAAATGAGCACGCTCAAACAAAAAATCTCTATTGGAAAACGGGCTTTACTTTTGATATCTTAGAGCTGCGTCTTAAATTAAAGAGTTTAAACATTGTACTAGAGCAGCACAAGCTCTAGCTTTTTACAGAATAGCATGTTCAGATAAAATAATAAAAAAACATACTTATTATATTATTTGATACTAGCTTTCCGCCCGCGGCTTCGCCCGCGTGGAATTTTGTCTGTCACAGAAAAACTTTATCGCGCGCGTCCCTGTTTCAAAAACCGGGATAAAAACTATCCTATGTTCTTTCCCGGGACTCAAACTATCTCTATGCCAAATTTCATCAAAATCGGTTGCGAGGTTTAAGCGGGAAAGCGTAACAGACAGACAGACAGACAGACAGACAGAGTTACTTTCGCATTTATAATATTAGTTGGGAAGTTGGGATTGGGAAGTTGGGATTTTTGGAAGATTACCTGCTGAATCTATTTTTATTGTGTAGGTACTGTTGGTAAAAAAGATCACATAGAAAATCCGCGAGGTCGGCCTATTTTTCATTCTGAGAAGAGGAACTTCGACGCCCTCCGCCCTTTTATTGTTGTTCTAAATCGAGAAGGAAATAACAAATGATGCTCCGGGCGTGATGCTGTATTTTGTTAGTTACCGATAATACAAAATATTACCTGAATGTTAACAACCTAAGTGAATTTCTATGTGATTCCTCATTGAAAATAACAATCTTTTAGGGCGGAATAAACTTGTAATTTTGACATATTTCCCATACTGAAACTGTCAGTGCCAGTACCTATACCGGGACTTATGCCCGTTTTTACCATCAATCCCTATTTTTTAAGTGACCCCTATGGTAACACATAACATGAATTTTCTTGTCAAAGGGGTCACTTAAAAATTAGGGACTGATGGTGAAAACGGGCATTATTCTCCGATAAAAGTTTTGTCAAATCGGGCCTTATAATAATCTAAATAATATTTAACATAACGTTAAAACCTTCAACGCTTAATAATACATATGAACGTACACAATCCGGTGCTATACATTTTAAGCCGCTGTTTTATTTAAATTCTGTAATAGGTAGGTTCTATCTACAACGATTTTAACAATTCCATGTGTCAATCGGATATCTGAACCGTGACTGCCTCCGACGCACGAAATCAACTTAGCG
Organism: Ostrinia furnacalis; assembly: GCF_004193835.3. NCBI lineage: Eukaryota > Metazoa > Arthropoda > Insecta > Lepidoptera > Crambidae > Ostrinia > Ostrinia furnacalis. The sequence goes on along the minus strand of NW_021131411.1, from coordinate 484,681 downwards.
GAAAATCGGATCTAAACTTCCAACAACTTCTACACTAAATTTGGGTAGGTAGGTACGTACTCTTCAAGGTAAACACAGATTTTAATAAGAGTGACTTTGGAACAAAAACATTCACAGGACTGTACTGTCCTGAAATCTTTGCTGTACAGCAAAGATTTAAAGCACAGCTTAGTGCAGCAGCCGCTAGAAAACAGACTGTTTGTAAGCGCTTTGTTGGAAAATAAATACTTTTTAAATAAATAAATAAATGAATGCTTTAAATACTTTTTTTATTGCCACAGATATTGATAAGGGCTCAACTTATATGTATGGAATTTCGGATGAGGTTTTCCAGCAGATTTTCACACAAGACGCAGCGGTAATTATTCCAAAAAAAATGCTAGCTGTGGTTGGGAAAAGAATCTGACACCAATTTTCACCATGAATTGATAATGGACTACGACTAGTGACGTCATCAGATGTTGAACTAATAATCAATTTTTGTATCCCACGACGGCTATGATCCAAAAAGTGGGAATAAGGTCGCGTATAAATAACCGAGCGGGCTAGTCTAGCAGTCTACTTAATAATGCACAGACTTGATACACGAAAAGCGAACTATTTTGGCATACAACAATATTCGCGTAGTTTACAATATTTTGCAATGAATTTTGAATGATGCAGGTATGGACAGGACAACATTTACAGAGAACTGGGAACACTGTTTCGAATATTTGACTATTGGCCTGAATGCTGAAAGGTTTTTAATCTTTTCAATGGAAATCATAAACGATATTGTGAAAGTTTTTCTTGGACACACAGTCAGTTCTTGTCAGTTCAGTCCTTGTGATTATACTTAAAGTCACAAGTAAGTGGGCGTTACTTGTGGCTGTGTAAGTGGCTGTTAAGTAGGTATGTATGGTCTGGTGTGCGACCGTGCTGTAATATATGTGCGTTCACCACCACCTGAATACCATAGATACGACACAAAACTACTGTGATGTTTATAGAGCACTAATTGTATTATTAATGTCATACACATCAGCGTCCACTGGCGTAGTATACATACGTACAAACTGTTATTTTAAGTACTTTTATAATGGCAAGACTATCCCACTATCGCCTAAAATTAAGGAACAACGGTAAAAACATAATTTTCTCTGTAAACAAAACGCCATTTTTAATTGTAGATTGTTATCTTTATTGTTCTGGATGGTCGTTTACTTTTAATTTCATTTGGTAGTCCAATCAGCTTAATGTTGTTGCAATTTTTTGTAACTTTGTTCAAAGAAACTAAAACGCAAAATCACACGAACTCTTAAAAAGAGAACAAATCTATCATTCATTCATTCTTGAGACTATTATCAGTCTTCGACAGTTTCATTCAGTTTGGTATTGTTTTTGGTTTGAGTGTAAGAAAAACTTCTTCGTCGTCACATTGTATAGGTGCAGATGATAGCAAGCAAGATAAGAAACACGATAGCACCTATGTCATTGCAATAGGTGTCATTTTGCAACAACGTACATATAGTCTGATGTTGACCGTACAATAAATATTTATGATAGGTACAGGTTTTGTTTGACATAACTCTCGGAATTGCTAAAATCAAGTGGCAGTGGACGGGGCACATAGCTCGTAGAGACGATGGCCGTTGGGGAAGTTCTCGAGTCGCGACCACGGGCTGGAAGACGTAGCGTGGGCAGGTCTCCTACTAGATGGACCGACAATCTGGTAAAGGTCGAGGGAAGAGCCTGGATGCGGGCAGCGCAGGACCGTTCATTGTAGAAAACCTTGGGGGAGGCCTTTGTTCAGCAGTGGACGTCATTTGGCTGAAAGGAACGAACAGGTTCATTCATTCATTGTCTATTTTATGTATTAATCAAAATATTTTATTCATCTAGACTGTATTGTCACCTGAGATCTAAATAAAGCTATAGGCCTGGGAAATCTCATGAATAAATTCTTTATACCTACACCGCGTTACTGAATTTATCCTTGACCAAAACAAAGTAAATTATTTACAGTGAGATTGCGGCAACCTACTAAACTATTAAAATTAATGAATCTGTTAGGTAAAAAATGTGATAAATTGAAAATTATTCATGATTACCGGTCATTATGAATAAATTATATAATTTTCACATTAATCACATTTACCGTAAAAAATCCATTAACTAAGTTCCCACGATTACTTGGAAACCTCATCGTATCTTTGGAATTAAAAACTTTTTTATTAGACCTCATCTTTAGGACTTAAGTTCTAATGTAGCCAGAATCTGCGGCTTCATTGCTTATAAAAACCTAATCTTTCTAGAAGGATAGATAAGACGAAATTTAAAATTAGTCTACACTAATATTATGAAGCTGAGAGGTTTGTTTTTTTACATGTTTGTTCGTTATCGGCTGCTACGACCAATATGAGCAGAGCATCAATAAAAATTGTTGCGACAGGAAAAAATATTCACACTATTTTCTCGCGTATGAAATCGCGGGCACAGCTAGTTTTAAAATATACCTAAAGCAGAAAGAAGATTGGAAATTAAAAGGGAATTAATTCATCATTATTTTCTGGGATTGTATGTAATACGTTTCAGCCGAATGACGTTCACTGCTGGACAAATGCCTCCCCCAAGGATTTCCACAACCACCGGTCCTGCGCCGTCCGCATCCAGGCATCTCCCGTGACCTGAAAATATTTAATTATTTATGTAACCTATTGTACGAGTATCAGAATTATTGCTTTGCAATGTCAATTTCCTACTATATGTACGTACAGCTTCTGGAATGGAAACCTTTTAAACGAGTTAATTTTGTCAAGCCAACTCGAAAGTTTCTCAATCCAAGTCTTAACAAGGAGTTGTGCTATCATAGCTTTAAATCAGCGGGCACATTCAAATGTAAATTGTGAAGATGTTCTATTTCAGTCTCGAGATAAGATGTGGTAGAGTCTCATTATCGCAGTAGGAGTTGTTTACTTTTGTTAGAATACATTTTTGGGATTTAAGTTGTTTGAGTTTAAGATGTCTTAGTTAACTACATTTTTTAATTTGAATAAAATGAAGTGCGCTTTTAAAGTGGGTTTTGTTTTACGTATTTTGAAAAGGGTAAAATGGGGGAAGAATTTGTATGAGTGACCAATCATTTTATTAATTAAGGAATATGAAAATGTTTATTCATTATAATCAAAAGGGATGAGCGAATGAGCGTGAGACGCGAAAAAAATGCACGCAAGCGAACCCTCGAAACCGAGAGTTTGAAGCCATTTTGTAATAAATTGTCAAACGCACACGACTATTATTTTCAGTGTTATTGAACAATATCGCTCTTAAACAAGACCAAACAATTTTGTATACTCTGGCTCATGAAAGAATATTGGAGAATTCACCTGCGTGTCTACGTCAGTAGACTTTGGCAAATCATAGAGACGAACCTAATCTCAACTATCAACAATATTTCACTTTGCAATAAAAAAAACGTCAACAAATAAAAGTAGGGCTATAGAACGCAGGGTCTGGATGTTGTCTTTGGTTAACAAAATTGCCATAGGTCTACAGCGTACCTACTGTAGATCCTTAAAAATATTTATGATATTAATATTTTACTCAGAACGCGTCTACTCGACGTGTGTAGTATGTTTTTCTTCTCTCTAGATAATCACATCCCGGCGTACAGTGATTTATGATAACGTTATTGCGTTATTCTTTTCATAATGTGCGTAGCATTCAAGATCGATTATTCATCGGATTCATCGGAATATGTTTTGAATATTCTTTGCGTAGGCAGGTAAAAAAGCTTTCGAGTTTTAAGTACAGCGTATCTTCTCTGCACTAGAAGTTAAGTAAGTACGTACCAGTTTGTAAGATAAGGATTTTTTTCAAATTGCATGTTTATCTATAACGTACAAAAAATAGGTTGAATAAAGAAATTAGCTCTATTTGGGAGTCTAATCACCGTAGACTAATTTAGCATAGCAAAACAACGTACCTATAAGATAAATAACAAAAATATTATATTTATACACGTAGGTACAACATTAAGTACCTACCTACAGTCAGCGTCAAAAAGTTTGTGACACCCAAAATAGCCAATAAGTTCGTAACACGTCTTTGTTACAATTGGAATAAGGTTGTGTAACTGTTTGACCACTTTGGGTGTGACGAACTATATAATATTTGACGCTGATCTATACTTGAAAATATTTTGCTAGGAGAGCATTTGTGTACATTTTTCATCATGAAAATATTTGAAATTCTCCATTTATTTTGAAATAATCTGTCAGTTCGCACTTCGCTCACGATCTAAATTCATAGGCATCGGTTGATCCGAGCATAATATTGGTGGCGAAGTGTTAGCAAGTTTCGCCGAAGAATGTTTTAATAGCGGCGTTTTGTGCCCTCTGATCCCTCGCTGTTTGCTTAGGATCTTTCGAACTTGACTTTTGAGGCTATAAAGCAGCGGTTCCAATAAAGGTCTATTGATAAAAATCGCTTCATTTTTTGTAGCATCGATTAGGAAAGTAGAGATTAGTGGAAAAGGGCTTGAAGGAGTTTTCTACTTCACAGGCGTTTATATTAAGTGAGAAAATAAGCGAGGAATGTGGTTGAGGTGTTAAAGTGAAAGATAGGACTTATTTTCACCAATTTTTGTACAGAACATTGTTGTGTGTGCAATAAAGTCTTTAAATAAATAAATAAATAAATTTTCCTTGCACAGTAAATGTGATCCCACTTTGCTCACGATCGTATGCTGAGCGGTGCGTGGATGCGTAGTACGCTCTTTTCAGCTGTGTATTATAGTTCACTTCACTACTTGTCCCACCTCGTACATGTCATCTAATAAGGATATTGCTCAAAACGCAATTTAAGTTCGCTACGCATTATTATTATTACTGGTTTTTGGGCCTTTACTTGCGCCAACTCGACCAGGTTTGATCTATTGTGGCAGCCCTTGTCTTTAGAGTTCACTGCTTAGTCCCGTTGAGTCTATAAATTTCCATTTCGCTACGCATTCCCGTACTCGCAAATCTTTAGTGGAAACACAGCCTAACATTATTAGAGTGTTTTGGCGATTGGCAGTTTTAAGTCAAACTTATCTTACTTAGTCGAAAAATATCTCATGATTTGAAATGCTGCTAGATGAGGCAGACACATTGGTGTTGAGGGTTGCCAGTTTAAAGTTACGCTGAAATTATTAAATGAATTTTATATGCTCATTCGATTACATTACAATGTAATGTAAGTACTGACTTATAACGAACGAACGAACTAAAATTTAATTTCAATTGACAATTAATAATAATTTTAAATAGTAATTATGTATTCTGACGGAAGTCACAAAATAGTTCATGTACCTGAATAGGTTAAGCATAGACCTCACTGTAATAGGCTAGATGAAAAAATTTCAATTATTTGTCCGTCAGACAGATAATTAGAAAATATTAGACTCATATTTTTTATTTTCTTTAGACTTTATACTAAATAGAATTTCGATTTAATTACCTGGGTAATGGGATGATGACTGGTCATCATCCCTATTATAATTATCACCCTGTGATTTGATTTACATATGGTACTTTCATTTTATAATAAGGTACTTGATACAAATAAGGCCTACGTTCTAATAAGGCCTATACATCAGAAAACACAGATAAATAAATCCAACCGGGATAATACTTCAAGGACACGTACTCATATGCCCTACAACCCGGTAGAGTGCAAGAGCGTCCCGATCCACGATCCCAGCACCAATTGGCACGCGTTCTTCTGAGGTGGTGGGTGATTTCGTGCTCTCTTATAAAAATCTGGCGATTTCATCTTAAATTTTCGGTAAAATAACGCTGTTTTAGATTAAGCTTTTCTTAGTAATCGTTTCTAAATATTTCTTACTAGCTAATAATTACCTTAATTTGTACTACTGGCTATAGATGCATTATTTGTAAATTTTTAAAGACAACAAGAGCGAGATATCTAATAAGGCCTAGGCCTTATTTCAGCATGGTAGGCCATATTAGATACTTACGTCAACACCTGATTACGGACAAATTCATCAAACTAAATGAGTCAAAGAGTAACTAAATATTTATTTAATAACCCCTTTACTAATAAAACTTACACGCTCGTTGATCAGTGTTTTAAAGTGACGTTTAGTATGGAAATGTCATTTTAAAACAGTAATCAACAACTGTGTAACTTTTTATTAGTAAGGGGGTAAGAATGTTACTAACAGCACAGAAAATAAAAAGAAAACAGAGTAAAAAAAAATTACTAAACCTGTAAAAAAAAAAAACAAAATACAAAACCAATAAAAAATAAGAAAAAAAAGCCGTATGTATAATTCTAAAGGATTAAAGCTGATATTATCATGCCTGTCTCGAAGACAATGTAGCAGATATGCTACCATAAAGGACTGCTTTTGGTGGTATCATAAAGATTGTGTAGGAGTTCGTAAAGATGATTCAGAAGCCTTTTTATGCCCTGGTTCTAACAAAAATTGAGATCTCATTTTGTTTACAAAAAATCAAGACTAAATGATGTTCCTAAACTGATTTATTTAAAAGGTTTTATGTGTAGGCCTTATTCGAACACGGTGTTTTATAAGCCCTATACAAAAAAATAATATTGTTTGTTTTTGATATTCTTTTTTATAATTTAAGTAAAGAATCATTACTTTGTTACTATAAATATTTAATTTTATCTATAATTTATGTATTATTCTTAATGAGTGGAATTTAAGTTTATCTAGAGATATACAGTATATTTCTGTTTACTTGGTATGTAAAATTTTGATAACGCAAACAAATCGACGTGTTTAATGTTATAAGACCGCATTTTGTTTAATACAACCTCAATTTTAAGGTCTACAGGCACTTGAATCATATAGGCCTTATTCCGTGTAGGTGATTTAATAAAGCCAAAATCAGTGGTTTCGTAATTTGCTTATTTTGAATATATTTAATTAAAAATTGTGTTATTTTTTGGAATATTGCTAAAATTAAAGGATGGAAGAAGTTAATTAACCTTGTTTATGTTGACTGGCGTTAATATTTATTGAAATATAAGCATTTAAAGTTAGGTAGGCCTTATTTGTATCAAGTACCTTACACTAAATCTTTAAGATTGACACAAAACAGTATGTAATCAAAATCCAAGTTACATTTATTTGATTAAACTAATTAAATTACTTCTTACAAATATCTAAAGATACTTAGATAATCACGTCGAAAACTATAACAGAAATTTATTACCTACAATATCTATCTAGAGTTTTAGTTTTAACATCAAAATCCAGCTTAAGTTTTAATAAATGAGGCACTTTACTTTATCGCAAATATTCGTTTGCTCAGGGAAACCTCCGCTAAGTAAAATAATGCTGAGAAGGAGCGCACAAAAGCTTGTTATTTTTATTACGTTTTCCTTATTTGACTGCTTCGCAGTTTTTGAGCTCTATTTTTTTTAAGACTATCTTGATTACATTTTTATCCTAGGGGTGTTTAAATTCCTTCAATTTTTTTAGGTTTCCGTAGTCCTGACAAGGAACCCTTATAGTTTCGATACGTCTGTCTGTCTGTCCGAGGTTTTGCTTGGAAACTATTGGCACTAGGGAGCTGTAATTTTGTGGAGGTATGTATATTAATCGAGCCGACAAAACAGTAAAATGACATTTTGAAAAAAAATATTAGGGTAGCTCCCCTACATGTAAAGTGGGGATGAAAATTCCTTAGACGAAAATATGAAAAGTTACTTTAGATGAAGTAATTGCCTGCTTCTGAAATATATTGTAGTAACGACAGACAACTACGGAACCCTACACTGCGCGTGGCACGACACGCACTTGGCCAACTTTTAAGACATTTGGATGTAACTAGCATTCGCATTGAGTTTCAGTTAGTCATCATCATCATTATATTATTCTGATTAAACAATAATAGCTACTATAAAGTTTCAACCAAATCTGCTTAATAGTTTTTGCATGAAAGAGTAACAAACATCCATTGAATCTCACTTTCATTACATTAAGACCACATAATTGTAGGATAATAATAATAATAGGATGTTGCCAAGTGAACAGTGATTTTTTCACCTTCGTCATCCACCAAACTCTTGGACCACTTTCACATTATGGCGTCAGGAGCGCGACAGCAGCGCGGCAGCCGCGTTTTGTGAAGGCATCCGCTGTATGTATGAAATAAGCGCGTCTGTCGTGCTGCTGAAGTCACCTAAATGTGAAAGCGCTCTTACTCTCGTATATCTATCTATCTACACTAATAATATAATATTATAAAGAGGAAAACTTTGTTTGTTTGTTTGTTTGTTTGTTTGTTTGTTTGTTTGTTTAGTTGTAATGGATAGGCTCAAAAACTACTGGACCGATTTTAAAAATTCTTTCACCATTCGAAAGCTACATAACTCACGAGTAACATAGGCTAAATTTTATTTTGGAAAAAAATAGGGTCCCGTAAAATATTTGGGATTTTCATAAGACGTGGAAAAGCGCCATCTATCGTCATTGGTTAAAATCTTCTTGCGCCTGACAAACATTTTTGAGGTACGTAAATATTCATGAAGGCAAAGCTGTCAAACGCCATCTATCGACATCATTAGTAAATTAGTAACTAAATATTACATGTACTATGAATAGCGCTGTTCGTAAATAATATTGAAAATTTAATAAATAAAGATATTTTATGTAACTGGAGCATTCACTGTATGTACCTATTTGAATGTTTAAACGAGCAAATCAAAGTGTTAATTAGTGACTTTTTACAAACTTCCTTGCAAATTCTTACTATGTGCCGCCATCTACCGAGATGAATATTAGGGTACGGTTCAGCGGCGGACAAATGGGATGGGCGCGTGGGCGATTGTAGTTAAATAGGATAAGAATTACTTCGTTTTTATTTTCTGTATGTAATTTGTTAATTTTTTGGTAGGGTCTTTATTTTAATTACTTAGGTTGGTAGGTATTTACTTATTTGATTTTAATGATAATTACTATAGGTACGTATAATTTTAGTAGAAAGAAAGGTCATTGAATGACTAAGTGACTCACTCACTCATCACGAAGTCTCAGAAACTACAAGTCTCAAAAGAGTTCTCAGGGTTTAATGGTCTATTCCACCTCCTGGCTTTGATCACCTATAAATAAATCATACCTCTGAATTGTCACATACATGTCCAATTTGTTTATTGCGGTGTTTAGAAAATATCAAAAATGTTACAAAACAAAATAATTATGTATTACAACAATTGGACATGTAACTATTCAGAGGAGATATGATTTGTTTGTAGATGATCAAAGGACACTAAAATAATAATTTAACTAGAGTCCACTTGGCTCACCCAGGACATCGTATCCGTGGGTGATCAAAGGCACAGAATAAATTCAAAGGACACAAAATTATTGTCGTTGTAAGTCCACTTTGATCACCTGGCTGATCAAAGCCAGGTGATCAAAGTCGAATACACCTCCTTTTAGAACGTAGGTAGTCACTAAGACGAAATTTTGCAAAATTCAACCCTTATGGGAGTTAAAAAGGGGGTTAGAAGTTTGTATTGCAGTCCTCGGTTTTTAAAGTAAGAGACTTGAAAGTTAAAGTGTATGCTCACTATGATCTCTAGATATTGTGGAGGTGTACATATACTGTTCGGTACACTGTGGTACTGTGTACACATCGGTTTGCCGACGATATTGTGGTCATGGCAGAATCGTTGAAAGATCTTGGCACATTTTCCCAACAGGTAGGCCTGAGAATGAACATGGACAAAACGAAGCTTATGCCGAATGTCCATGTTGCGCCCTACCCAGTTTCAGTTGGGAGCTCAATTCTCGAAATTGTCGACAAGAAGGTAATAGGTATGTCTACCTCGGACAAACGATCCAGCTAGGTAGGTCCAATTTCGAGAAGGAGGTCTGGCCAACGAAAGCGTGACCTGAGAAAACGCGGCAAATTTGAAAAATCTGCACGTGGTAACACTAATTGTTGTAGGATATAAATAATTTGATACTTGATTATTTAGTATATTTTTTTTATAAAAAAAGGCTCCGTTTCTTCGACGGAACCATGACTGTCAAGGATGTAAAAAAAGTTTTAAGGAAATAAATTATTTAAATAATTAAGACACAAACAAATACATACAAAAACATTTATAAATGAAAATAGGAATTACAAAAAAAATATATAGTTAAGTAGGTACAGGCTGATAAATAATGATGTTGATGATGATTANTTTAAAATAGGTAGTTGAAACAAACCACAGCTAATTTTCATAGTGGACTGTACTATGCGATAAACATGTCAGTCAATTTGACAACCTTTGTCGGAAACATTATTCAATGAAAATATTGTCCGAACCCTTAGTATTTCTCTTCGACAAATACTTTAACACATTGTAAACCACTTTTCTTTCACGACTATAAAAAGATTTTAGCAATTTAATTCACAAAATCAATTGCGCACATCTATCTGTAATATAAAAATGAATCGCAAAATGTGTTGGTAAGCGCATAACTCAACAACGCCTGGACCAATTTTACCAATTCTTTTTTTTAAATGTTTGTTGAAGTCCAAGGATGGTTTTTACAGCGAGAAAAGTTTGAATAATTTCCGGGTAAACCCTAAAAAACTCGAAACTTCACCCCTAAGGGTAAAACGGGGTCCACGCGTACGAAGTCGCGGGCGGCCGCTAGTACTTATAATAAATCTGTAGAGAGGTCAATTCTGTACATGAAATATATTTTCAAAATAACTATCAGGGGGTGATTAGTGATCGATACTGATGCCAAAAATGCAATCAGTAAAATTTTTGTCTGTCTGTCTGTCTGTCTGTCTGTCTGTNATTTTAAATGTATGCGCTATAGATGCTAAGAGCGGATTTTACGAAACTCCACCCCTAATGGAGTAAAACGAGGTCCACGCGTACGAAGTCGCGGGCGGCCGCTAGTACTTATAATAAATCTGTAGAGAGGTCAATTCTGTACATGAAATATATTTTCAAAATAACTATCGGGGGGTGATTAGTGATCGATACTGATGCCAAAAATGCAATCAGTAAAATTTTTATCTGCCTGTCTGTCTGTATGTTCCTTATAAAAACAAAAACTACTCGACGGATTTTAACTAAACTTGGTACAGTCTTCATACTCCTGGGCAGGTTATAGTATACTTAGGAATTCCCACGGGAACGGGAACTAGCGGAAAAATCCTTTTGTATGAAAAATCTAAACCGCTTGAGTTAGACGCTTGAAATATGGCATGCAGGTACCTTAGTAAACTTAAAGCTTAGTTACAACAGGATATTGCAAAATTCTCAACGGAACGGTTAGCGGGAAATAACATTTGTATGAAAAAATCTAAACCGCGTAAGATAGATGAAGGGGGTAAAACGGGATCCACGAGTACCTACGAAGTCGCGGGCGGCCGCTAGTAGAAATAATAAATCAACACCTCGATGTTAGCCAGCCTCTTTATCATATTTACGTATATTTACACGCTTGTCTAATTTTATCCGCGTAACACAACAGATGATCCCGTCGTAGCGGCTCAGTGGGCGCGATGAAAAGATGTTAATCGAATGATTATAATTCAATCATACCTGAGTGCTTCAGGAGTGTGGGTAAAGTGGGTAAATATCGTGGGTCGAATCACAAAAAGGCGTAACTAACAAATTGGCGATATTTTTTAACACACCATGTTATTGAAAAACACTCATTTTATAACCTCACAAAAGATCTTTGCTGAATTCTTTGAAAAGAAAGCCAGTATTGATAGTTAAAAAGGGCTGAAATGCACATTTTCCATACTTCATCTTTAAATGTCGCTCCTGTAAAATTGATAAAAATCAGTTACGTCTTTTCGTGATTCGATATGTGGGTTTCATGCCAAAATGTTTCTTACTTACAGGAAACATTTTGGAAGGAAAGGTTAGAGCCAAATAGGTCAGATTAAGAGTAACTTAGCACTAGTATTTTATAATACGATCTCTTTGTAAACGCTAGGTCTGAGTTTATGTAAAAGATGTTAATCGAATGATTATAACCTTTGGAAAGAATGGGCCTAATGCTTCAACCACACCGACGCGTGCAGATCGCTATATCGCCGGCGCGATCACGGTGCGATCAAAGGCCAATGACAGGTCGCGCGACCCATGACAGTCCGCGCGACCTGTCATTGGCCTATGATCGCGCCGGCGATGGCGATGTGCACGCGTTTTTGTAGTTGAAGCATAAATAGTTTGGTCAGATTAAGTTTTATATTTTGACTGCGATCTGTTTGTAAATTCAAAAGAGTGCTGAGATAAAGACGGCAGTAATTTTTTTATTTCGAGATTTAGTGCCATTGTAGTCTGAGTTCAGATGAAAAATTTTAAGAAACTTACAACGATATCGATGTTATTAAAGCTATAAGTAGTTAATTTTGTAACACACTGCAATAATGCACATGTAACACCATTAAATAACACTTTTTGAGGAAATAATTAAACATTTACCTAATTAAGGTTGATAATTCAATCGTTGATAGGTAACATTGTTATTGTTAACTTGATATTTAACACATTAATAATGAAACATTAATTACCAACGATAATCCTGCACACATCTACGCTCGCCGTAAGCCTACCTCTTTTAATAAGACATTGCGTGAATACACCTCGTATAAGAAAGACATGGCGTGAAATCGCTATGGATGATGGCAAAATAGGTCACGTCTACTTAGCGGAACGCGGAATCAACGAGGATTGTTAATTTTCAGAGGGCCATTCAAACGAAGCACTGGGATGCTTGAAGGAATATCTCTTCGTAATTGCATGCTTCTACACAATCCTTCTCGTTACGTTCGCTGATTGCGACGAATCCGATTAAAATGTGTCTTGACGATATCGTTTCATCTAGATTCTGTCTCTAGAGTGATGGATAGATGTTAAGCTTGTTCATTTGGATTACGTAGACATACCTAATAGAAGTTCAATTCATATTGGCTGCTGTTCATAGTAATATGTTATTACCAAATTGAATTAAATCCTACTATTTAGGCACGCACTTATTTAATCACTTGTTTAGTTTCGTTTTAGCATACATTTAAAGAAAGAAAGAAAGAAAGAAAGACACATTTATTACAATGGACATCACACAAATACAGGCAATTACATAGACATGACAGTGGCACATAATAATGGAAGAAGAAAAAATAAAAACAAGAGTAAACTGAGCAGTGCCACCCATCCACCAACAAGATGCCCACTGCAACGGGACCCCACTCAGCATATGCCGTGGCCCACGGTGACGAAGGCCACGGCGCTGGTTTTCAGTGTGCATTTCTCTTTATCAATTTATTTATTACTAGCTACTCCAACGAATAACGTACCACATATGTTCATCAGAAATTATGTTAGGATTCTAATATAATGGTGAAAGAATTTTTCAAATCGGTCCAGTGGTTGCGGAGCCTATTCAATACAAACAGACAATCAAATCTTTACTCTTTTTAATATTAGTGTAAAATATGTGCAGATATATTAGAGTTAAAGAGTAGGTAGATAAATTAGAGTTGATATGACAGCATGTTTTATTTAATTTAAGAACTCCTTCATAGACTAGCGGAAGATGTGAGTCACCAAATAACTAGCCGCATGAAAAATGTAGCGCGAATTTAATATCGCGCATAGTGCGGTATAATTTTATATGAAAGCGTTTATATTCATAACCGCAGTGCAATATCGCTGGCACTATGACAATCTAAATAAAATTTGAGGCGCTGCAGACGAGCGCTTTGATGATCGCGGCAGCTGCGGTCTGTTGTGGTCGTAGTGATGTGGATTGACAGTTTATCGATATTTAGGTTAATGGCATTGGTTGGGTACGGCTTATTATTTTACGCGTGAGTTCGGTAAGTTTATCAATTTGCGAAAATGTGGGCGTAAAATAATACAATTCATCTCTCATTTAGAATTCTTCGAAAGTTTATAAAGCGTTTCTTATTATTTTCCGGTGACAGCTACACGATGTCTGCTTAAACCCTAATGTTACAAGTAGACATGTTATGTGTCTTCTACAAAACGGAGATAACATAAATTTACCAAATTTTTTATTAAGTATTTACTTCGTACATAAACTACCTAGTTTGATATGTGACTGTTGAAAACTGAAAATAATCTCGACGAGATTAGAGATAAGTTCCCAGAAATATAACAAAACACAAATATCTATCTTACTTAAATAAGAATGTCATATGTTTAGGTTATAACACAATATATGGTATCACATAATATCGTATCTTTCAATACTTATGTACGAGTAATTTCATTAACTAATTAAAAACTAATACATATATCCATCGATATAATTAGTACCAAGGTCGTTTATCGATACGAAGGCAACACTCGTGTCACACGCAGTGATGCGTAAGCGCGTGTGTTTAGATTAGTGTAGAATGCAGCCACTGATAAGCGGTAGTAAACGCGTAGCGAGTGAGGATTGATACAATGTTGCTGGGATTTGTGGCTCTATAAATTAGTTTTAGTACTTATAAAAAGGCCAAGTCATGTTCTGTGCAAATGTAAGTAGGTAATAAACAGTATTCGATATTGTAGGTACCTATAAATAAATAGATACTAGTGCGTGTTACCTGGTGTTACTTATTTATGGAATTATCCATAGTTGCACTGCGCCGATGCGCCTCTTTTTAATTTATTCCTGCTTTGAAAAGGGACAACATTTTACAGAAAATGTTACTGTCTGTATCAACAAATAAAAAATAATTAGAAAATAAAGCAAAAAATACTGTTTTTTGTTCTTTATTTTACAGGTAGGTAGGTATTTGCTTTTTCGATAAGGTTTTTGAAAATATGATTCATAATGTGTGTTTTGATTATTCCAAAGCCAATCAATCTATTTTAAACGAACTGACCAAGTGAACATATAATCATAAATAAACAATGGGTAGATGTAGTATTATTGTAAAAATAAAATAACCACAATAGCATTGCACATAATTATCACATTTGTACAAGTAATATACAACAATGTAGGCATATGACACGTAATAATCAAAAGAGGCGTTTGGAGTAATCAGACAGACACTATTATGTACAGAATTAATAATATTATAAGTATAATTATGCCATAAAATTATTTCGATGCGCAAATATAATATTCCTCACAGCGAATGGGCTTTAATTGCTTTTGCAACGATTTTATAACGATTACCCTCACCATAAACATTCGTATTTGCAAAAGGTTTGCAAATTGCATGTCTATTTTTAGTTTGTAGGCTTTTTCTTTAAGACCCTAATGACGTTAGGTAGATACAGATTTTTCTGATCACTGTTCAACGGAATTTGTGTTCAAGTCTACTACCAAATCTTGTTCAGGTAGAGTTTACATTTGTAAATTTAAACAAGCAAACTGCATTTTTTCGATATATTAGAACGTATTAAAAACGCGCGCGTTTCACCTGCCGGTCTACACAGATTTAATACGAATAAACTGAAAACTTCAAAGAGTGTCTTGCACAGAGCATTAAGCTTCTACGACCATAAAGTCGGCCGTCGGTTGTTTGTATAAGGATGACCCCGGGTTTTGGCTCAGATTTCTCTGTAGTCAACACTATGTGAATCTCCCGCATCCAGTCTTGTTTGAAATGGAATTTGAAGAAATATCTATTCTTTTCAGATATTTTACTTTCAGTGCTCTGTATTATTGTCAAAAGATAGTTAAATAGAGCTTCGTGTATGGTTAGATTTTCTATTGACTCAGTTTAGAAAATGTTCTTGCCACTAACTACAGCAGATTTTTTTTGTGAAGGTAAACTACAGAATCCAAAGCAGTATTGTAAGCAGAAAATATAATTTATTTATGATGAAAATTCAATGCAAGTGGAAATAATCGACACAAATATTATTAAACTGAAGATAAAACTACTATTTACGGCTAAAACATTTCTACTTAACGACATGCGTTATCTATACTAATTGTTTTAGCCGTTTTGGACAACAGATTTGTATATTTTACTGATAAAAATTTGAATACTGCCCTCAAGCATACCCGTCATTTTAGTTTTATCTTTGTGTTAATCTCTCGTTACGGTTATATAGTGTCTCTCATACCTTCAAGGACTCATAGAGCTTGAACACCTGGTAGAGACAGGTCGGCTTAATATCCCTTTCAACGTGAACCCTTTTAGGGTCAAGTTTGATTGTTCATGGAAACTGACAGATAATTTAGCGGTACTAATAGAAAATGTCAGTAACACACGAGAAAGTGTGCAACATTTGACGTATCTATAATTGAGGATGCTCCGCGAAGAAGTGTGTCAATAGGCAACCACTCGAGACGTTTCTAAAACGCATCTGCCTCACATGGCCCCTATGTAAGTAATTTATCACATTGTTTACTCTTGCCTGTAATAAGATAACGCGTCAACAGCATCATAATTTTTCAGCACACTCCTCCAAATTGTACTCGTTTAATCTTAATTAATAATTTATGAATTAATTCTAATTTGTTTGATAATAATAATAATATTTTAATTATAATAATTTCTGAGAACCAGAAATACAGTGACCTACATACGAAAGGATGTGCTGATGCCGAAAATTTAAAAAACGGCAACGTGAGAGGCCGTTGAACTTGCACTAACCTCATCCAACGGGGCTGGTGTTGAAGCGTTCCTGTCACAAATGTCACTATCACAGATGCACTGGGTTTGTCACAGGGGTGGGTGAAGGGTTAAGTGGAGCCGGTTTCGCGGAATCGCCGTAGAGCGGTGCGGACCGTGGCGGGCGGTTCTAGCGAGCGCGAGAGGCGGACTGAGCTCGCGGGCGGAGGCACCGGGCGAGCCGCCCGCCCTATACGCCGTGTTTTGTGTCTCTTAACTTGGGATTACGGTAAGTTGATGCAAGGTAATCGGAACCGAAATATTTTGAGAAGAGATCGGTCGACTTTTTCGTATCTTACATAA
This sequence comes from Ostrinia furnacalis, assembly GCF_004193835.3. NCBI lineage: Eukaryota > Metazoa > Arthropoda > Insecta > Lepidoptera > Crambidae > Ostrinia > Ostrinia furnacalis. Next base: position 467,747 of record NW_021131411.1, on the reverse strand, counting down.
CGTGGAAAAGTTTTCAGTTGTGTTTTATCTGTTTATGTTTTTCATATCCGTTACATGACAAATCACCCCTATTTTTTAACTCCTAAAGATTTTGTGGAATAAAATTGTGTCGATATTTCAGGTCAAATTAAACAATGATTCAAGGATTGAGAATGAAAATCTTGGACGAATAATAATAATTCGTCCAAGATGAAAATGCAACAAGCTAACAGCATTTAAAAAGGCTTTTGGATTAATAATTAATTAATTGTTATACAGAACATGATTCATATAATATCCAATTTAATTTGTAACGAAATCTTTATTGCTACAATAGACGTTTTGGCTTTAACGTCTTCACAATTAACAAAGTATTTGTGTATTTACTAACATAGAAAAGCAAGACGTAACATTTGCAAATCCAAAGCTATTCTAGGACTGTTTTACATCTGTACTTAATTAAGTGATTGTGCACGTCACGAGTATTTATTCCATGGGAGACTAAACACACTTGATGTTGATCGAATCATTTACCACCGTGAGCTGAAAACTTTTCCCATTAGGACTCTCATTACAAATATTCGCTTTTGTAATAACTCCATTAAACTTTTTGCTATGTACACAGTATTTCAATTTCCCGTTGGAGATTTTGTTAAGCCTTATTGTACGTTTATGATTGATTTACTTTCCCCATTCGCGTAGGCTAAGTATTTTTTTTTATTACTTCCTATTTTTTGCAACGTGATTTTTTCGGTAACACGATACAGCCATAAAAGTCAACATATTTGACAACAATGAATGCTTATGAGTTTGAGTTCTTCTGTGTTCAAAGTGCCCTATAATATGACAGTTTAACTTTCCCCCGGGACAAACTTGACCTTCACTGGTTGGGTTTTTGTTGACGGTCGAGCTGTAGATCCTGGCTACATAGGAGATGTAGCGGTAGAAACGAGAGGTGGGAAATGTGGGAATAGTCTCGATTTAATTAATCTTCTCTATTAGGTTAATCCAGGTGTTATACCTACATTTATTTTATGTTGGGGCATTACATGCTCCAATCAACTAGATTTGCCTACCGTGTATGCATTTACGAGTATGATGTTTAAGCACGTACTGTTTGATAGATAATAATCCTAACAATTTAAGTTTCAATCTTAGTAAAATAAAATAAACTGTAGAAAAGATGAAGAAAGAAAATTATGCAACAGAATTTAGGAATTAATAACTTATGAACATGATTATTTACTTAATCACTTATAACTGATTATTTACTTAATCACTTATAACTTAGGCGTTAATAAAAATAAATATTTTAGATCTTACTTAATGTTTCAACGGTATTAAAATAATATGAGGATAGAAGACTGAACACTGTCCTATTATTAATTATTATAAATTTTTGTTTGTTACGTTTTTACTTCAATCCCAATTTCGATTCGTTTTCGTATAAGATAGAGAGAGATACATTGGACCTCTGAGGATGTATTATTATAGTCTACCTTTTGTCACACTTGAAGAGGGTGAAATAAGGGATAAAAGTTTGTACGGGAACCCATCATTTCTCAAGTAAGAAACGGGAAAATTCATATTTATTTGGGGATGAAATAAAGAGTTTTTCAGAATTGTTGACAGTAAGTATGAATGTGTTATTATTCAGAGACGCGTTATTACTTATAATTTCTGGGACAGACAATTTATTTATTATTACCTACATGCACAAGAAGCCGGAGGCAGAAGCTAGAAAATATTTTAATTTTGAATCACACCTACAGAGCACAGGCACGTATAAATGGCCTTATTAACTTAACTTTAAGATGCAATTCTACTTTGAAAGAGTCATTTAATGTCCTACAACTATACCTTATAGTCAAAGTATCTACTTTATTATTTATTTATTATTTTATTTAGGTATAATTTTCAAATGCTCATTTGTTTCCGAGACAATGTTGCCGTGATTCGCAGTTGCTCAGTCTCAGTTGAAATATAAGGCATTCATCCATCATGGGCTAAGATCATGGCGGATAAATGAAACACTAAAACATGGCAAATCACTTTTGTTTGACAGTTCTAAAGAAGTCCTATTTTCATTCGACGAAGGAAATAGATGAATGGAAGTTCCTAGAATTTGAGTCAATGTCAACTAAAATTACTCAATCGATGTATTCGGTTCTCTCCTATTCCTACTTCCCTACTAGTAATTTATTATGAATGCGAAGATAACTCTGTCTGTCGACTGTTATGCTTTCACGCCTAAACAACTGAACCGATTTTATGTTGAGTCCCGGGATAGTTTTTATCCCGGTTTTTGAAACAGGGACGCGCTATAATGTTTTTCTGACCGACAAAATTTCCAGCGGGCGAAACCACTGGCAAAAGCTAGTCTACAAACAAAATCGAAGCTTCGACGCAACGGGTTCATGGGAATAGTATCAAGTGCCATCGAAAGATAAGAAAGAGTTCCTCAATATAGTAAATTATTCGAAGACAAAGAACTTCGCAGTTCCACCTTGGCTGGCCGTTAATCCCGATTCCCGTGGAATAATAAAAGTGCTATTGAGGATAAAAGTTTGACTTTCGCTTCAACGCCCCTTGAATTATTTATTCAGGGGAACCACAATGGCGAGGTTACAGTGGGATCGGATAGGAACAAAATAAATCACACACATGCCTTCGTTTGTTCCAGTCGAATTCCCTTCACTGCTGGACAAAGATTTTCATTACGGGTTCTGCGTTTCCCGCATCTAAGTGCTTGCTATATAACATACACAATGACACGTTCATTTTATTCTTTACAGTGTGGAAAATCATCATCGTATAAATACAAAATTCTTCTATTCTAATTCTCTTCACAGACATAGATAAGTACGCTAAGAACAACTATAAGTCCGGCCTATTTTAGTTTTACTTGCTTTTTTAACTAGTTTTCATTGCCCGAATTCTTAAATTTTCGTGTACAACAAATGAAACTAAACTGAAAGAAGTAAAAGACACGAGGAAAAACTTTACGAACAAGTAAGTAATAATGGTGTTCATTTGAGCTGTTTTTTTTTCGATTCTTGACCAAGGAAAATGTAGGTATAAATAATACCTTTGCATCTAGATACTTCAATTTGAATATTTAAATTGGTGGATGTCTAACACTTTTGTGGTTTGATGTGGAAATTAGGAGTACTACTTAACATGGCTTGTCGCCATTTTTACGAGATTTAGAGACTTTACGAGCCTGCGCTAAAGGGAGACGGGAATTACTTTGCTGCGTCCATGTTTTATGACCCTTATTATACATTATGTAGTAACTGACAGCTTGGAGCTTGGTATAAGAAAACTTCATACAATAATGATTTAGAGAGAGTTTTCATTTAAGGATAGGAGAAAAGAAAGGATAGGAAGATAAATCATAAATCTTAAAATCTAGATGGAAATAAAATGTTAGTTAATCTACCACTTGTCGTTAGGTCCGCTTATAGTGTCATGTTGTACCTACTTACTTCAAAAGAACTTTACTTAGTTAAATTTAGTTCAGCCGGTTTTATCTAACATTAATCTACTTAAACACTTAAATTGTCTTAATTTAAAAAGCTACGTAATAAAATAATATTTTGTAGTAAGTTTTGGTTCATAATTTATTATTATTACCTATTAACTAGTCCCTACATAATCCTCTACTGTAGGCAGGCAATTTTTAACCACGCTGTTTTAATAATGGTTACAACACTACTTAATCGGCCTTCCAGCTTAATATATTGCTTAATACGATAGGCATAAAGCTTTACAGTACCTTAATAAATGACGTTAGATTTTCAACATCAAACAAAAGAGGGACGATCTAAAAATCAAAGTAGAGGCGTTAAAATTTGTTTTATTTTGAGATTATATAAGTAATGTACAACATTGAAGCAATGCCTACTTATACCTAGCAAATCTATGCAATGAGCACCTTACCTCGAAATAAAGCAGATACCCGCTACAGCACGCAATGTATCATTATGGTTCCAGAGACGAAGAGCTCCCCATCAGCTGTTACGTTTTCATGGATGTACAGATGACGGCTCGTCAAGCTAAGCACTTAGGAATCTTATTTAGTAGTGATAATGATATTGCAACAAAGAAATATAATGTGACGTTGCTCTACAATTTCCAATTTCACGACACCGCAGATATAATGTTCCATCTTTTCCCCATTTCCTGGAAACATAAGCACCCATAGCATGATCTATCTACGAGTGCCAACAAAACCCGAAATGCATCGTAAACACGGCCATCGTACTTGATTAACAATTTTCTATTTCATAGCGTCGTCTCTCTTTATACGAATTTGATGTATCGTTCGGTTTTCTGTGGGCGGGAGGTAGGATGACCACTTATTTTCAGTTTTGAGGATATAACCATATTTATGGACTAGATTATAAGTGATGGTAGGGCAAGATATGCTTAGAACGTTTATAATGTACACCGCATCATAATAAATAATTTGTTGAATTTGAAGTACAAGTATGAGTGAAATATACACAGGTTCTTTTGACACCCCATCATATATCTATTAAACTCACAGGTAATCACGGAGGCATATTATTTAACATGCATATTTTTTTGGTTAATTTAATGTTATTTATTGCTTATGCATACAAGGTGTCCCATAATGAGTGAATGAAACTGCTACGAGTATGAGAGGTAGCTTATAACTTACCCCTAAAAATATGAAATAATAAAAATGTTTTGCCAGTGTCTTATTTCAAATTATAATGTGTAGGCAAATAAAGGTAACTGAGGCTGTCAAAATATTTTTATGAAAATACAATGTTAGCCTGGCCACCCTAGGGAAAGCCAGGGGACGTTCCATCATCATTTGTTTGTCCATCCATCGTTTATGAGTGTCAGAAGGCGCGCCTCGGCAGCACCCATCGCGCATCGCTCAGGGAATGCAAACTGCTAAATGATTTGGGTTTCGTGACTATGGTACCCTAGACAGGTGGGGATGGTGACGTATGTAAGTATAATAAGGTGTGAATTCAATGTCAGCTATTTTAACGTTGATATAAATAGGAAAAACAGTCAAGGAATAAAGGGTTCGGCAAAAATTAAGACAGATATTAACGCCGCTGAAAGATATTCACTTGTTTATATTACTTTTGTGTACCTAATTATTGATAGATAGATAGATTGAACAAACTTTATTGTACACCTCACAAGAAAGAAAAGGAAAAGAAAGAACCTCTTGATGAGCGTACCTATTCCATGTTTTGCTACTGATTCTTAAAGAGAATATAAATTATTAAGTATAATACTATTATTACAAAAATAAATCAGCACTTTTCCACTAGTGGCCGCTAAATGTAGGGGGGTTTCGTATTTTTCATCTTGTCGCACTTCAGGCCTGTGACTACTCAGCCGACCACAATAGATGTCAGAAACGTATAAAAATGTGGCTAGAACAAGTGGCTTTTCTAGCAAGGTCCGAATTAATTGTTTCGTGGCATCATGTACTTTCGTAACAACGCGTGGTTTTGTGCTGATTATTTATTAAAATATTGATTCCCTAGAGTCTGGCCAACGAAAGCGTGACCTGAGAAAACGCGGCAAATTTGAAAAATCTGCACGTGGTAACACTAATTGTTGTAGGATATAAATAATTTGATACTTGATTATTTAGTATATTTTTTTTATAAAAAAAGGCTCCGTTTCTTCGACGGAACCATGACTGTCAAGGATGTAAAAAAAGTTTTAAGGAAATAAATTATTTAAATAATTAAGACACAAACAAATACATACAAAAACATTTATAATTAATGAAAATTGGAATTACAAAAAAAATATATAGTTAAGTAGGTACAGGCTGATAAATAATGATGTTGATGATGATTATTCATCCCACTCAAAATCAGAGTCTAAAAATTAATTCTCCAAGGATTCATTAGAGGTATTAGTGGAGTCATCATCTCCTACATTAATTATAAATTTTTCCAATTCTTCTTCAGTTATTTTATCCCTCTGTTTATAATTGTTTTCTACATGTATTACATGGTCCGTCATTTTTTTCCAGTCTTCTGCAGTTATCCGACCAAATGAGGTTTTAATCAGTGCTTCGGTTTCTTTTGCTGGTAGATTAATATTCTTTTTTGCCACCATAAGCTTAGCCGAGCTCCATATCAGGTCGATCGGGTTGAGATCGCAGTGGTATGGTGGAAGCCTCAATACCTCATGGCCATACTACAAACTCGTATACCACAGACTATGACTTGTCTTTGACAGATTTATAATGTTGCCATAATGAAACTTCTAAAAAAGTCCAGGTCACGCTTTCGTTGGCCAGACTCTAGCACGGCAAGTTACGAACTTTAAACGCTTTTCAACTTACGTAAGCAAATAATATTAAAAAATAATCGGCTAAGCCGAACTGGCTGAGTTATCCACTCAAGTTCCCTCAGAAAATCGCGTCAAACTTTTCGTGTTTGGGAAAGTTGTGCTGAGCAATTTTCTTGCAATTAATTTTAAAAAGAACCCTAGTTTGTGTGTATCTAAAAACTCCGAAAGAAACAAACTTTGGCGTGGAATACCCAATCAGTTTTCCTTGAAGTTTCCAGGACATGAAATTATTAGTTGAAAGCGTTCAATTAATTTTGATCGCCTTTTAACCATCAAAGGGGACGGAAGTTTCCTTTTTATTAGTTTCGTGAGCTATTGGTGCCTTGTTTTTGTGTAAATGGCTTTTATGTCAATGTTTTATTTATGCCATTATCAGAATACTTTTTGACTATGCGATGGTGTCATCACCAGAGTAGAAGAAAATTGCGTCCATTGAAGCAGTATTTTTAGAAAAGAAAAAGAAATTAAAAACGAAAAAATTACGAATGAATAATTTATTTGTTTTATAAAAAATGTTAAAGAATTCGAAACCGAGACGTCATCTACGACTTTTCCTTGTGAAATTGGACGCGAATTTTGCCCCAATCAGGACGTATCCACGGTTTCATTGCGATTTGCATGTTGTTACGGAATACTTCAATTTGCCGCCAGAGGGCGTTTATCGACCGACTTATACTTTCAGAGTTCCCTTCCCTTCTCACGCTGCCAATTAATTCTAGCTCTCACCGACAAACGTTGGGGTGGAATTAGGTCTTTGTAAGCGCAACGTTTCGGCAATATTGACCAGCAATATTGCGTGAATATCGAAGTGATTTACGGCAATAACTGGGGACATTAAGACCCGGTTGTATCTTTATATAGTGACAAAATGTTAAATATTCTCTAAGTTATCGAAAATTATTACCGACAAAATTTATCATCAAGGTGATTTAACGAAGAGCCTTGGCGACGAGCTCAAAATCTCTGTCTCTCATTCCCTCTCTCTCTCTCTCTCTCTCTCTTTTCTCTCGAAGAACTCTTTTCTCTTGAATAACTATAATAAAATCGAATATTTCTCACATCTTGACATACATACATACATACTACCCCTACGAAGGATTACATGCAGTTTATTTATACTATCTATATTTTAGACTAACTTTGTACCAATATTGATTTAGCAACAACTTTCTAGAGTCCTGTGTATCTGAAGATATTGTTAGAACAGTCGTCCAGCCATTAAAAGTTTTTTGCCCTCATCAATTCTTGTGTGGTGTAAAACTTTCCACTTCCCCGGATCATGTTTTACTTTGACCCTTGTCAATAGTTGTAGCCTTTAGATTTAGTTGTTAAAGACGTTCACAATTTATGGGATTACTATCACAGATTCTACTGAAGTGGTAAAAACGTCTTTTATTTATGAAAACACGTTGTCATATTTTTTGAACACTACTACATAATAAAATTTACATCAAGAGACAGTTTTCTAGGTAGCACATGGACGTCTTCTGTGGGCTTAGTGTGAGTATGACAGCATCTCATTGGCCACAACGATACCGTTATTTTAACGTTTTAGATTTTTCATAATTAACACTAGTGAGCGCGTTAAAAAAATATATGAAGATTTTAGTTCTTGAAAGTTTCCACTAGGGGCGCTGTACAATCCGTCATACACTTTTTTACACAGTCGACATCGAATGCGTTTGACGTAAACTCACAGTAAGTCCTCTGTAATGTGTTACTCTTACTTACCTACTCTTGGTCAATATACACTATCAACTTACTTATCTACTCAAGTTCATAGTATACGAGTAAGTCATTGTTCCGTATGCCTTCCTCCTCCCTGCTATTGAACTCTATAAAATTCTCTCTCAAAGATCAAACTGTTTAGTGCCATACAAAATGATAACACCAAAACATTATTGTAGATAAGTGCAGATGCACTAATCTTTAAATTTCATGAGAACCTACCCCGGCTCACCGGGACTCAGAAACAGGGAAACAAATCCCACTTTTGTGGAAAACATAAAAAGAACGCATAAGTCGGTCAGGTTGCGTGGCTGTTCTGAACAAAGCCTCCTTTTCAACACAAAGGGCTGCCAACGGTTTGTCGAGCAATGTGACCATGCTTTCTGTACAATAACAGACAAATTGGAAAAGTTATGGACTGGACGGTGAATACAATGGGGTGGCCTGGTTGTTCGCCTTTTGGTGGATTAAAAGTTTCATGGAAACTGGATGGTTGACACCATGAAATAGTAATTCCAAAGAATAACTATTTGAAACGATTGACGAAAATTGAATGCTGGCCCTAACAACCCATTCAATTAGCTATAAAAATAAAGAAAGAAAGATATTTTTTTTGGTTCAAACACAGTTTGGAATAGCTATTTTCGTTAACCTTAAATCAATGAATCATTTTACGTATGATGTTCTAGAAAATTCGTGCATATCAGAATGAAAACTTGTGTAAATTTTTGCTACATTCGCAATTGAAAACAAGACTCAGGCTGAGTTGCACCACCAGCTTTGACCGTAACTTTAAAGATATCCGCTGTTTTTTCTATGGACTTTAACAGATTTTTGACGTTTGTCAAAGTTCAAGTAAGATGGTGCAACTCAGCCTTATTTTAGCTTTCCCAGCAGCAACTTGCGTGGTCACCACATTGTGTGCAGGATAATAGGTTTAGATTTTTATGAAACAAAACGTTGAAAAGGTGGTGAAAAGCACCGAGTGGTCGCACAATGAAGATATGTACAGAAAGTTCAATATGACCAAAATGTTTATTACATAATGTGTCATTATCACGGACTCGAACTTTTTAGATTTAATGAAAATAAATAATAAAAAAATAAAAATTAGAGAAGAGAGAATAATTTTATAGCAGACTTATCAACTCGGAAAGGGATCAACACCGTACTACTCTTAGTATTACCGTGACCGTACTTATCGCCTTTCGTGAGCTATCATCGCCTTCCACGCGCAGTCAATCGCGAGGAGAAGCGTTTACGTTACGGTGCGGTTATGTGTGAGTGCAGTATGGATACAAAGAATACTGACCGCCTCAAGTTGATACAGTCAGGTTAATAAATGTGCCACCTTTAATCGCAAAACTCCGCCTGAAAACTGAATACTTAACGTCTGAAACTAAGGATCGTACCTATTCTGAAATTACTCTCTAATATTAACCCAAGTTATGATTGATTGGTCTAAATAATTCTATTCAACTACTCACCACGCTTTATTCTAGAGTGCCATTTGAGAGTCGGTCAAAACTTCATTCAATTTCAAGATTAAAGAGGCTTTTGAATTAAAGAGAATTTTAATATTTTTACCAATCATAGGACAAAATTTATTTTATGATTAAGAATGAATAAGCCGTGTGATGTCATCTTCCATAGTTCACGTACAAAAACACGTACCTACCTACCTAGTACCATAGGACCTGTAGGCCTAGGAGTCGTGCCGCGATAAGTGTTTATCGTGCCATTTTATCGATTTTAAGCGATAAGCCCATACATTTGTCGTCTAAAATTATCGATAAGATTTATCACGACGCTCTTCCTAGCCCGGCTGTAGCCTGCAGCTGAATGTAAGACTAAGTTAGTAAGTTTACTGCCTTTGTACTACTGTTATACCACAAGAGACGCGCTCTTGTAACCTGAGTACGGGAAGCAATATACCCGTGATGGCTTTAGAGTTCTCCCGCTCGGATATTTTAAAAGCAGTCCGACGATATGACGGTAACATCCTTTCATACGTCATACGTCTGCGTCCCCTCCTACGGATGTCAAGAGCAGCTACATCACGTGGCCTGCCTCATTTCCTCGTACTATTTTTGTAATAGAAGACGCTTTTACACGTAACTTTTTGCATGATGCATAATTACGGTAACAGTAATAATGACTGTACATTGTCGTAAATATTAGGCACTCTTCGATAGAAAACGTTTTGATTGAAGCAACAATCGGCAGTGTCAACCACTGCCTGAAGTGGCAATATTCTTAAGTCTTCCTCGTTTTCACCATCAATCCCTAATTTTTAAGTGACCCCAATGAAATCAAAATTCCTGTCATGTGTTACCATAAAAATTTTGGATTGATGGTGAAAACGAGCACATACAACGTGTCCCAAAATTCAAGGATAAGCCGGCGCCGCAGGTTGGACATAGTCATGACTACTTTAGGAAAAATAAGAAAAAAAATCTATCTCAATTATTTTTTAAGTTACACAATAAATTATGAAATTCGTCGAAAATTGACACCCCTTATGATATTTTACATTACCACGCCCACAATTTTTCAAATATTTCTGTTTTTTTGTTTGTATCGGCAACTTAAGTAGTGCTGCTGTCCACTGCAATTCTTAAAACCCTCAGAATCCTTGCAGTTTTTACACAAAAGTCAATCAAAATATGATATTTCCTTAAAATTTTGAACGATTTTTACTTTCACCCCACTTTGACTCGTCGTTTTGTAAAAAAACAGTATGAACACTACTGCGGCAAGTTTTTTATAAAGTTGACGCAACTATCCAAGATTCCAAAATGGTATAATACTCTAAGAAGACTAGTCGCAAAAAAGATATGCGTACCATTTTTACAAGCATTTCGCTTGTTAGTTAGTATGGGATAAATCTTGCAATTGAATTTAAAACCAGTTCTCCTTAACCAATTGAGCTGAAATTTGGTATACTTATGTAAGTACGATGACATTGCAATATTATGGTATCATTGAGCTGGATAGAGTGTGGNAACGAACCCAAACTAAATGCGATTACGCCGTTTCGTTTAGAAGTTCCTATGGCCACCTCCACACTCTATCCAGCTCAATGATACCATAATATTGCAATGTCATCGTACTTACATAAGTATACCAAATTTCAGCTCAATTGGTTAAGGAAAACTGGTTTTAAATTCAATTGCAAGATTTATCCCATACTAACTAACAAGCGAAATGCTTGTAAAAATGGTACGCATATCTTTATTGCGACTAGTTTTCTTAGAGTATTATACCATTTTGGAATCTTGGATAGTTGCGTCAACTTTATAAAAAACTTGCCGCAGTAGTGTTCATACTGTTTTTTTACAAAACGACGAGTCAAAGTGGAGTGAAAGTAAAAATCGTTCAAAATTTTAAGGAAATATCATATTTTGATTGACTTTTGTGTAAAAACTGCAAGGATTCTGAGGGTTTTAAGAATTGCAGTGGACAGCAGCACTACTTAAGTTGCCGATACAAACAAAAAAACAGAAATATTTGAAAAATTGTGGGCGTGGTAATGTAAAATATCATAAGGGGTGTAAATTTTCGACGAATTTCATAATTTATTGTGTAACTTAAAAAATAATTGAGATAGATTTTTCTTTTTATTTTTCCTAAAGTAGTCATGACTATGTCCAACCTGCGGCGCCGGCTTATCCTTGAATTTTGGGACACGTTGTATGTATGTAGGTAAGTAACATAAAACAGTCAAATATTTTTTAGTTGATAGAGAATTTTATCCTTCACATTCTAACTCGATACGACCAAGTTTAAACATATTTTCCATACCCATACCACATACCGTGGATCAAGTTTTTCGACGGCTCCAATTCACGTGAAAAGCTTGATCAATATTTGATCACTTCTAGCTAACGGCTTAGTATTGAAAAAGCCTTTGCCCAGTTGTGAAACTGTGAAAAGGTTTGTATATTTTTTAGATTTAAGCTTTTTCATTTTTAGTTTAAATATTGAATAACGTAAGAGGAGAGGGGGCGCCCCGCACAAGTAAATACGCGTTTTGTTTTGCTCCGTATTCAAAACATAATTTCAAGTGAAAAAAGTAAACGTATACTAAAGTGCCGTACACCATTAGTCAGCTAATAAAATCCTCAACAGAATAAGAATTTGAGTGAAGCAAATTAGTGAAGTAATATCCAGCAAAATTGAAGAATTTCGTGGAAAAATAAGACCGGCGGCCATTGCCCTTGACCTATTAAAGCGCATGCTACGACCATAAAGCGCTTCAAACGGCTGCAGTTCCGTGCGATAACTAGACGCCAAGTTGCTGTAAAGCGCTTTTTACGCTGCACCGGTAACGGTATACGAAGTGAACAAGGTGTTTTGTGATTGTGAATTTAGCTATTTTTGCTGATATTATGCAAAAAATGGCGCCCTATGGAATGTGTGCGGGATGTAAAAGTAAGCTAACGAATAGACTCTTTATGATATGCTGTAAGTGCAGCGAAAAATACGATATAGAATGTGCTAACATAAATGAGAAAATTTTCAATCTGATGGACAAACAACGAAAATCACAATGGATATGTCAAACATGTAAAAATAGTGTACCCAAATCTGACAACCAAAATACACCACTACGGGGATCATATTGTACACCTGAAGAACTTAATCCTCCGTCAAGTGAAAACTTGCCTGTTTTTAACCAAATATCGCCCGAACACAACAATATCACTATAAGGAAGCGAATAGAAAACACCAAAAACGACACAGCAAACTCAGATGACCTAAGCCTGCTAGGAGACACACTAAATACAGATGACAGAGACACCACCTTGTTGAAGAACCTGAACGAAACAATAGTATTACACCTGAAAGAAAATAACCAATTGATAGTTGCAGAGCTGAAAAATACTATACAATCTGAAATTCAAAAAGCAATTTCGAAATTAAGAGAAGAAGTTAACGACAAAACGAATACACTGTCAGAACAAAATTTGAAAACAAATGAAGACATAAAGTTAATAAGCACTAAGATAAAAAAACTACAAATGGAAAATGAAAAATTGAAACAGGAAATAGAAAATTTATCAACCAAGGGAATGTTACCTGCGAGCAGAACGGAATGCTGTGATACAAACACTAAGAAAATTGTACTTTACGGCTTCGTCGAATATTACAAAGAGCCTGAACACGACCTGCACAACAGACTCATATACAATAATAAATAAATATGCTAAGTATATAAATTTTAATATAATAGGATATAATATACATAACATACCAAAACTAAATCCTGCCAAAAAAAGTAGCCCTAAGTGCAATAATTTAGATGAAAATATAAATATAAGTATAATGAATAATAAATATTAAATAAGTATAATAATAATAAATACAGATTAAAAATAAATTTGATAATTAATAATCATAGAATAATTAATGCAATAAATCTAAAAATCTTCCTCTCTCCTAAAATGCAGTGCCCGACAGGGTCCATAATTGTATCTTACCTTACCAATAACACCTTTTGTAAACATTATGGAAGCAATAAACTATTGAGTATTGAGTATTGAGTACGTACTTAGTTAACGTTTGTGGGAACAAATCCTCGTGGATATTATCAAATTTGCAAGGAAAAAATATGACTGTAACTTGTAGGAATTAACATGGGCTTGAGACCCATATTGGCTAACAGTGTGCCTACCATGAGTTTACGTTAGGTGTGCTCGCTAGCGACTGCGTAAAAAAATGACATTTAAATGTATGACATATTGTGCAGCGCCCCTAGCGGCTACTTTCAAGAAATAAAATCTTCATAGAATTGTTTGACGTATTCGCTAGCGAGCTCACCTAACGTAAACTCATGGTAGGCACACAGGTGGTGACTATCTATAAAATAAATATTTTTTATCTGTAAACACCTATGTTTCACAATAAATAAATTTTTGAATTTTGAAATAGTTTTATAGATTTTAGTGTTTTAGTTCCTTAGTAGCTTAGTGCAGTTAGCACAAAGATCGAATCTGCTTTACATTATTCTTTTTTCAAATTAATAATTTTCGCATACTCTTGCAAAGGGATACGCTTTGTATGATCTAGGATGCGATTTGGAGTTTGAATATTTAATTAATACTCCATTATGGCTGAAGTAATTTTAGACGTTTTAAAACCTTTATTTTATCGGAATTCAATAATTCAAATCTTGTTTTTCTCTTGAAAGAAAACTGTTGCATGAGTATCTCTAATCCAGTTATCTCGGGTCACCTCGGTCGCCGGCAGATGTCGAGTGATTGGAGAGTTGTTCGGGCCTTGTTAATGTTAACGAACGCTTCCAACTTGCTGTATGCAGTGGAGGCACGCGCGGTAGACTTAGAATCACTCATAATAAAGGCTGCTGTTCACACCGCGACAGAGACAGGTGACCGTGAGATGCCGCGAACGTCTTGACTGTAAGCAGAGTAAATACAAATGAGTAGGTTATCTTCATAGAAACGCACCGAGCGAGGTTTCGGCGCAACTCCCCGCTAATCCATGATAAATTTTGTCAGTGTGTGCGTGCGCGCCGCATACGTATTGGCGCGCTCACATAGAAACCTCGCTCGGTGCGTTTCTATGAAGATACCTACTCATTTGTATTTACTCTGCTGTAAGCAATGGATAAACCTCAGTTCACGAGCGAAACAGAGACAGTAGACAGATACCTAAGTCGCGATCTCCCGTCTCGGTCTCTTGTCTCGGTCGCAAACCGCCGCCACATCTAATAGGTCTTTTGGCCTACATCTCCCTGATGTAAAGAGGTGATCCATAGTTGGTAGTAGGTACGCAGGTCTGAGAGGAAATACAATGTACTGACCAAATACTAAACTTTTAAACGTCACAACTTAGGCAGTTTTATAGTCTAGCCAGTCTCTTCCAATCAACCAGACAGACGAGAAGAAGAAAATTGTAATTTATTGTCTGTATAGGTAAGCCTTTTCAGAGCATACGCTTCTTAAATAAAGTTTCTTCGTATTACGGAATCGTTCAGTCACCTATTGTTTATTATCAAAGCGAAGCTGCTTCATTCATTCAACTTGTGTATGTAGGTACGTATTTATACTTAAGTAAGGATGTATTTTGTTTTCTAACTAGGGTAACAAGAGATGTGAGTGTTTGAAAGAGATTGTTGATAAGAAAAAGCTTTTGGCTTTCATTTCTGACTGCAACAATGAAGGTTGGTAAAATACAACAGCTGACCCAATTCCATTATACTCGAAAAATTGAGATGATTGTGTATTTTCTTTGCTTTCGTTTTAAGTTTAACCCCGGCTTTTCAATTAGCATCGTAATATTTTTGCACTCCACCGTCCACTAGGTGGACCGACGATCTGGTGAAGGTCGTAGGAGGTGCCTGGATGCGGGCGGTGCAGGACCGGTCTTTGTGGAAATCCTTGGGGGAGGCCTTTGTCCAGCAGTGGTCGTCATTTGTCTGAAACAAACGAACGTAAGTTTTTTAAAAGCAATTAAATGGAAGATTAGGAGTCAAACATCGCAGGCGAAGTCATGGGCTACCGCAAGTGTTGACGAAATGTATCCTTTTTCACGTCAAAAGCAATTGGTACGAGGCGGAACTCGTTAATGGTAACGAACATGGCGTTGCCAGAAGTTTGCAAATACAAGTGTCGGAACACGTGTAGGTACAGTCAGCGGCAATAAAAGCTGTCGATTTTGTAAAAATCATCGTAAAGGATGATGGGCATATTGGGCGTTAAACCAACAGAGACAAAAAGTATACTAAATTAAAGCTTAATACTAGTACTTCATTTCATAGTATGACAACAATCCTGAAATACGCGGGGTTACGGAGATAGAGGTCGTTGAATATGCAAAGTTTCCATAGTATTTCACATCACATCCCAACTAATATTATAAATGCGAAAGTAACTCTGTCTGTCTGTCTGTCTGTCTGTCTGTCTGTCTGTCTGTCTGTTACGCTTTCCCGCTTAAACCTCGCAACCGATTTTGATGAAATTTGGCATAGAGATAGTTTGAGTCCCGGGAAAGAACATAGGATAGTTTTTATCCCGGTTTTTGAAACAGGGACGCGCGCGATAAAGTTTTTCTGTGACAGACAAAATTCCACGCGGGCGAAGCCGCGGGCGGAAAGCTAGTTAGGGTAATAAAAATAGTATTAGGTCAATTATATTGCTTCTATCGATCATATTGAGAGTATTGTATAATATGTTACTATCGATTTAGTAAGTATGTATACCGAATAAATCACAATCGATTATTCGATTGCAATAATCGATTATATTGCTGAAAATAAGGAATTGAATTCACAATCAAATGACAGTGATGATGGTAATCAAATCGATTAATCGAATTGTTAATCGATAAATCGTTATTTGGCAATATCGATTAATAATAATCGATCCGTGATCGATTATGCGAAAACACTACAACTTATCTGGTAGAAATCCCATTGAAACATGACTGTGTTCATGTTATTTCTCTAAATGGTACCTAGGTATGTCCTACGCTTATAATGTAGAACATTGTTTAAATATACCATTTGTTGGCCCCACTCCTGAACTGTTGGACATAATAATGGATAAATAACTTAATGTATCTAAAATGTAAGTAGATAAGTATATTAATTAATAATATTTTTTGTTTGCGCAATAAAGCACCTANGCGCAATAAGCACCTATTACTATTACACATTATGTCAATTTCCAAGCAAACCCGGGAGTTTTTGGTAGTTATTTATATGAAAATATATTTCTCATATTAAGTCCTAACAAATAATAGTAGTTACATTTCTGTTGGTTTTACGCCCAGATTCCATAGAAAAGTGCCCATCATCCTTTTTGTTAGTAATTGTTACTGGACTAGAATTTGCTGCCTGCTGACATCTTTCCCGGACACTACAATCCGGGTCTCTTTATTGTTTAAAGACATTTATTCTCATAAGGACAAATTATGCTTACGTGAGAACACAGTAAAAAAACAAAGATAATAATCGTTGTAAATAAAATAAATAACAAATAAAAGTAAAAATAAACCCACTCATTTATAAATCTTGATTTAGAAGCAACTAGCATAAAACATTCTCAAATAGGTACCTAGGTTTAAGGCGAGAGCGAATGCATTTACTGGCCAGGTATGCTCGTATTATATGCATCTCACTTAATATCAGGAGTGATTGCCTTGTTCTGCATTAAAAAAAGCATTGTATGGAAAGAAAGATTGAAAAATTTCCTGGAAAATTATCTAATTCTGAAAAAAAAAACTGATTATCATGTTACGAGTAAATATCGTTTGACAAAATCAAACTTGTTTAAGACACTCGCGCAGAGACTCAATATTTTTAACATTTCTTTACTTTGCCATTAAGAACAAGCTTTCTCAAATCACCAGGCACATAGCTGTGGTGTCAGTTATTTGCTAGAAAAATATCAGCTACAATTTGGCGCTGACTATACGTGTGTACGTATGCGAGTTGTTAACGAAGAGACCCAACGAACATGAAGAAACTCGAAATATTTGACTGGATGATGCTGCAGCCAAAATTTGAAACAACTTGAACGATGTAGGTATTTGAAAAAAAAAAATGAACGATTGCAAAGCGCCGATGCTTCAAACACCAAGCTACAAATAGACGAATTCAGCGAGTTTGGCTTCAAATCCTGCCAGGAAAGAGCGATAAATAGTAATCCTTTTTTTTTCAAGACTATGATTTTTGTTTAAGCTTTTGTCGTCCTTCTTTATATGAATTGCGTGGTCAAGACAAGTAGCCAAAGTACAAAGCCAAATTAAAAAGTACAAAGCAATAGATAGATGAAAATGGTCAATATCACCAATTCAACCCACTACGTATTCAGCCCACGGTACTAACATAGAATACGTCCAAGCAATCATAATGAAACGTGTGCACATCAATATTTACTCTCTGGCCCTTCAAAACACGTTTGCTTGCTCAGCCCACCATGAACGATATTTCATCTTCCAACTCATTGCCTCTGGCCTATCTTAGGTCAAGGCATATACTAACTCTAGCCATCCTTGTTGCTCTTACCGAAAAACAACCGTGAGTGAAAGCGAGAGATATAGCTGAAAATTATGTAGCGATAGGCCTTATCTTAGTGCCAGTTTGAAGTTTAGGTCCCTACACTCGGCTATTAATAATTATGTGTGCTATAGATTAGGCTTCGATCTTGCTTTTGTAACTATATAGCTTTGTAGATGCCAAAAATAATTGTATGTAAGCACAAAATAATCAGTGATGGGCATTAGGTGGGTAATTTTAATTTGAGCTTGGTTCAATTTAAGCTGGCATCAATATTGCAACAAATATCTAAATGACTGTCAACTGTAACTTCCTTTAAACTTTTCTAACCACTGATTTTCATTAAAATGCCATTAATTGTAAAAATAAATAGAAACTGCTTAATTGCTTTTATGCACTGAACGCAAATGATTCAAACGTGCTTTGAATGGTGTTGGAACACATTCTTGGAATGAAAACAGTGTGATAAGTTTCTGTTTCATCATCGTAATGAAATGCTTTTTGTTGATATTTGGTTACCGGTAACCGTATGATGTAACTCATACTCATTTGCTAATGGATTCTGTACCTCTAGCATGAACAACTTTTGTCTTCGAATCGTTTGCGTACTCGATAAAATTCGATACAAAATCTTCGAATTAAACGATAACGTGACAACTTTGATTCTCAAAATAAGTTTCGTGCAACCACATCTCATACTAAGTTCCCTATACGACACGTTCACAAGGGCGCTGTTGTAGTTGTCTTACTAAATCTTTTGATGGCGATTCGAGTACGCAAACGATTTGAACTCGAAAGTTTTTCGTGCTAGTCGTACTGGACTATTTATATAGCTATTTTATGTTTTTGTGGTTCAAAAGTCAAAAATCTTACAATGACATCAGTGTGCCTACCATGAGTTTACGTTAGGTAAGCTCGCTAGCGAATACGTCAAAAAATTCTATGAAGATTTTATTTCTTGAAAGTAGCCACTAGGGGCGCTGCACAATATGTCATACATTTAAATGTCATTTTTTTACGCAGTCGCTAGCGAGCACACCTAACGTAAACTCATGGTAGGCACACTGACAATGGGTATACGGGCGTTTAATGAAATGAAGGTAAGAACTAGGCTTTTAAATGGTGCCAATATTGGTGGGAAGTGGGGATGCAAACGTTTGAAAATACTTGTCGCGGAAGGTGCGATTTATTTGATGTCGAGTGTATAATTAAAAAAAACCATGATGATGAACCGTGTTTATTTGTTTTTCATAAGTTATTCCATTTTATTCTGCTACACTTGCATTAGATTTGCCAGCGTATCGAAATTAATTTTACAACGTTCGAATCCCGACCTTTGAAACGAAAATAATTGACGCGTCAGAAACATTTCGCAGTTATTTTGTTGGCTCTAAAAGCATCCATTGTTTTGTTTTCAGTTTTCACCGACAAATAATTTCATTATATGGAACGCGTTCAATAAAACACACCCTTTATTTGTAGTTCGGCAACTGGAAAATTGGAAGCTTATGTAGGTTTTACTTGATTTATAGGTCCGTATTACAAAATAAAACGTTTTATACTTCATTCAATCTTAGTCAGATTTTGATCTGTAGTTGGTTGTTTTTCAAACATTTCATTTAATTTAAGCCTGAAAGTTGAATTCAGATTTTGACTTAGGTAACTAGTTCAATTTTGCAACGAACTTGATTGAAACTACTGGATCAGTCACAAAATTGAATCTGATTGAATATAGGTTATTATATTCTGTGCCTACGCTCTTATTAATTCTGGAATGGAATGCTTGTTCTTACTTAACATTATTTTTTGGCCAACGCGACGCTAACAAATTGAGGTAGATTCTGTTTTTGTGTTTGAGAATAAACAAACACTATTCAAATAGGTTTTTTCATTCACAGCCTATCTTTTCTGTTGAGACTTTCATTTCTTAGCACCTTCATAACGTCCGCTCATCATAAAACAAATAAAAGAAATTAACTTTTAAAGCATTAAGAATTTAATAATAACTTTAACCCATTATAGACTAGCGGTCCCATATGGTACCACTTTTTTGTGTGTTTTAATTTGGCTCAATACATTAACACGTGAAAAGATGCAGTGCTCTGATTGATGCAAATCGTAGCCAATAGATATGGTCTATGCTAATAGGAATAAAAATTGACAGTTATTCTTTTCAGTTGTGTGTAAGTTNAAATAATACGCATGGAGCTTCAATGACGAACTTAGGCTCAGGTTTTTTATCCGTACGGGACTATTCCCACCTCTCGTTCCCACCGCTGCAACTCCTGTGTAGCCAGGATCTACAGCTTGACCGTCATATAAACCCAACCAGTGAAGGTTACGTATTTTTGGACTTTATCTATGCCTTTGTCCAGTAGTGCCTTTGTCCATTTGGCTGAAACCAGTGTAATTCATGCACCAATTTGTGATCATGACTCGTGTACCTACCGGAATGGAGTCCGGCGTGAATCAAAATAAATTGTTCGAGTAGGAGTCCTGAGTTCAAAGCAGGAATCGATTCTGATTCGAGTTAAACCGTACTCGGCACATCGCTGATACAGGCTACAGGTGAGACAAAGCTGTAAAATTATAAAACACGCTAAAAACATTCCAAGACCGATCTCAAGACTTATCCTCAAGATAAGGATTGGATTACAAATAAAGATTATGAAGAGCTATAAAACTAGTCAGTGTTGATTAGACGATAACATTGAATGTTGTCGAATCGCAATTATGTTGTTTAAATAACAATTAGGACTGTTATTCGCACATCGTTGTTTTTTAAAAGAAGAACTTATAAAAAGGCTAAAATAAAAATTAGTTCATGAAATAATTTTATAAATTACATTGGAAAATGGTTCAGTGATCTTTCGTTAACTTAACCAATTGTCCAGTGGGTAAATATCTGCAAAATGCGTTTTTATGGATGGTTTGCTTGACTTTTAATCATATTTTAACTTAGTTGGGCAATATCATAAAATTTGTCAATTAGTGGATTTAACAAAAAACTGGCTCAAAGAGAACAGTAACTTTGTCTGTATGTAATCAATAAATCAAGGCAACAATCAATCAGTGAACATCAATGCACCACAGATTCTGAAAGTAAATCAATACGGTTCATATCAATTGACCCGGCCGGAGCGCTATTGGATGCGCGCGCGCACCCAATGGCGGATCATTGTCAATTCGAACAATTTAGTCTGTTGTCATATGATCAAGAGGTCTTCAGTTAGATATTAGATTGTTAGAAAGTGAATGTCTTATTTATCGTACGCGTGGATCCCGTTTTACCCCCTTAGGGGTGAAGTTTCGTAAAATCCTTTCTTAGCGGATGCTAATTGGTTATGACGTCATCTACCTGCATGCCAAATTTCAGCCCGATCCGTCCAGTGGATAGGGCTGTGCGTTGATAGATCACTATGTCAGTCAGTCAGTCAGTCACACTTTGAGTTATATACAGGGTTACAGGTTAAGTCGACCTATTCCCGTTAAGGGCGTGTAGTTTACATCGTTTCTGACTGATTTAACTATGATACACCCTATCCTAAATCTTACCGTTTTTAAGTAAGCAAGTCAGTAAGTCAAGTTAGATATTTTTAAATTTGTAAGTCTTATTTTACTATTATTTGATTTTTACGTGTAAAACAAGATGTTTTATGACCTCAATAGGCAATATTGTACGTAAAATGAATAAATAAGTCGTTGTAGACGATTAAAACTTATTAAAAGTAATGAAAAGTTTGAAAGTTAGTCAAATAAAGCAAATGGAGGATTTGGTCTTCACTCCCCACGCAGGACAAAAGGTTGGGGAAAGGAGTTCCGCAAAATAGTATTTTATCGAATTACTTTAACGGGAAAGATGTCTTCCTGAAACATTTTCCTTATTCGGAAAATTCGTGGCTGCATTTCTTTTTGGCTGAACTGTAACATGGACCACTTTAGCACCTATACATAATTTAGGTATGTATAAGTATATCTAATCTATGACAGCATTGACTCTCAAAAACTATGGCTATGTGAATGATTTATTCATGTACCTAGAGGAAGATCATTAGCATTTTTCATAGGTTCAACGACCTATTCGCTATCGTCCGATCTTTCACTCGATTCATAATAATCTTCCGATTATATCAGCTCGCTGTAATCGATTGCGTACCTAAACCAATTGATTCGGATCGAGATTGTAATCCATGATGTCCGGCAAATCTTCGACAACATTACGTGGACATTGATACAGTTCTAAAAAACATGAATATTTTATGATGAATTTTTTGTTTGTTACCAGTCCTTCAGAAAAAGAAAACCTTCAGAAAATAAAAGAAAAAGCGTGTGTAGTTACGACGTTTCTTAAAGGAGCAGAATTTTACAAGTTTTCAGGTGCTGTCAAAGCCAATGGGTGTGACAACCATCTGGTGATCAGTCATCTGTCCACCTCGGCCTTCTCTGGTTGAGGTTTTTGTTGGTAGTCAAGTTGTAGATCTTAGCTATGGTACAACAGTGGTGGGAACTAGAGATGGGAATAGTTCTGTGACTGTCGCCATCAGGTAGCATAATTATAAGCTTGTTTCTATTCCCTCATTTGTAAAGCATTTAATAAACTCCAGAAAAGACTCAAGAATTTCTGTGACCGCAATAAGCCCCAAAGACGTCGTATGCAAAAGATAGGTATGTGTATGATAATAAATGAATTTTGTTGACTCTCCTAATCATTAGGACTACAGACTGTACACGTGCGCGTGCGCATTTGAGATAAGAACATGTCTGTTTCAATCACTGCTCTCACTGTTTCGTTTTACTTAATATGGCGCCTGTCTGGCCTAGTGATTTGTATATGCCAAAGGTTGCGGGTTCGATTCCCGCACAACACAACATTTTACAAATTAATAATGATCTGTGGACTCTTATAATTGGCGTCTTAAAGTGGGCGTTGGTAATTACAAGTACGACTATCTATGTAGTATCTATATTTCTATACTAATATTATAAAAGCTAAAGTAACTCTGTCTGTCTGTCTTGCTTTCACGCCTAAACCACTGAACCGATTTTGATGAAATTTGGCAAAGAGATAGTTTGAGTCCCTGGAAAGGACATAGGATACTTTTTGTCCCGATTTTTGAAATATGGACGCGCTTGATGATAGTTTTTCTGTGACAGACAAAATTCCACGCGGGCGAAGCCGCGGGCGGAAAGCTACTCGTAGTTGTACAGTAAAGTTTATTTTTTTTACTCTGCGTCTGGTAGTATCCAAACTTATTCTTATATATGGTATCCAATAAAATGTTTGCTTAGCTTTATACTAGGTAGATGGCGTCGTGTAGGTGTATTAGAGTTAGCATTTTTGTTCTTAATATCTATATTATAAAAGAAAGTCGTGTTAGTTACTCCACTTATAACTCAAGAACGGCTGAACCGATTTAGCTGAAAATTGTCAGGGAGGTAGTTTAGAGCCAGGAGAAGGACATAGGATACTTTTTATCCCGTTATTTATTGCCATTAAGGCGGAACAAAGTTCGCCGGGTCAGCTAGTTTTTTATAAGTCCTATATTATCGTTGTTATGTATTTTAAAAGATGTACGCCAGATTGAAAGTCCACTATCCCACGAGCTGACCACGCAGCAACAACAACCAACAAATCTTTGTTTTTGCAAATCTTGAAAGATCAAGAAACCATAAATACAATGTCATGTACCTACAATCTACAGTCTTTCCCAAAGTGGGCAATAACTGGATTTAGGGGGGCGGTATGACACCCAGAAAAGGGCGTTGTGTAGAGGCTTGGGAGGCGTCATTTACTAGGAGGACTCTTAGGCACCGACTGAGCACTCGACACTCGACTACAAATGGGGGCGCTAAAAAGAATTTATTCTCAAAGTGGGCAGTAGACAAAACAAGTTTGGGAACCGTTGATCTACATATTTATTTGTATTTACCGTGTTTCTATATAATATTAAAGGCTACTACAAAAAACTATTCCGATGGTAAATGTCTCTACCCGACTTATTTATGTATTTTTTCATACACTACTTTTTTTACTAGTTTGTAGCTTCTTCATCGACTTCTTTTCTTTAAAAGATGTTTTCCTGAATAAGGAAATTTTCATAGACTGTCTCCAGTTTTGCAAGCCAAATTGAAATTATGATGAAATAAAAAAATGACAGCAAACGGTATAACCAGTAACATTAACCTCGACTTAAACTTAACACATCTTGCGCAAGTCTCACATATAACAGTGATTTGCAGTGATTCTAATAATTGCAAACGACTCAATTTGCATAGTAAATAAATTACTTACAATGATTTCATACAAGCCTCGGACTACGTCACACTTGTAGTGTTACCGTTTAGTATGCTACAGTCCGCCTCAATTTGGTAAAGTATAAGAATTATCGTAGTAAATAGTACCTATTCTAGTACATACTACAGTACCTGCAGAATGACTACGTATTTTAAGTTGGCCAGCATTTCCAACAACATCGGGACAAACTTCACTTCACTGGTTGGGTTTTTATTAGTTGCCAAGCTGTAGTTCCTGACTACACAGGAGTTGTAGTAGTGGGAACGAGAAGTGGGAATAGTCCCTATCCCGTGGCCAACATATTACAAGATTGGTAGATTGTATTAGAGCGCACCTTATGACGTAGAAACGAATTAAAATATCTTACTAGTAACTTTTAATTTACGGATTAAATTAATCTACCTTACTTTAGTCTTAATTAATCTACCTTACTTTATTCTTAATTAATCTACCTTACTTTATTCTTAAAAAATCTGAGCTATAAGTATTTTTTTAAATATGATTCATACACGATGATTATACATACTATCTTTTCCTCTTCCTCAAGAAGGCTGTATTTCCCATTTTCCTATACCTACCCAGGTAAGTATAATTTTAAGCACAGAATATTAAGTGGATAATAATAATAAAACAAATCACTGGACGCAGGCCGCTACCAACTGGGCAACATGGAAATCATTGGGGAGGCCTATGTTCAGCAGTGGACGTCCTATGGCTGAGATGATGATGATGAATAAAAAAAAACGTGCTATTTCTTAGATTTCATGAAGCATTTGACATGTAATGATGAGATTGATATCAAACGTTATAGTTAATACCTCTGAAAAACTGTATCTACTGGAAAAACAGCATTTCTTGTAGTGTCGCATCACACGGTTTCCTCTCAAAAACACGAGTAGGTAAATATTAATTTTAAGTCTGACCGGTAATTGCGACTTATCTCACTTATCAAACAAGTAGCTCTACTTTTTTCAATACAAACAAACGGTACTGTCCTAACTCGTTGGCATTTAATTTTTCTAGGCTGGACCGGTTTGCAAATTCATGTTATTAACCGATTACAAACGCCGTGAAACGCCAATAAAACGGTCTACGTTACATGTAGGTATATGTGACACATTAAAGTTTTATTAATACAAGTCAATATTTAGTAATAAGATCAATACCTATTGAGTCAGCGACATCATCAGGTTCTTGTCTCTACTGCAGAAATACATGCATTCGTTCCTTTCAGCCAAATGACGTCCACTGCTAGACAAAGGTCTCAATCATGTGCCTGCGACGATTTGTCGCTCGAAGAGGCACCCCATGCAAGATATTGTCAGATAATGGGACTCCTTCGTTGGGGCTAATAATCTACTTCTTCCAAGCTACCAGCAGTGTTTCGGAGACGAATGTGTTAACCAACATATTTCCTGGCAGTTCATATCCCCTTCAGCTCCTAATATGGGGGGAGCGTGGGAACGGATGGTTCGAACAGTGAAGACGGCGCTGAAAGCCATGCTGGCAGAGCAAGTGCCCAAAGACGAGCTTCTATGCACCGCTGTTTCCCTTAAGGATTTCCATAACTACCGGTCATGTCTTGCCCGCATCCAGGTACTTCCCAAGACCTTCATCAGACCGTCTCAGTCCACACTACATCTTCCGGCCCGTGGTCGAGACTTTGCAGGATCACGACCTTTTCTAATTTACCAGAAAGGAAATGGAGGAATTGGCCTACCACGGGGGGTCCTGATGTTTGTCCCTTAGTTGTCTCTTATAACATCAACGGGAAGAGTGGAAACGTGATTATATTTTATTCTGCCGGAAAATTATGAATGGAGGTAATTGCACAATACGCGTAGAGTTGATTTCTTTTGATAGTAGATAGATTTTGTCTTGGTCCAAGGGCCTTGGAATTCTAATTGATATTCTATACGAAAGTCAATTTAGTTACACAACTGTTATTGCCTGATCTTATTAGCTCACGACATACTGATTCAATGTTTTTTATTTATAGTATGTTTGTGTATTTAAAGGAATAGGATTGTACACGCGTCAAAATACTTAAAATTACAAATAAATAATGGTTTTACAACCAACATGTCGTGTCTATTTGTATACAGGGTGACGTTTAAATCGTTAGCATTCTTTTAAACACTAAGGCTGAGTTGCACCAACTTACTTTGACCGTAACTATAACAATAACCGGTGTTTTTAGTATGGAGTTTGACAGATTTTTGACGTTTGTAAAAGTTAAAACAAGATGGTGCAGCTCAGCCTAAGACTCTACTCATGCAATGATACATAGTACATTCTCTGAATATGAGACAAATCCAATGTAAACGTCCAAGGTTTTATTTTCTTTTAACTATACTTTACAAATTTTGATTCTGTCTAGGGGAATAGGTAGAGTGGTAAAGTTAGTTCCATGGTGATTTATCTGTACTGACATGATTTACCGTTATGTAGAAAACACAACACCCGCTCAGACAGTGATATGTCAGGGAACAGTCATGGCTAACGGCCAGAATTCCCATGTCGCATTCTTCGAATCGCACCTGACGCTATATTGGTTATTGCTAATGAACCCTATATTTTAAACGCATGATTGATGTTAATTATTCAAATAAATAATAGCGTCTGTCAATTGCGCGCATGTGGCGGTATTCCTGTAATATATACATATATTACAACTACATAAAACGTCACTCACAGAGTATTATTATACAGGGTGTCCCAAAAACAATGGATAACCCTGTAACCATCGATAGGCCTCGCCATGGTCTCCCTAACGTCCAATTTTGACCCCAGTAAAAATATCACCGTTTTCAAGATTTTTAAGTTTTTGTGCATTTTAAGAAAATTGCCACCTGCGATTACTTTTTCTCATGCCATTTCTACAAATGAGGATACTTTTCAATCTAGTTTTTTTCTTTATCACAAGGGATAGTTGTACTATCAAAAGAAAATATTAAAGTTCAACAAAGTAGTTTAAAAGTATGAAAATTTTAATAAATTTCAGAGAAGAAGGAAAAATTAATTCATTGTCTTGCACTTTTGATCAGCCATCGTGTAAAAAAAATGTAGGAAGACAAAATGGCTACTGGGTAACATCTCGCATTACCTCGGAGCAAAAGAATGGCTACTGGGTAACATCTCGCATTACCTCGGAGCAAAAAAATGGCTACTGGTTAACATCGCGCGTTAACTTGGAGCTAAAAATGGGTCAAAGTTACGCGTCGTGTCACAACGCTTATAATAAAAATGTACGAGCACTTGCACAAAATAGTTGTTACAACCAACCTTTTGTTGGGTCTAATTCTCGTCACTACACTGCACAACTTAAAATAATTACGTTTTTTGTCGGTAAAAACGTCCTGGTGACGTCACTTAAGCATTTTTCTTATACTGCGTGCGGTCGTTGCGCGTGCGCACAAAGGAATGAGACCGCTCGGACACCGAGCCCACAGCGTGGTAGGGGTGGGGTTGCCCGCTCTTTTGTTTTTTAATACTACTACGCTGAATATTGTGTGCGGATTGGGTTGTCGTACAGGGGTACTACATGGTAAAATAAATCTCGGAGGCGAAAGCAGGATAATTATGATACAAGTTACAACTAAAATAACATAGTGTTTAGATTTATGTGCCATCTAGCGAAGGTATTATTAAGTATTGTTTATTTCAGTTTATAAGTATCTAGCCAGGCGTTATTTTATTTCTTAGATGTTTTGCGAAGAAAAACCATTGTTAGTTCCTCGATGGAAATTAGTAAATGTACAAAATATGTATGGACCACATATTTTTGTATGTAAATTAACTTCGCAAGGCTTCCATTTTAGCTTTTAAAATTGAAAACCAGTATTTTTTATGGCTAAATCCTTGACAACAATATAGTATTATATTCAACTTCTCGTACTTAGTATCATCGCCACATCGTAACCTCTTACGCCTCTGCCTTATGGCGTCACTTAACACATTCTACACATAAATTATTATGTGTTTAAAATTTCTTTAAAAAAATTCGAAGAGAATTTAATTTTCAGTAATAAACCTTAAGACGGGCAAATACAAAACATTGTATGTGTTTAATAACAACAAGTAACTGAACATAGGTAATTAAGTTTCAAGTTTGCAACAAATTACAAATAGAAAACACGTGTTTTTATAAAACTTAATGAACAAAATGAATGAATGAAAAATAAAATATACGAGTAGGAGTTCGGGTAATTTATTTTTAACATTTTAACTCTCAAATGTGGCTTATGTGCCGGTATATTATACTTACCGGGTTTTATACCCGGTATAAAAACGGGTAAAGTCGATATAACATAGAAAAAATCTGCCACAACTGCGAGATTAACAAATCAATTAACTAGAGACTCATTGCAGTATTAACTATTGCTAAGATCTGACTTTCACTGGAGCATTCCCTTTTTTAAATCCACCTTTCAAAATATTTGCTATAGGACCTTTCACTAGATTAAAAACCAATTCAAACGCTATTGACGTCAAGGTCAAAATTTGGTCTAAACCTAATCCTTTCAAAAATGGCTTTATTATTATTGTATCTAGTTAGTTAGTTTTTTGAGCTTTCACTGACTGGACTATTGGTATACTTAGGTCTAGTGTTCTTAAGTCATAAAATTGTAACCGATAAGTTTATACCTCAGACCTTTTAAGATATTTTAAGCTTAGTCGTGTAAACTGATACCTAAACAATACTAAACTACCTGAAGCCCACAATAGGCCATATAAAAAGTCAAACTAGCCACACCGGTTTGTCTCATCGTGGACACATCGGTGTAATCGTAATATTAATTAACACTTAAGTGGACAGTACAAGTTAAGAATTAATAATTAACTGGGAATTATTCCCAATACGACACTACTTATTGACATACATTTCACTGGGAGTAGTTTCAATGTAAAACGAGTAAAAACTATGACGTCTATAATAGACGTTCTGTCGTATCATTCTTTACTGCCTGAACGCCCGTGGACGTTACTGTCCATCAATGTGTTAAGCCACAATAGCAAAAAATTATCTTGACTTAAATCCTAGGATTTTGTAGCTTTTGAGCTTTTTCAGGGAGTTCAACTATTTATTGTAAAGTATGAAATTATTTATTTTAAAAGCTAATTTTGTATTTATAAACGCCTATAATTAATTATCAATGAAAAAGAATACCAACCGATAAGTCATAAGTTTATTCCATTTAAAAACAATACATTGTGTTGGAAATAGCAAACGATGTTTGCCATTTCAAAACTGGTTTTCGTGCACAAAAAATGTAAGTAAAGCACCTGCTTATACCGCTTCTACGCGTGAGTTTTAGTTTGGCACAGGCCAGGGAGTCATTTTTAAAACGCGACCTTCGATCACAACAACGGTCAGAAAACGTAAACAAGCACTTTTGATTAAAAAGTCGTAAAAGTGATTTATTTTCTGCAAATAGGTTTTAAAAAAAGCGCTTTATTACTTAAACCACAGATCTATCACTGCTTCGGGACAATAAATGGATTGAAACTGATAGATTGAATACATCCCTCAGTTTTTTTTATAGCAAAATACACTCAAAGTGTAAAACGTATAAAAATAAACAAAAGACAATCACATTCGCATTTATATTAATAAGTAGTTATTATTATAATCATGATCTTTTATAAAACTAAGGACATAAGCAATATTTATAATAGTGACATAATAAAATGCCATTAATTAGTCAAACATTTATTCTAGATGCCACAATAAAACTTATTAGAATCATGGTCTTTTATAAAACTGAGGTCTTATGCAATATTTATAAGTGTCATCAATGTATTTTAGATGCTACAATAAAAATAGTGGTCTCATCCATGGGTCTCATCACTTCAAAATCCGTGAGGGCCATAATATACTCAACATCAAATAAACCGCACCTTCCGCGACGCGAACTTTAAAGATTTTCTTCTGACACAATCATGGTGCCCCAACAATATTGGTGTTATTTGAAAGCCTAATAAATATTCTTAAAGAAAAACACATTTAATTTCTTAATAAATGATTAACATATACCATAAATGTGACTTGAAAAAAGACCTCACTTTGGGCTCACCTCTGGGATCAATTAGACCAATTTTTATGGTTATAAAACCAAATAATGATCACACGTGTCCTCTTAAACAGATGTATAGCGATTAATTCCAACTTAACAGTTTTATAGCCATAAAAGTTGGCTGAAGCGTAACTACCTATTTTTTGAAGAAGTGACTCTGGATCCTTCTAAAGACACATTTTTGGGGTAAAAACCTTTCCTTTAATGAAATGAAGTTTAGAACTAGGCTTTTAAATGGTGTCAATATTGGTGGGAAGTGGGGATGCATACGTTTGAATATATATATTTGATGTCGAGTGTATGTCGACTCAGGTACCCTGTTATAATTAAATTACCGAACTGGTTCCATCGACAGGTTGTGCTTGCATGGCAACACAGGTTCAGATTTTGCACGAGAGAGGGCAATCGTTTTAACAATGTTACCATATTTCACATCCTGATTCGCATGTACTTGACATTCATTCAAGGTGAGCACTCGGTGCTTTTAAAGATACATTTTATTAATCTTTTATTATTATGTTTCTATAATATGAAACACTAGCTTTTGCACGTGGTTTCACCTGCGTTTGGTCTATCACAGACAATTACGCGCGTGTTTCTAGTTTAAAAACACAATGATGATCACCAGTATAATAATTTGTTCCTTAACGATTACCATAAGCAATTTTATAAGTTCAACCCCTAATTCACATTCTAGAATCTAGAAGATATATTTTTGGGAAGGTGGCCTATTAATATCCTTGGTTCTACCGACTCTAGGTATACTAAAATCAAAATTGGCTAATGCGTAGAAATCAGTGTTACATAGAAAGCACGGAGTATATTTTTGATACTCGAGATAATTTGAATAAAATGCTCATTTTAATAAATTCGTGAGAAAAGTTAAAAATTAATCAATTGCCACGCCACACCTAGTATATTCACTATGGGTTTTTTAAACTATCATGCTTAAATACTACGGATTTCGAACTCTATTTAAGTAGAGTATGTAAAACATGTTTTGGAGGCCTGACAAAAATATTTTATTAGAGTTGATCATCGATTAACGCAACTGATACTTATTATCTGAATTCTGTTAATTAAAATAGCAACTACTAAAAAAAAATCTATCGGGAAAATTATTGACATCTATTGTTATTGTCATTTAATTTTTCTCAATAATTGAATTACTATAATAACAATAAAGATCCTTTATCGTTGCAATTCTAACCACGTTAGTTAAAAGTTAATTATTGCAATTAATTTAATATGAGTAAAAATACTTAAATTATTACAATTTTCTCTTGTTATTAAACGTGCTGGATTTAATACGGGAAGTGTTAATATACGTAATATCAACGTGTTGATATCTTTAAATTACCAGTTTTATTAAACAAAAGAAAGTTAAATATAATTTTATATTATCGCATAATCGCATAACGTAGCATAAAGCACCACTTAATTACCTATTACGACTTCCAACCGGGTTGGTTATGGGGAAAGCGAAGTTTTGCCATTTTTAAACTAATTTCACAGTCATTAAATGACTTTGACACCTTTAAAAAGACTTCCTTACGTATTTGGAGCATTTTTATAACCTATTATTTATTTTTATAACTTTTTAAGTATTAATAACAAAGCTATCTTTGTTAATCACGCAAATAAGTTGTACTTTTGGCGTGATATATTCGTGAAAACCGGTTTTAGGGATTTATTTTTGGATCCCATGTTGGTGATTTTAAAAAACCTGTTTTAATTAACTCAAGTCCAAAATGTATTTTGCATATCAATATTTATTTCATGTTAATGTGCCTCATTAGTCATCTATGTTTTCCAAAATATTTTTTTCACATGTAGGTAGTAATATTTTATAACGGCCTCGCAATTTATATAAATCTGTGAACATTTTTTATGGGAAATTTTCTAGGTCGGTGACTACCATAAATTATTAGTGTTATAACAGTTGTGTATGGTTTTTATAGGAATGTCAAATATCTCAAATTTTGAGTAGACTCTCAGGAATTCAGGATACTGAAGACTGTAGTTAAGAACAAAATAACTTACGTGTTACCCATTTTGCTAATTTGTAAATTGTAGTGTTTTGATGTCGTGAAGTTCGTCAGAATTTTCTACGAACAGACCGAATATCGGATACTAAATATTTGTATAAAAATATATTTTATTTAATGATAAGGAAAATGTAAAGTTTCCATTTAAAGTAAGTGCTTTTGAATAGCAAAGATTATTGTAGAATTTAATTTTATGTGGTAATTTTAATGACTTCTTTAATACAGGGTGTGTGGTACGAATGACGGCACATCAAGTTCAACATTTCAAAACGTTACATTTCTCTAAATACTAGGAATGTTAATGGTTCATGGGCGCTCTACATAAGTACCTACTAATAAGGTTCAAATTCAAAAACTAAGCCACCAAAGTTCAAAACTGCTTATTAAACGCATCCCACTCGTTCACACCGCTGAAATCCTGTAAAGCCAGGATCTACAGCTTGAACACAATAAAACCTTTTTAATCTAGTAAAAGTTAAGCTAGTCTGTGTGAAAATTAAAGTACCTAACTAATCTTACGCGTAAGAAAATCAATCAGAAGAAAATACTTAGGTACTGGCAGTTCTAAGCTGAAGTTCGACTTCCTTCTAATTTAAAGCGGGTGACAGACGTTTTCTTATTATGAACAAAAATGAGTTTTATACGAACACATGTTCGTTGTAGTAAAGTTGTATTAGTAGAGAGAGTATTATATTCTAATTTGGACAGGATTATCACAGGATAGTATACGAATACAGACTTATTTTATTACATAAACCAATATTAGCACTAAAAGCTATAAAGATGTTTGTCTTAGGTAAACGCTACAAGAATGACAGACTTGTTTGTATACTCGTATCTTGTTATTCCAATATTTGTTCAATCGATTTGAAGAAGTTTTATGAATGATATGTAAAACGTGAACTATTTTAAATAGTTATGACACATTCGATTTGTTACAATACTTAGCTATAGTAAACTAGATAGGTATTACCCGTAGTTAAGTTTGTATCCTGGTTGTGGTACATGTCACAAAGTATAGTCCTTCTGAACTTCTTCTAAATCTTTCTTAACTTATGTTACCGGGATACATTGTAGCTTGAAGCCCAGGCCCAGGCCCAAGCCTTATAATGTATTTATTTTAAAAAAATAACTATAGTTTCAGAGATAACAACTTGTGAAACATGCGAAAAAAATGTTTTTGTAAAATTGAATAAATTAATGTACAAACATACTTACTGGCAAATATTTGTATCGCTTTACAAAAATTTGTATTTTTTTTTCACACATTACATTTCCATATTTTTAAACAAAAAAAACAATTTAAATTTAAATAAAAAAAATACCAACCCTCACAAAAAACAGTTTCACAGCACTAGACAAAGCACATCACATAAACAAAGATATCGGTGAAAATGCGGGCCCTTGTAGCGCGCCCTCATGAAGCCACGGAGTGACTGAACGCGGGATCTTTTGCGAGGAGTGACTGCGTAAGCGCGCGTTTCCATTGCCCTCGCACGATATCGCCATTTTTTAACGTTTCATGTAATTTCATAACACGAATATTTTGTAGTCAATAATGTTGTTCGGGATGTATGCATGTAAAAGAATGTAACACCTCGAGGGGTTAACGGGATTCTTAAAAAACAACTAGGGAGATAAAAGCAGAGTAGTGGTCTATAAAATCGTTTGTGTAATTCTTGTATGAGACTAGATACGAGTAATCTAGAGTATCTACTATACCTACTACCTATTATAAAACTATGATCTATAGTTAGCGCAGGCTTAGGTAACATTATGCGATTCAACGCATTTTTTCCCCGCAAAAAAAAGGCTTAGGTAACACGATTATTAATGCCATAGGTTTGAAAAAATAATATTTTATTTTATTAAATCAGTTTTTTTTTAACCAACTCAAACTAGCTTGAGTTATACTGCTTAACTCCATTATAGGTCCCGCGTTATGTATTTGTGAGATATAACATTATGATAAATGTACAAACTACAATCATCTTAGGTAACTTTGAATTTAAAAAAAAAATTGTAATGCACAATTTTTTACTCTTCAAAGTTACCCTGAA
Organism: Ostrinia furnacalis; assembly: GCF_004193835.3. NCBI lineage: Eukaryota > Metazoa > Arthropoda > Insecta > Lepidoptera > Crambidae > Ostrinia > Ostrinia furnacalis. Next base: position 433,173 of record NW_021131411.1, on the reverse strand, counting down.
ANCAGGCCCAGGCCCAAGCCTTATAATATGTATTTATTTTAAAAAATAAACTATAGTTTCAGAGATAACAACTTGTGAAACATGCGAAAAAAATGTTTTTGTAAAATTGAATAATTTAATGTACAAATATACTTACTGGCAAATATTTGTATCGCTTTACAAAAATTTGTATTTTTTTCACACATTACATTTCCATATTTTTAAACAAAAAAACAATTTTTTTATTTAAAAAAATACCAACCCTCACAAAAAACACAGTTTCACAGCACTAAACAAAGCACATCACATAAACAAAGATATCGGCGAAAATGCGGGCCCTTGTAGCGCGCCCTCATGAAGCCACGGAGTGACTGAACGCGGGATCTTTTGCGAGGAGTGACTGCGTAAACGCGCGTTTCCATTGTCGTCGCACGATATCGCCATTAGTTTTTTAACACGCTTTTATTAGGTCGTCGTGAATGTAACTAACTATGTAATGGAATCTAAGAATCTGAATTACACGCACTTCTAATTCTTGTATCATCTTATGTAAATTAGATGACAAATTATTATTATTAATTTTTTAATTATTAATTTATTATGGTACCATCAAGCTGGTCTGATGATGGGACTGGAAGGTGTCCATATGGACTCCTAAACGGAACGGCGAAATCGCATCGAAATTGGGTTCGTTGGATTTGTCATTTCGAGCACTTTAGTGCTAGATGATGTCCAGGGGTCCTGACGATGCAGTCGGGAGATGACCATAGGAACTAGAGTTTAGAAACTAATATCGTGTTTTTTAGTTTTTTAAACTATTAATTTTTTAACATTAAACAATAATGTAATTTCATAACATGAATATTTTATAGCCAATGATGTTGTTCGGGCTGTCATGTTAAAGAAATGTTCTTACACCGCGAGGGGTTAACGGGATTCCGGGATTCATTAAAAAAATAAGTAGGGAGATAAAAGCAGAAGACAAGTAGTGGTCTATATTTAGAATCGTTTTTGTATAGTAATTATTGTATGCGACTAGATATGAGTACTAGACTATTATGCAACTATGATCTATCGCAGGCTTATTAGAGCACACGATTATTAATGCCATAGATTTTTTAAAAATCCAATTTTAGTTTTATTAAACCATTTTTTTTTCAATGAACTCACACTAGTTTAAATTATTATTTACTTATTATACTACTTAATATTATATTTGTGTGATATAACATTATGATAAATGTACAGACTAAAATCATCTTGGCAACTTGAATTTTTATAAAAAAATAGTATGCACTATTTTTAACTCTTCAAAGTTACCCTGAAGTTCATAATACTCGTACCTACCCAAGATGACTGTAGCATTTTTGTTGGAAAATAGTGTCTACCTACAACATAATAAGACGCAAAAGCGTGTGTGTCGAAATAACTTGACAAACCTTTTCTCGTGCGGCAATGGAAACAAGTTACGTTAGAGCAGAATGTTTTCTCAGGCTCGCGTTACTACTCAATGAGATCGAAAGTTCTGCCACCGCGTGCCATGATTAGTTTGTGGTACACTCAGCAAAATAATCATAACGTATGTACTATGTACTCGTATTAGTACACGTCAAGATCTAGGTAGGTACTGTCTGACGCTATAAAACATTTTATAGAGAAAAGATTCTTACTCATGTGCTCTAGAGACATTCGTCGCGCAACAGATTTTCATGCAGTTTTCAACAATACGAGTAGATAGAGGAAGAATTCAAGAGGAAGGTTTTGTTCGTTTCAGCCAAATGACGTCCACTGCTGGACAAAGGCCTCCCTCAAGGATTTTCAAAGCGACCGGTCCTGCGCCGCCCGCGACCTTCATGAGATCGTCGGTCCACCTAACGAGACTAATTAGTATTTTTTTAAACATTATGGTGCTTTTAATTAGTTAAGCAGCGAAGTAATTCTGGAGTTGTCTTTATTGCCTTCATATTTTGAGTGAAACTTTAGAATTTAAGTGTCTATTAGTTAGGTACTAAAAATGGAAGAAGGTATTTAACCGGTTTAACAATAAATTATTATTTGTAATTAGGTTTCTTTTTGCGACTGTAACATAACTTTTAAATGTTTTTTTTTGTTCACCGCTGCAGCTGACTGTACCTCCATCAGAGAAACTATCTCAACAACTATTGTTATCTCGTAATTATTTGTAATCTATTATTATAACGTACGGCCTATCTGTTGCGCAACTAACTCGTGTCGTCTTCAACCGGAATCGAACCGCTTATCTTTCACTTTGTGAATTTGGAACTGACACCTGTTTCGAAGTGAAAACTGCCGCTAATCAGCCAATTATTTTGAATTTTAAAAACTCTTTCTACTGAAATAAGTAGGCATTTTGTACACTTTCAATAATTTTAACATTTATAATATTATATTGTACATTGTACACTAGCTTTTCTCGCGGCTTTGCTTTCAATTTCAGTGTGCTTCAGAAAAACTTGCGTGTCTCTATGTTTTAACTGGGTCTTTAACTAGTATGTCTACGTAATACTAAATTACATCGATTCATCCAAATCTATGCATCCTCACGAAATTTCACATTTCATTATTATATTGGTAGTGACTAAGGATAGGATGTAATGTAATTTATTTTATTTTAATTATTTAAGTAAACAATGTTTCCACAGCATGAATGTAAAATACGACTTGCTGATTTGCCTGTAGGTGCACTGCCTGTTACTTGTCTAATTAATATTTTCATAATGACCTGCTGGCCCACGCTCAAGCTTGACAGAAATTTGCATTCAATGACAATATTCAGCACAGCACTCAAAGTAAGTAGAATAAAAATTCACACCGAAACAAACATGAAAAACTTTCACCTGTTTACCATTTTCCGCCTCTCGCTGAACTGAAACTATGTGGGTACTAACATAGATAAATAATGTACAGTCACGGAATGAAAAGGTTCGTCATTTTCAAATTGATTCCTTCAACGAATCACGAGCACATATTACCTTTTGAAACTATGTTACAGAATAATCTCGAGTTAGAGAAAATAATCTTTAACTGTTCGCCAGTAAAGTTCAAAATTATTCAGATCAAAGTTGTTTGACGATTAAACTTGTCAAGAAGATTATTATGATTGATAAACTAAATCCTTTTTGTTGGTTCAACCTGCCATTATCTATTAAATAAAAAAAACTATATTTTGTAACATTGCACTGATGGGATAGAAAAATAAACAAGCAAAACCTTATTCGTTAGCAAACGTCATATTTAATTTTATTTAAATGTTAGCAGCACTGTTTCTTGCACGGTTATGTTGGCAGGTTTGACTCTAGTGCAAGCGAAAACCGACACTAAGGTGACGAACCTTTTCATTCCGCGACTGTACAAATGGTTTCGATCCCCGAATGTTCCCTCAGATGATTCAGATGTTTAGCAGGCGATATGCATCCTGTAGGCCTAGGATACGCGCGATAAGCGATAAGCGGTTATCAGGCTATTTTATCGATTTTGCCCATACATTTTGACGTCGATAAGAGTATATCACGGCGTGTATCCTAGCCCGGCTGGTGAATGGCGGATGGTCCCGATTGGTTACCTAACCAAACCTACATTCGCCACTACCATATAGCAGGTGTAAGTATACTACGGAGGTACCTTACGGATTTCTTACTTGAAAGAAAAAATGTCGAGGTTAACATTTAAGTATACAAACAATGTTTACAAGAGCACTTAGAGCTACTACATAATTCTGTGCTACTACTTACTCGTAGTACATAATGCAATATGTATGTAGACCATAGGAAAAATATAAAATTTAACACAACACATTACAAACATTTTCACGCATATTTTGCATTAGGGACTACTTTCTTTTCGTGACAAAGTGCAAATGCGTAGTACCATTGTGCGAATGAAATGTACAAACTCACAGGTACAATGACACTTCACGGTTTAACGCCCGAGTCAAATTCAGCGGCGATGAATGCCATGAAAGTCAACATGCATGTGGCTGTAAAACGTGTCTAAGTTCAAGCTAATATACCTACCCATCGCTTAATTTTGTTATTTATAAAATAAACTAGCAACCAGCTACGGCTTCTTAATACCTAACCTTCAACTTGAATCACTCTGTCTATTTCTGAAAACTGCATTAAATTCGTTTTTCTTCTGCGCACAAAATAGCAGAGTGACTTTGTTATACTAAATTAATATATAAAAGATAAAGATTCTCAGAGTGTGGAATACTTACCTACTTATTTGTATAAAAAAAACGCGCACGCCACGAAGCAATGTATTGTCAATAGGTACAGCTGATGAACTGAAAATTTATTTTTATGAAATAGGCAAATAATTAGATTCTTATAAAATAAAACATATCGTTTGCAACATAACACATTAATTGCCTATAATGCGGTTTCCTAAAACTCGACATAGGTAATTAATGTCAAAAGTTTATCTACGTTTTCTTCGCTCTTCTGCAAAGAATTTGAAAGATGTGACCCGCATCTGACCTTTCAATTTGACCTTAACTAGCAAACCCGCTTTGAAGACCTTTTTTCGAAAACCTTGAGATCGGCAACATTCGCTGTCGAACAGTTCCTGACATTGTAATTTATGAATTAATTGTATCTGTTACAGGAAATGTATGAATTCTAGGAATTGTATACTATTCCTAGGAAATGTATACAATTCCGAAGCTATTTAGGAAATGTATAAAATATTGCTTCAGAGATTTTTTAATACGCACATATCCTAGGAAATGTATACTTTTCCTAGGAATTTTATAGAATTCCAATATTGTATTAGGAAATGTATAAAATTAAGCGGCTCAAGCGCGGTCGCGTGATCGGGTGCCCCTCGGTAGGTACGCCTAAAATTTCATTTAGCCAAACCACATTGGCCGATAGGTACTTTTAACTCATAATTATTATTGTTTAGCCTGACAGTTGTTTTCGCACTATTATACTTTGATCGAAAAAAATATTTGCCTAAAATTTATTGGCATACCTTTCTTTCGGCATCACGCATCTTACGCTGAAGTATTGGAAATGCCTAATTTTAACATCTCTTTTATTAAACTATTATTGGCATGAAGGTTTTAGTACTCCTGTAGCTGGATAACAAAGTCTCCGTTAGGTTAGGTTAGACTTGCGACCTTACACATACACAGCTGCCGCGGCGCGGTAGCGCCATTTATGTTTCGGAGAACCAAAAGTGGCGTAATAAAAATGATTTTGTATAAAAAAATATCTTAATTACATTTCCGATTGCTGTTTAGGAAATGTGTAATTTTCCTAGGAAATGTGTCTAATATAATTTACATCACACATTTCCGGGTGATTTTAGGACTTATACACAATTCCTAGGAATTGTATACAATGACGGATTTCATACATTTCCTGTAACATATCTAAGTATTAATCCTTCCCACATCATGCACGCTATTTCTTGCATCATAGCAATTTAACATAAACCCATAAAATAAAGGTATTGTGAAATTGTATAACGACTTACAACAAATTACCTTTGTTAAGTATGAGATGAGACACGCTATTTTCCTAATCTTGCCTGTATATTGTGTTTCATCGTTCGTTCGTTTCCACAAAGACCGGTCCGTCCTGCGCCACTCGCATCCAGGCACCTCCCGTGACCTTCACCAGATCGTCGGTCCACCTAGTGCGAGGCCTGCCCACACTACGTCTTCCGGCTCGTGGTCGCCACTCAAGAACTTTCCTGCCCAAGCGGCCATCAACTCTACGAGCTATGTGCCCTGCCCACTGCCACTTGATTTTAGCGATTCTGCGGGCTATGTCAGTCACTCTGGTTCTCCTACAGATCTCCTCATATCTAGTTTTCATACATATTATCTAGTTCATAATAATAGCATGTCACCATTTTAGACCCTCAGATCATAATAAAGATTTCTTACGTTCCGTCCGAAGAAAATCAATGAATGACTTTACATAATGCTGAAAACTGCATTAAAGCGAGTGACTTTATTTTATACCTTTACACTTTTTAGTGTAACTAGGTAGTATTTTTACTAGTTATTATGGATATGGTCTATTTACTATTAAAGGTGAAATCAAACATAATTTTGTTTTGTTAACATTATAATTTTGTTTCTTCTTTTTGTGTTTATCGTTTAAAAAATGCATGTTTGTTTTTCTTACAAATGATTTGTTTCATTTTTATTACAAGTTTGGTACAATAACGCATCCGTGACCGTGCATTCTAGCTTAGTTAATGAAATAGGTAAAATTAATATCGATTACACCTACACGATATGTGTAGAACATGATGGTCAAACGATAAAATTAAGTAATTAACGCAATAAAATAAAAATAATAACTTAACGAATAGACGCACGCCCTTCTGTTTATAGTAAGCACTTACATACCTACTGTTGACGCAATTTTAAGACCTTGATTATAAACTATCAATTAAATACTTGGGAAACTCGCCCTATTACATAACAGACCATAAGATAAGCGTTTGTCATGGCCAGATCATGGCTCCATCGGGTTCCCAATACCATGTCTGACCATCAGCACCATTGAAAAGACAATTATGACCTCACAAATTGAAAACTCAGACAAGTCCTAAGGGGGTTAGACCACCTACATAGTCAATAAAATCTAACAATACGATAAAGTGTAACGGTNGTAAGTATGTACATACGTGTTTCTGCTGAGGTTTTTGAGTATTTCGTTATTTTAAAAGAAAATTAGGTTCCTTCCCACCTAGATGTTCTAGTTTTAGGGTAAGTAAGTAGATATAAATACGAGTAGCTTGTATTTCACCAAGTTCATGTGCAAAATCAACTCTTTTGATTCTCATTGTCTACAAAAATTGTTTGTTCTGTCGCATCTCACTTGAAGACTAGCCTAAACCATCCCATAAATATTTGTCGCAAAGCTCGCCCACACCTTAACAAACGATTCTCAACGAAGCCGATTGCCAAATAAGGTAACCCGTTTCATCTTCGCCTCGTTTGACCCATGAGATAAGATTGATGTTACACGATCGCTTTATTTGTCAATAGACTTACTTAAGCACGAACTTGAGCTTAGTTCGAGTGAACTTGATATCTAGTGGAACTTAAGTATTTGCTTAGTGAATAGTTTGTTTTACGTGAATATCAATACGAGATGGGGTAAAAGCATTCGTGTAATGTTAAACTTCTTTTTGGTAATAACTAGTCAGAGGTAGAGTACTTACTAGGCAAAAATTGAAACCCGGAGCTGAAAAATAAAACACACCTGGATACCTACTCGTAAGGAGTAGAAAGCGGGAATAAGAGTATTGACAGGATCTTAAAGAATCATTCGTGGTAAAATGATATTAACTACATCTAGAACATATTTAGAATAAAATAGTAACTTGGAAATTACTTACTTTTAAGTGACCATAAGTAGAAAGGTATTCCGCTAACTCTCTTGAATTAAGTATACAGCACATAGAAATAAGCATCCGGAACAAGTGTTTGCTGTCAAAACATCATACAATTTGCCTTACATTTGTATGAGACAATACATTGTGATGCAACATGTTTCAACTTTAATGGCGTGTAACATGCTTGGCTCACGTTTAAAACAACATTGTGGAAACCCGTGTGTATTGTATGAAACAACATTGCAAAAGTGTATAGGGTGTGTAGGCCCGGTAAGGTAAGAATGTAGGTAAGCATCATTAAAAGTTTCTAGCATCTGCAATCAAGAAAACGATGGGAACTTGGGATCTTTCCATGCAATTATCATTACCTAATTGAACTAAAAAATACCTACATAAAATTATTACTTTAACTGTTTATTTACTATTCGTATAAATCTATCATCTACGACACCAGACTCGTGCTCTCATCATACTATTCCCGATTGCCCTCAGCGGAAATCGAACCCCCAAATGGTCAGTAGCGAGTAATTTTGTTACTAGGGGCGAGTTAATATACTAAATTACTCGATTACTTAGTAGGTACGAACGAGGCTTAAAAGCTATCTCTGGATTAAGTCTAGATAGAGCTTTTTTCTGCATTAGGTTGACTGAACGCCATAAAATGCCCATAAATTACCTATAGTAAACACATCTAAAAAACGCGGAATATCTACTATCTACAACCATATAGTCGCGACCAAAAAACGTGTAAGCGCCTAACGTACATAACTGGTACGACTAGTATGAAAATGTGAAACTCGCCTGTGTGGAAATTGCTAACGATGTGGTCTTTACCTGCCTTTGCTACCTACATCTACTTGAATGCAACTTTCATGATGTATATACTTTACATGTTGCTTTTTTAGTATGATAATATGGATAATGGCCCACTCATGTAGACTCCCACCCAGGCCAGACGGGTTGGGGAGGCCTTATGTACAGTCGCGGAATGAAAAGGTTCACTGACGAACAGTTAAAGATTATTTTCTCTAACTCGAGATTATTCTGTAACATAGTTTCAAAAGGTAACAGGTGATTGCGATTCATTGAAGGAATCAATTTGAAAACTGACGAACCTTTTCATTCCGTGACTGTACTTCTTACTTACTGAGTCGTCCACGAGAAGAAATAAATAAATATCCTCGGACATTTTACACTGTGCTTCTAGTCCCAAACTAAGCAAAGCTTGTACTATGGGTACTAGACAACGGATATAATCATACTTAAATACTTTTTTTTTTTGTAAATGGGGATAAAAAATGCTATTCCATAAGACTCACCTAGTGAGAAAGATGCAAAAATGAGACTGAATGATCATTATTTTCTGGTACCTACCTAAAGGAAAAACCTTTAATACATACATACAATCTTATTGTAAATCCTACTAATATTATAAATGCGGAAGTTTGTATGCATGTCTGGATGTTAACATGTTTGTTACTCTTTCATGCAAAAACTACTGAAAAGATTTTGATAAAACTTTACAGTATTAATGTTTATAATCCAGAATAACATAGGCTATAATTAAAGCCGCGGGCAAAAGCTAGTTTTCAATAAGAAGGGAAAAAAAACAAAGAAATATCAGTAGACATACATATTTTATTTACAATTAATTAACTTAAAATTATCCATACATTACAGTTACATAAAATTGTCACATGCTAGCNCTCGTGCTCTCATCATACTATTCCCGATTGCCCTCAGCGGAAATCGAACCCCCAAATGGTCAGTAGCGAGTAATTTTGTTACTAGGGGCGAGTTACTATACTAAATTACTCGATTACTTAGTAGGTACGAACGAGGCTTAAAAGCTATCTCTGGATTAAGTCTAGATAGAGCTTTTTTCTGCATTAGGTTGACTGAACGCCATAAAATGCCCATAAATTACCTATAGTAAACACATCTAAAAAACGCGGAATATCTACTATCTACAACCATATAGTCGCGACCAAAAAACGTGTAAGCGCCTAACGTACATAACTGGTACGACTAGTATGAAAATGTGAAACTCGCCTGTGTGGAAATTGCTAACGATGTGGTCTTTACCTGCCTTTGCTACCTACATCTACTTGAATGCAACTTTCATGATGTATATACTTTACATGTTGCTTTTTTAGTATGATAATGTGGATAAGGGGCCGTTCAAGTATTACGTAAGCACCAAGGGGGGGTGGGGGGGTCTCTGTTTTGCTTATTTTGGATGACATGGGGGGTAGGGGGTCTAGATGATGATTACGTCATCGTTAGTTATTTACGTTTTTTCCGGGATTCCCGCAAATCGCTTTGAGAACTGATTAGGGGAATTACCGCACATTAGGGAAATTACCGTGCGCTGTTCACTTGTCTAATAATTAACTCTCGTGCCGACACTGCCCATTGAAAGGACAATGGGCAAAATGGTACCCGGCTCCAATAGATATGAGTCTAGTATCCTTTGAAAGGTCTTACCAAGATGAACAACTTTTACTATGACCACCAGCCTCAGATCTGGTTGCGTTCGAAGATAAAGATACTTTTGTGTAACCTAAGTATCATACAGTATGAAAGGGGACGCGCTCGGGGCAGGGCACCGACGAGATGGTCGGACGCGGTGAGGAAGACGGTGGGCGGGAGTTTGAATCGTGCGGTCCACACAACTTATGACCGCAGTCTGTGGAGGAACACTATCTGTGGTCGCGATCCTCATCAGTGAGGGACCGAGGAAGAAGAAGAAGAAGAAATGGACACGTATGATTGTCCATCATATGGTACCTACTTAGGTTATGCGAGGCAGGAAGGGTTTACTGCTCCAGCATCCTTCCTTAACTCTATAATTATTGATGGTGATAATTGTGAAATAAAATATTTTTATTTAAAGAAGTACTACCCCTTTATTAATAAAAAGTTACACCTAGGAAAAACCTTGGATTAAAATGACATTTCCATACCAAATGACAATTTAAGCCAGAGTTCAACTAGGGTGTAACTTGTATTAATAAAGGGGTTAAAGTTTTATTACCTCTTAAGGGTTTTATTATGGGTTGCTAAAGCGAATAAACCCACAAGACCCAATAAGTCCACCTACAAGATGGACAGACGACCTCATAAAGGTAGCGGGAAGGCGCTGGATGCAGGCCGCCACCAACCGGCCATTGTGGAAATCATTGGGGGAGGCCTATGTTCAACTGGACGTCCTATGGCTAAAATGATCATGATGATGATGATGAAAGCGAATAAAGGGCTAATAGCTTGGGTCGTTCATCGTAGGTATACCTAATCCTTTCCTTTTCAATGCTTCTTTTAGTTATATTAATAGATTGTAATCATAATACATACTCGTATACATGGATGATTGTGTTGTACTTTCATTATAATACTTAGTGGAATTACTGCTTTCAAAACGTGAATTAGAACTGGCCCCATAGCAGACATTTTCCTACATCTAAAGGCCTTTTAAAATATATGTTACGGTCAAAGTGATAAATGTGAAAATTATGAATAATCGCCGGTTATTATGAATAATTACCGCATGATTTGGTAAATGTGATTAATATGAGGTCATTTATGTGTGTATAAAACTAAATAGGCGGCTTAGGGGTGGCCCAAGGGCCACCCCCGCCGCACCCTAACCTATTTTTCGCTTTAAATCAAAACATTATGTTATAGGCATCATGGAAAAGTAATATTATGCAAGAAACATTCCGAACTCATTATGCCAAATTATATTAATATATGATATCAAAACGTTCAAAAGTTTGGCTGTACACGAGCACATGCACAAGATGTTGTTCTCTTTTATGAAATTTGTGTTTATGTTGATGCATAAATTGATGCAATTATGTTTGTTATGTTCTTTATTTCTGATTATATTTTTTTGTCCCTTACTAGAGTAAATTCATGAAAATATTAATGAATTTCATGAATTTTCCTATTTTAAAAATGACAATATAAAAAACATTTATAACTGAAAATGTTTACGTAAGCATAGGGGGAGGGGGTAAGTGCTTTGCTTACTTTTGATGACAAGGGGGGCGGGGGGGTAAAAAATGGTAAGAATTCTGCTTACGTAATACTTGAACGGCCCCTAATGGCCCACTCATGTAGACTCCCACCCAGGCCAGACGGGTTGGGGAGGCCTTATGTACTTACAGTCGCGGAATGAAAAGGTTCACTGACGAACAGTTAAAGATTATTTTCTCTAACTCGAGATTATTCTGTAACATAGTTTCAAAAGGTAACAGGTGATTGCGATTCATTGAAGGAATCAATTTGAAAACTGACGAACCTTTTCATTCCGTGACTGTACTTCTTACTTACTGAGTCGTCCACGAGAAGAAATAAATAAATATCCTCGGACATTTTACACTGTGCTTCTAGTCCCAAACTAAGCAAAGCTTGTACTATGGGTACTAGACAACGGATATAATCATACTTAAATACTTTTTTTTTTTGTAAATGGGGATAAAAAATGCTATTCCATAAGACTCACCTAGTGAGAAAGATGCAAAAATGAGACTGAATGATCATTATTTTCTGGTACCTACCTAAAGGAAAAACCTTTAATACATACATACAATCTTATTGTAAATCCTACTAATATTATAAATGCGGAAGTTTGTATGCATGTCTGGATGTTAACATGTTTGTTACTCTTTCATGCAAAAACTACTGAAAAGATTTTGATAAAACTTTACAGTATTAATGTTTATAATCCAGAATAACATAGGCTATAATTAAAGCCGCGGGCAAAAGCTAGTTTTCAATAAGAAGGGAAAAAAATTTTTTTTTTTTTCATTTATTATCATTTTACAAAGGAAGTTCTTAAACATATTACAATTAAATGCATTGGCATAAACCACTGAGGTTTGTTTGCAATGCTTGATGCGGTCAGTCTATTAAATTAGTAATCAAACAGTTGCGTTCTACAAAGAAACAAAGAAAAAACATAATAAAAGTTACAATTTTCATAGATAGGCAATAGGCATCCCTGTCGAGCCGATTTACCAAGAGGTTACTGTTTAATTTGTTCGTATAAGTCGTACCCATACTAGGCAAATGCATTTCCGCTATGAAATATGTTCCAGAAAAAACGACCTTAGCTTGGACTTAATGTTATTTTCATTTAAATTATCTTTTAAAGTAGCGGGTAGTTCGTTAATAAGTCGCGGAACCAAGTACTGCGTCGTTCGCTCACCATACACATTCCGAGCTTGTGTTGTCTGTAGGCGCTCACGGGCAATAGCATTACAATATAGCTAGGAAGCAGCTATAACATTACAATTAGATTAATTGTTAATTTATTTTAATCGTTAACTCTAATGTAACACAACTAACTAACGCCTTGAAAACATAATTTTCTTCAAGATGGGTTTAATGTTTCATATAAAATACCTGTTGTTTACCTATTATTACCATTAGTTGTATTTACTCATTCCTTAAATTTTAAAGTCTGGAGACGCATACGAAATCGCACGAATCGTATACGAATCCCGATGCGATTGGTGCAGACTCGTATGCGAATTCGAATTGGTCTATTTTATTAATTTAATCATTAATTTGACATTGCATTTGTATAATTATTTATATTATCAATGGCCAGTGATGAGAGGAACTAAATATTTATGGCCAATAGGCTCTGACAAATATTTTTAACAGCTTCTATTGGCCACAAGACGTTAGAGCTATGAAATTACTGTACTGAATTATTTTGTCTATGGTTGAACTAACTCACTGAATCTATATACAAGCGTACAATACTTTTAGTTACTGTCAGCTATAATGATGCAGATCATGCAGACAAGTCACGTTAGAATGGCCAGATTCTAAACTGTGTCATTGTCTTGCCATGATAGCTATAGACCCAATACACTGAACTGTCCTACTCGTAACATTGACATGGGGGGCGCCACCGTCTAAACCGGATCGCTGGTTCCGATTTTTGTTGTTGCAAACTCGTCGCTTGCCTCTCTAACTGACGAATCTGACATTTTTTTCGAAACTGAGTTATCTGCACCTTCTTAATCAATTTCGCAAGACGAATCGATCTGTCTAATCGCCTGAAATTTTGAAAAATGTCAGTTACGTCAGTTAGAGAGGCAAGCGACGCCCCCCTTTCAATGAATTTGGTGGGACAGTTCAATGTAGGTCATCTATAGTCGATCGAAATTGCCCGTTCGACACTACTCTAAACCACTTAAATCGACAAAGTTAGAAAAAGAAGATCGAAAATTATATAGAAGTGGGCGTGGCGTTTTATGTTATCTGTTTCGCTTCATAATAAACAAGCATGTCTGGTAATTAAAAAAAAGCTTCTCGTATATTATCTCTTTTGTTTTGTGTTTTTAGTCTGTATACGAGGACTAATTAAATGTGTTGCTTTTTAACTCAACATGGCTCATTTTTCACTTATTTTCTAAACTTGGACTTTGAAAAGAGAGCGTTGTTTCCGGATTATTTTATCCGTCCATATCAGGCAACTTAAAAAATTAAAATTCATAAAATTCATTTATTTTTGCAAATAGGCTTTAAAAAGGCGCTTTTACACGTCCCAATATTAACCCTACCACTGCTTCGGGACAATAAATGGGCCAGTGCTGAGAAGAAGCAGCTACTTAGCTAAGTTCCCTAGGCGCGTACATGAAGGTGACAACATATTTTAACCAAATTAAATTAATTTGAAACTATTCTTAAATTAGTGAGCATGCCTTTTTTCTGACACGTGCCTCATTAAAAAATATCGAAGCTTCGAAATTACTTTGTATGCTCCACCAACAAGGTGACACTGCCTTCGTCGCTTGGTTGGCGCGCTTAGCTAAGTGCCCTATGCCTGATTCTCCTTAGCTTGGTGATCTATGCGTCTCTAACGAAACGAAATTAATTTGAAACTATTCTTAAATTAGTGAACATGCCTTTTTTCTCACACGTGTCTCGAATTTCGAAATCATGAAAAAAAATATCGAAGCTTCGAAATTACTTTGTATGCTCCACCAACAAGGTGACACTGCCTTCGTCGCTTGGTTGACGCGCTTAGCTAAGTGCCCTATGCCTGACTCTCCTTAGCTAAGTGATCTACGCGTCTCTCTCCAACATGCGTAGACGCAGCGGACCGTCGGGCGCGTACATGAAGGTGACAGCGTATTCTAAAGGCTCGTGGTGGTATTCAAGCCGGTACCGCCTCAGCAACTGTGGATAAATAAACAAAACAATGAGGGTTTGGTTAATTGCGCTCACTAGTTTACGCCACTGGCGCATAGATCTGTCACTTGCTTGTGACTAACGACCGTATTCACAAACATTACTATGAGGTCTCACAGTGCGCGTGGACGCACAGGATGACACACAAACCAATCACAGAGCTCTATTCATCGCTGTGCGTTCGATTTGCCGATTCACTTAAGCAAGCATCGTTTGTGAATACGGGCGTAAGACGCGTAGATGGTGGCGCCAACTGTGTGCTTACCATGAATTTAAGTTAGATGTGCTTACCATGAATTTAAGTTAGATGTGCTCGCTAACGAGTGCGTCAAAAATATCTTTGAAGATTTTATTTATTTATTTAGGAAAACCAGGGTTTACAGTATGTAATAATGACATAAGATAGTTCTGCAAAGCTAGGGGCCCCGCTAGGGGCGTTCTAGAATTACTTATACTTATATTATATTCAATGTCACTTTTTTACGCAGTCGCTAGCGAGCACACCTAATTGAAACTCATGGTGAGCGTTGAAGCGGTGAGAGAACAATAGGCTAGATGACAAAATTTGACGTCACGCGACATTTCAACTCAATATAACACTGTTATTATTCGATTATGAGAAAAATGAAAAAATACGTACAGATTTATAAACCCGGTTGTGATGAGACTGTACTTGAATATGAAGCAAATAAGTCAAGATAAAAGCACATTTTTTGGTCGTGATAAATTTTTTTTTCATCATCATCATCTCAGCCACTTTTTCTTTCCACCTTTTCCGCCTTCCTGCTATCTTTACGATGTCGTCGGTCCACCTTGTGGGTGGAAGTCCCACCCTGCGTTTTCCGGTACGCGTAAGTTTATTTAACCTTCATCAATAACCAAACTTTTTTAAAACCCACCTTAGCCAACAGCACTTGTATCTCCAGATCAGCGAAGCGCCTGCCCAGGCATATCCGGGCACCGAACCCGTACGGCAGCGAGGCGAAGGGATGCAGCCGGCCGGACTCCAGCCACCGCTCCGGTCGGAACTCTTGAGGGTCGGCCACGAACTGCTCCATGTTGCCCGTCACTATGGTCGGAAATACCACTTGCACCTGGAAGAATTTTGTTTTGAACCTTAAGACAAGGGTATAAGCAGGCCTGTTCATCTCCGCGAGTTTACATAGAAAACAAAACAAGCACGATGGCACCCTACAGGATTACTATTCGACAAGGCCTCACATACGAGCGAGCATTGACTCACGCACGCGTATTCTTGTGTATGATGGAAAAAAATAAAAAAAATGGTGTACTAAAAAATACTGTGCAGTATTTAACTGCCTAGATAATAATAAAAACACAGAATGTACTTTTTTAAGTTGCCTGAAGAGACTGATAGGTAAATAAGTAGTTAATATTATTCATGATAATTCATGCTTAATCATGTATTTCCTCCGCCATTTTCTGCAGTTTGGCACTTCACGTCACACATCATTTTACCGAAGTCAGCCCTATGGCTTCGGCGCAGTACCGATCACTGACGTTTGTCAACAAAATGGTGCTCGACTCTTGAGATAGGCTAAATTACACCATATTGTTACGACATTGAGCATAATTTTTTTTAAATACATTCGCGAAGAACATCTTCTGTACGAAGTACTTATTATTATTCTGTGGTATAAGGGTAAAATATAGCGGGATCTTTAGAAACGCTTTTTAGTTCAAACCAGTAGTATGCTGAGATAACGCGTTCTACCAAACAAAAAGCAAACTTTATAACAATTAGTATTCTACAATTTATACTTGACTTGACACATACACTACATAATATTTTTACAAATTAACTTACTCCTTTTGGAATATGATATCCACAAATGACATCGTCTTCCTGCAATGTCCTTCCATTGCCAATAACTGTAGAATACATTCTGTAAAAAAATAAACAACTCAGTTAATAGCTCTATGCTATGATTAGAAATATGTCACCCCAAATAATAATAACATTCCCATCTAATTATGTACCACCTAAATAATTTTAATAAGTTTAAAGTTTGAATAGTTTCCACTGCAGAAGAAGGATTTTTTTCCAATTTAATAGACCTTCCTACAGTCCTTCCTTCAGATTGGGGAGGCATGTTCGCATATTTTACCCGCAGTCACTATTTACTATCCACAAACAATAATAACGTTCCTCAATTAGACCTAAAAATCTTCTACCTGTAAATTTCATTAATAAAAAACTAAAGAAGTCCCTATTTATGGTACTCACCTAAAAACCTCCCTAACAAAAGCCTTAGTGTAGTGCAGTTTGTCCAGGTCTGCGTACGTGAGAGGCTTGCTCGGATCCGGCAGAACTGTTCGGATTTCTTCCGCCATTTTCTCCTGTTGTTTCGTCCGCAACGCCGCTTGGTATAGGATGGAGCAGACCGCCATTGATATCTGGAAGGATAATACAAAATGATAAGTAACTAAGAACTAAGATTATGAAAAGGTTGTAGATTCTAGACAGGACCTGCAGAATAGATTGGGGGCATAATAAAATTCTAACGTAAATGATGACAAAGTTTTGTCGGTCACCATAAACGATATGTTATCATCATCAAACTAACACATAGTTTGTCGACTTTGTTGAGAGGTTTAACGAACTTGCATGTATGGAAATCGCCCACATGCGACGCGAACCAGAGTGGCGAACGAAAGGCTGCCCCGGTCGCAATACCGCAGAAAACTGAATCCGGCTCGAAGGACCATAATGTTGCTTAGAAGACTTCCAACAAGAGGTCGAAAAGGAATTTAAAAGGGGAGGAAGGCTGGAGATTGGAGAGAGGAGGTGCAAAACTAAGGGGTTTGAAGGGTAGATACGGGTCATTCCATAAAAATCTGTATATTTTCGACGTCATTTTGTCCGTAACTTTTTTAAGATGCTTTTGAATACTTTATTAGTGTAAATTATTGTTTATTAATTAATTATGTTATGTCTAAAAGGGCCAATCACTTTATGCTTTAATTTAGGAGAAATTACAATTATCAATTTTTTCAAACTACATTACTCCTATATGACTTCTAATAAAGTATAAAACTTATAACCTTAACATTTATAGATAAGTTAATACACATAATGTAGTTGTTTTGTTATTATCACTATACAGGGTGTCCCAAAAACAATGGATAACCCTGTAACCATCGATAGGCCTCGCCATGGTCTCCCTAACGTCCAATTTTGACCCCAGTAAAAATATCACCGTTTTCCAGATTTTTAAGTTTTTGTGCATTTTTACAAAATTGCCACCTACGATTACTTTTTCTCATGTTATTTCTACAAATGAGGATACTTTTCAATCTAGTTTTTTTCCTTATCACAAGGGATAGTTGGGCTATCAAAAGAAAAGATTAAAGTTCAACAAACTAGTTTAAAACTATGAAAATTTTAAGAAATTGCAGAGAAGAAGGAAAAATTAATTCATTGTCTTGCACTTTTGATCAGCCGTCGTGTAAAAAAAATGTAGGAAGACCATCGTGCCCATTACCTTAAAAACTTCCTTGGTTAATTGAGATTCTAAAAAGGTATCACAAGCCTATGTATTCTGTGTTATTTTTATCTTATGGCTACTTGAATAGCAACTAGTATGAAAAAAACTAGATTGAAAAGTATCCTCATTTGTAGAAATGGCATGAGAAAAAGTAATCGCAGGTGGCAATTTTGTAAAAATGCACAAAAACTTAAAAATCTGGAAAACGGTGATATTTTTCGTTCGTTCGTTTCAGCCAAATGACGTCCACTGCTGGACAAAGGCCTCCCCCAAGGTTTTCCACAATGAACGGTCCTGCGCTGCCCGCATCCAGGCTCTTCCCGCGACCTTTACCAGATCGTCGGTCCACCTAGTAGGAGGCCTGCCCACGCTACGTTTTCCAGCCCGTGGTCGCCACGTGATATTTTTACTGGGGTCAAAATTGGACGTTAGGGAGACCATGGCGAGGCCTATCGATGGTTACAGGGTTATCCATTGTTTTTGGGACACCCTGTATAAAAAACATCATTCCCTAACTAGTAATTTAGTCCCAAGTGCCATTTAAAGCTAGGGCCTGACGCTCTAGGGACTGACGATTTGGAGTAAAACTTAACACAAATGCAGATTAACTTTATATTATAAGATGCTTAATACGATGTGCCGAAAATAGCCAAAAAACCACACGTAAATACTATTAAATTATATACAATTTCCTATTATAATCAATAAAGCTACTCAACTAGGGACTGACGAAGTGACTGGATTAACACATGTTTCCGCAACAACTGGCACGACGTTTGCACTTATTCAAAAAACGGGTACCGCAAAGCCAGTATGGTCTGAGGATAACTTCGTATCGTACTTTAAACTCAACTAAATGTCATTCACTCTAAATACATATTAATGCGCAAAATTATAAAATCAGTGCGTGGCGAGGGAATGACGCTAAAAACTGTAGACTCTTTTTCAACTAAAGAAAATCAAATTATTGTTTATTGAAACCGCAAAATATTAATAGAATTTGGTGTAATATACATTTAAGTAGATTATTCGTTAATTAAAACAAAGGATAAAGTTGATGTTTTTATAAATGTGGGTCCCAAAACACAAACTTTTGGAGTACGGACATGCCTAGGGAATGACGTTTTGGGTCATTCAAAAGGAATTTAACATGTTTTAAAAATAGTTTCAAAAAATATAAATGGGTGATGAATAAAGCACATTGCGAGCTGTTATTTAACAATTTTGGAATTAAATATTAACAAATATTTCATGTGAAATGTGGCGCGGACTAAGAGTTGACATATTTTTGTGGAATGACCCATACAGGGGATTTGGTACAAGAAGTTTCAGGAGTTCAGCTACAGTTTAAAACATACCCAGGGCCAGTGCCATGTTGGTGGCGAAGGCGATCTTAGGGTAGCCTTCGCTCTTGAGCTCGCGCTCCAGGAGAGACAGGTCGTGCTCTGACGTCACCGTCTTGGTCTTCAGCCTTTCTAGAGCTTCAATCAGTGCCCAGATCCCCTTGCTCCCCTCTAAGAAGCTTTAGGAGCACAAAATCTGTGGCATCCTCTCAAGATGCGAAGCCCCTAATTTGCGCCCTCTATTCTCCAAGTTCTTTCCAGACTCTTTTTTAGAAACACTTGCCTGAGCACATATTTGTCTTTTAGGACGGGGTTGGGAAGGTAGGGGTAGAACGACTGCCAACGATAAGTCGAAAATTAAGTTAGAAGATGGGGGATGCTGGCGATTGAAGAGTGGGGGTTCAAAACTAGGGGGTTTTGTGGGTTTGAGGGGTTCACCTGTACTTTAAGACATACCGTGTCAATCCCCACGAGGATGAGGTCCAGCGCCATGATGGTGGCGATCTTGGGGTCTCCCTCGCTCTTGAGCACGCGCTCCAGGAGAGACAGGTCGTCCTCTGACGTCACCTTCTTGGTCTTCAGCCTTTCTAGAGCTTCGTTGATGTACCGGGAACAAAGTCTGGAATGTTAGAATACTTTATTAGCATGTTGTCTCTTTTGCCGCCACTTCGGAAGAATAACGACTGGTATATAATAAAACTGGCGAATAAAAGTTCCATAATTATACACCTACTCATGAGAATTAACCAATCTTATGTTATTCGTATTCATAGTATTCCACCGCTAAGAAAACATTTAGGTAATGATGCTGAAATGCCAGTTTACCTAGAGCTCGTTCAAACAACGAAAATCGTTCAAGAAAATCCTCACACATTTCTTAAGAATTTTATTCTTGAAGCAATTTAGTTGCTTCAAGAATAAAATTAAGATTAAGATACTTTAGTAATGGCATTTTAATACAATAACATCAAATTAAATTGCTTTCTATCTAATGAAGAATGTTATAGATTTGGAGTGGTCAATTGAAAAGGTGAAGGAATTTTATTTCGGTCGATTACTGCCTGAGTAGGTATTGAGGTGATGTATTTTGAAACAATGCTCAAAACACATTTCAATAACAAGGGGAAAATATTACTAAATACTCACTCTACAAAGAAGTTCATGTTAACGTATTTTGTCCACAGTGGCGTGGGGAAATACCGCCAGTAGGGCACCTTCAGAATAAATGACATGCCTCCTATTATACTGTCATTTATGAAAATGGACCTCAAAATAATCTACATAAAGAACACAATCAAATACTCACTCTACAAAGAAGTTCATGTTAACGTATTTTGTCTACAGCGGCGTGGGGAAATACCGCCAGTAGGGCACCTTCAGAATAAATGGCATGCCTCCTATTACTTATACTGTCATAAGAAAATGGACCTCAAAATAATCTACATAAAGCACAGAATCAAATACTCACTCTACAAAGAAGTTCATGTTGTTAACGTATTTGGTCCACAGCGGCGTTGGGAAGTATCGCCAGTATGGTGCCTTCAACTCCAGCACCGCTACGTTCCTCAGCGCGTATTTGGCGGCGTCGATGATCCTCTGGGGCTCCGGGTTGCTGGACAGGTCCGAGGAGAGGCAGCCGAGCCGCACGTCTAAGGCTACGCGACCGATGCCTGGGGACAAAAGGCTGGTATGGTGAAAGGGGTATTTTTAACGCGCGAGGGTAAGGGAAGAATACGAAATTTTTACAAACGCAATTATGCGTGCAGCGTTCTATAGGTACAACACGGTCGAGTTAACCGCACACCTGGCAGCCGTGACGTCACATAGATGCTCTCTGTTACGGATGGGGTAAACGGGGCAAATCTGCGGGAAAGTGGGAGGGAGATTCGCATTCCAGCGAGGTGCGCATTATAGCTGGATTGGGATGTACAGTCGTAGTTAGAGCTCAGCAACGTCAGAGCTAAATCCAATGTCAATGACAGGAGATAGAAGGCTCGTATCGTAAAATTTAATTGTGTATTTTCACCTCAAGAGGCAGAGTATAGGCTCAAGTTGCAGCCTTCGTCAACGATTCCGAACTTACATAACTTATATGGACTGATGTGCACACAGATTAGACAGGAAATCCACCTACTGTAAGCGTGGCCATACCCATGACCATAACCTTGGCTGTTAAAACACAATAGCTACTCACACTCCAACGACCACCGGTGGATGTCATTGTCAAACTGGTGTGGCAAATCGCCAAGCTCATCTCGCGCGCCCTCCATGTACTTGATAAAGTCTTCGGTGACCATCTCGATGGGCCCAACGTACTTCTTCACCGTCTGAGGCTGCAGGATCGGCCTCTGGACCTTCGAGCGAAACTTGCGCCATTGCTCGCCGTGTCTGGAAAAAGAAAACAATTCATTGACTTTTGTGACATAACCCGACGGATTAGCAAGCTGAAATGGCAATGAACAGGGCACATGGTACGCAGAACTGACGGCCGATGGTGCAGCAAGGTTCTGGAGTGGAGGCCGCGTACCGGAAAACAGCGTGGGACGTCCACCCACAAGGTGAACCGACGACATTATAAAAGTAGCAGGAAGGCGCTGGACGCAGGCCGCTACCAACCGGTCAACATGGAAATCATTAGGAGAGGCCTGTTCATCAGTGGACGTCCTATGGCTGAAATGATGATGATGACTTTCTATGAAAAGGCTTTTAAAGAGCTCTTTTATACGACCCAACATATTTTCCACTCACGCTCACGCAGAGTGATGATCGCAAATCAGCTTTTACGGGGTTTTTGTAGGGTGGGATTCCCATACAAAGAACGTGTCTTTTTGGCATTTCATCGCAGGATAAATGCTTGTTTTCAATATAATGCAGGTATAGCCAATAAATGTACCTAAAAAACCCTTCTTCCGTGTGCCTATATTATTATTTTTTATCTTATGCAATAATTAAATAATTTATCGGTGAACTACATTGGTAATATCGTAATTTTACCAATGTAGTTTTGCTTTTTTTTTATTTCACCTCTTTTGTCTTTTGTGATGTCCATGGCAATAAATGTTTCTTTCTTTCTTTCTTTCTTTCTAATATCCAGTTTTGAACTTGTATCATAGAGCAAAAATTTACAATTATGTGACTTTCTTTTACATAATATCACACAAGAAACAGCATTATACAATTATTATTTTTTATGCATAACAGGGCAGGTATTTTACCACAATCGCACCTGATCACTGATGTTAAGTGGGATGCAGTTCAGGATGGTACATATTATCTGCCCTGTGTAAGTGCTTATTCACTCTCGCCTTTTCAAGGCGAGAGTGAATAGTGCCAATGCCAATTTATCATTTTAATTAAAACAATACTCGTAATAAGTTAATTGATGTATTAATTCAGTTCCGATAACTTTTTGACAACTTACTTTTAAAAAAAACTCCTAAAAACGCAGCACGCAATCAACGTATGATTTCACTTTTTAAAATAATTCAATTTATATGATAACGTATTTATAATTGCATATCTTTTGATCGACACAATAGAAGCATATGAAATCGTTTTTTACACAACAAAACCTTCTACAAAGGTTAAAAGTATTTGCCAACGTCTGATAATACAATTGAAAGTACATATTAAAGGTAGCTACTAAGTAAGTACCTACTAAAGATTTTAATTTTCATTTCTTTCATACAATACTCGTACTTCTTAATTAGCAGTAGATATTCCGAGCAACTACTGTTAAACTAAGAAGTAGTTAAGAAAGTTAGGAGAAAACGACATGCACTTAAGTATTTCATACCAGTCAAACAATATTGTTTACTTGTAAAGTTGTAAACATAACACAAATGCATGCATAATTTTCTTTAGTAAACAATAGACTTACAAAAATCTATTAAGATACCTACAACATGACAAAATAATGATACATAAATCTAATAAGTTCGTTCGTTAGTAATTATATTTTTTATTTGGTTGTATAACTTATTTTAAATATTAATACTAACATGTTCGTTACGTGAACCAGGCTAGGCAAGAACCAAATGTTTTCTAAGCACGTAGGTATTATATTGTGATCTAACTTTGCGTACTGATAAGTTTGTATATTTCACTAAAATTACTTGTAATTTTTTATTGTTGACATGACCGTAAATAAGACAACTGACCCAGACAAAGAGGTGAGCCCTTTGTCTGCATTGTAGTTTTGTAGCCTACATATATCATGTAAAACAGTTATTGTTAACATTGTGTTTTACATACGTAAACGGTATGTCAAGGTTTTTCTGCTGGTATTTTCCGACTCGTATTCCGAAATGACTCAAAAAATTATTCAATTTCGATCATTTGTGAATTGGTTGAATTTAAATTTTTAGTCCAATAACAGGTGTTAATATTTGTTTTTAACCGACTTAAAAAAAAGGTTCTCAATTTGTATTATTGAGAGCATGAAAGTTGTTTCATAATACGCTACGCTACTCAATGTCAGATAAAAAGGCTTAAAATTTTAATATGAAACAAGTCTTTCCAATTTCTGCCAGGTCCCTTGGAACTTGTTTTACAATGACGTGCTGGAGGCAATTATCTTCAAGGTAATTTTAATACAATACATGTTTACTTACTTATCCACATTTAAAATTCACTGTAAAAAATACGTTTTAATTCAACTAGTGGTAATACTTAAGTACCTATTTTAGGGTTCCGATGGTAGAGGCGAGTTCGCCTTGAATGCACATGGTCTCGGCTCGGCGTTGATCCCAGTTGGGTTAATTTTCGTAATAAGAGATGCCCGTTTTCACCATCAATTCCTCATTTTTAAGTGACCCCTATGGTAACACATAAAAGGAATTTTGTTTTTAAAGGGGTCACTTAGGAATTAGGATTGATGGTGAAAACGGGCAATATAGTTTCTATTTCCGTTATAGTTCATCTTTACAACTTGTCACTAAGTACTATAAGTGATTCTTTACTTTGAAATTGTGACAGTCACCATAGTTCGTATTTATTCATTAGTGATGTCCGCGACTTTATTTGCTCTTAAGTTAAGAAACCTACAATCCATAAATAATCCATTAATTTATTACATAAAAAACATCCCTCTAGCCATCTTCGCCTTTTGCTTGCGTTTAGTGTGGTTTAGGTATTAGTATGATTATTTACTTTAAGATAATGTCCATTTAATTTTAACTGGCAGTAACTACTAAATGCTTTAGCTAACAGAAAATACAAGGATATACCATATTTACAAGAATGTTTAAACATGATGCGAAGAAATCGGTCGTGGAATGACAATATGCACTTGTCGCTGTTACGATCAGTTCGCGTGAAAATCGTTGGGAATACAAATCACCTTCAATAGCATCTATAAAATACACAAATTGACTTTATGGTTGTTGTCCCTCTTTGGGCGATAGACTGAGAGGTCATGACTGTTTTTCATACAAAACAAAAAATAAGACAAAAGACTTTTATTATTCCCAAAGGTCCACGGGTCCACGATTGTATTGTTCTTCTTTTCACATGGTTCATGAATTTTAAAATGTACATATTTTCTATGTACTTACGTATTTATGTATGCTTTTTTACTTTTTATGTCGTGGACCCGTTGGGAATCAAAGATGAACTTACATTTTTTGAAAACAATAGAGATGTGGATCTTTGGTAATGAGCTAAAAGACTATCAGTCAGTATCAATATAATGGATAAGTTTCCTTATGTTGAAAACATTTTTATATTTCTATAAATGGGATTAAAATATAGATCAAAACAAAAAAGACGGCGAAGTATTTTTTTTTAAATCCATCAAAAAATGGCTGAGAAATTAATTATTTAAATTACCTTGAGTGACATTGGCTGAAAAATTAAAACTATTAGATTTTAAAAAATTGGATCTGTCAACAGCACTGGACCAGGGGTGATTTACTGATTGTACTCCGAATGACTGCCGTGACTACAGCGACCAAATGGCGCGAAATATTTGTTATGCGCAACTTTAGGGCCTTGTAACTTCTTTATTTGTAGAGATATTTCATGATTCTTTCACAATTATTATTAGTTTTACTTATATTTTCAAGTTTTAAAAGAAAAAAATTAAACTTCTCCATTACGATGTTTTGTAGCGATTCGGGTGTTAAACCTTAATAAAAAATCATACAGATAGATTATTCACTATTCACTTTTATGTTAAGTGGGTAGGTAGATTTGTAAGTCGTATTAGTACCTATAGGTTATAGCTAAAATAACTATGGGATTTCCATTTTGTTCACATAATATTACCTATGGGTAGATCCGCCGATTTGATTCCGCGAGATTTATTTTACGTTTTTAGAAAAACTTTACAGGAATGCGTGCAANTGATGTCGTTTATTCACAGCACACACTCGAGGCGAGTCCACACCATTAACATAAATAATGTTTGTCTGTCCTTCAAACGGCTCACACCAATGATATAATATAAAAATTCTGTAATATCATTGGCTCACACCCATGAGTTCTATCGAAGTTACGTATTATGTATGATGTACAGTCATCGTCTAATACTCTAATAGTTCTTGACATTCAAAGAAACCATAAAGTTCGCAACACGTCTTTGTTATAATTGGAACAAGGTTGTGTTGTCAACTTTTCGGTGTCTTTGGATATCACCGACTATTTGACGCTGACTCTACCTATAGTCTGATAGGTTTCGATTGATTGATTACCCTTACTATACTCAACGAATGTGGTCAAATACCTTTAAATCTGAATTAAAAAGTGTCGCATCGCCACAAAAAAGAAGGGAAGAGGAAGACCTCAATCCACCTGGATGACGAATTTCCAAAGGACATGAAAGTATTGGAAAGACGTTCGAGATAGAAATAAATGACGTTGTATGATTGGGATAGCCGACCCCGCGTAACGGGATAAGGCGGGGCAGAAAAAGAATTAATCAGATTTTTTTAACGATCCAAGAAATGTTCAAAGTTTAAACTAAACGGTGCCATATTGCGTTTTCGATAATCTTGCATAAATTAATCTAACACGAAGAATTCGGCATATTAATACGATTTAGCCAGTATAATTGTATCTTTAACCTTGATTAGGTATATATTTTAAAATTTATATGAAGAGGCTATTTTTAAACAGTTAGAAGTTACTTTATTATGTCCCATTTTAAGACAATCTTCTTTTATATTTCTTGCGTCCACTTTATTTTGAATCATCGTCATCATCATCAATTCAGCCACAGGACGTCCACTGCAGAACATAGGCCATCCCCAATGACTTCCACATCGCACGGTTAGTAGCGCCTTATTTTGAATTTACGGTCCTAATTATAAAGTAGGTATCGCATTTTGAAACAGTTAAATGTCTTAACCACCCAAATTAAATTCAAGAATATTCAAGCCTGATATGGAATAAATAAATAATTCTAACCAATGCATATAACTTTAATACGATTCAGTGCGTAAATTGGCCTCATTAGTTAATTACTTCATTATTATGTTGACTAAATAAGGGCATTGGTATGTTACCTAATTATTCAATGTCAAACATAATTTGCTAGCCAGCAGAAACTGGCAAAATGACTTTGAGTTTGAATTATTTGACTTGACTGTGCCTATTTTTGATTACTTGACGACTACTTAACTTTAACTACTACAAACAAACAGACAGTTCGTCGACAATGCTAAACGGCTTATTCGTTTCGAAAAATTGACCAGTTCTATTGCCGCACACTACACGCCTGACCGTGATAATCATCAGTCATTATCACTCGTATCACGTCACGTACCATCACCGCGGCTTTCGTTTCGGCCTGCTGACCAAGTGGGCCAAGTGCCCCCCCTCCCCCCTTTTACCACACCCATCATTGATACAATGTTCTACTATCATTCACCGTACATCGCTTATTTTGTAACGTGCACTAACTAATGCGTCAGCTAAAATCGGATATGGTCAATTGGTCAGGTAGATACAAACGACACTTTTTCGCGTGAAACGAAATCTATACTTACTAATATTATAAAGCTGAAGAGTTTGTTTGCTTGAACGCGCTAATCTCAGGAACTACTGATCCGATTTAAAAATATTTTTGTGTTGAATAGCCCTTTATCGAGGAAGGCTTTAGGCTATTAACAAACATCACTCTATAGCTAATAGGAACAGAGCAGTAAAGAAAAATGTTACAAAAACGGGGCTTATTATCCAAACTATATATTTTCACTCGTACGAAGTCTCGAGCAGAGCTAGTTGAGTTGTTAAATGTTTGACGAAGTGTCTTGAAGATTGTATGAATCACATGTATGAACAATACAGAAAAATTAAAGTAAGTAATCAGAAAGATTTATAACTATTGCACGGACACAGATGTTTAACTAGATCTTTGTCAGGATTTGAAATGTTGTCCGTCGATTTTAAATTGTTTTATTTTAATTGGCTATAACACATTACGGGTGTAGGGAAATCTTTAACTACCACCCAGGCGTAATTAGAAATAATAAAATAAATGTAGCTTAGTTAACAGCATGAAATTTAATTACGTACCTATTTGTTTCGTATCGTACGTTTTTATAATTTAATGAAAAATAATTTTTAATGCGCATAAATAAGTATCATAAAATAACCTTACAAAACTTGTATGACAACGAAACATGGCGTTTGTGAAGAACCAAAGTTGACTATGCTTCTAAATCTAAATATACGGCACGCCCATTTGACCAAAAGAATCCGTTTCGAACCGGTCAGTAAAAAACCGGTTTGGAATCGCACCTTGTGCTCCTACCACAACCTTGTCATACTTGAAAGTTCACGACACAACGAAAAAGTATTTAAAGCACAACATTTTAACTCTATTGTAATTAAGAATTTAACCCTTTGTATTATTATTTTAAGGAGGACAGATGATACATAGTATCGTACTTAATTCATCAAACCGAAGTCAATAAAGGTCAGTCGTTAATAAAGCATACAAACATTCTAGTGTTGCACTCGATTATGTTATGTCGCTATTATCCTTGTCACAGAGCGCTAAACAGTGTCAATAGCATGACATAGCATAACCACTGTTCGCCGTTTAGCACTTCTGGTGCAAATAAGTTGTATGCACAATAAAATGAAGAGTGACAAGCACGCAAGGTCAGGAACTACCTTGCAGATGCCCGTGTCATTGACAAGGAATAAACAATAAATTATATAGGACCTAATAGTGTATTTTGGGCGACTCCAATCAATTTATATAAAGGTTTAGCAAAAGTTGCAGAAATCAAGTCTTTAGAGGTCAAACTTTTTTGACTAGTGCAATAAGAACAAAAAGAGAATAGATCTCTATGCTACATATTAGGTATAATAACTTTATCTCATCTCCAACGCTCAATGCGTTATCTAAAGTAAATAGAAGCTTGATATTTTAACAATAATATCTATCCCCTGTGCTACACCAAACACCTTTTAACCTACGAATGCCATTGGTTTATATTTTATGCGTCCATGATCTATGCAAACTTCGAAATTGCTAACTAATGTGGCCTCAAAATATCTATCAATATCAAATATTATTCAGTGAAATCTAATCCGGTTATTTTATTGGATTATAAAGATTTATTGCTGGCGGTAGAAAAGAGGCAGGTACTGGATACTTAAATGTACAAATCAAATAAGTATAAAGCAATAAAATAAATGCAACAACTAAGTACTTCGAAGAATTGAAGACATACAACTTGAAGAAATATTTTAACTAAATGCAACTTTGAAAATTAAAATGCAACATGCTGCATACAAATTGTGCAACTGGTAGAGGTTTTAGGTCTAGGATTTATACTTAAGGCTTATGGTATGTGCCTGAGGTATTATGAAACTTGTTTAGTTTGACTAATTAGTTTGAACACTCGAGCAAATAAAGTTTTGTGTTATTGAATAGAACGTACGGATAGCTTTGTAAATAAGAACTTAAGGTTAACTTTAGAACTTAAAAGTTATGCAACACTGGAGCTAAATTATTATAAAATATATAGGACCTAATAGTGTACCTTGCGTGACTCTAAACAATTTCATATGAAAGTAGGTACTAGTTTAACGAAAGTTTATGAAATGTCAAATCATTGATATAATTTTAATGGACTGTTTTTGCATTTGTAACGTCTTTGTTTGTATGGTCTTCCTCTACATCCGATCTTTCAGTATTTTATACTGAGTCAAACGGCATGTTGCTTCACCAGCGATGCGTGAAGCTATTTACATTCAAAAGCGATTAGTCTTACTATCTCTCCTTATTGGTAATCGATATTATATTATTATGCATGTATGATTCGACATTTATTTTACAATTATAGTCACAGGAAGAATAGTTCAAACAAGTTTAAATTCATTTATTTTACGTTTGTTATTGAAGTTTTGATTTACGTTCATATTTATGAAAGAAATTAATTATTTAATCGAATTCGATCTCGACATCGGTCGGATTTAATTTGTCATTATACCAATAACATCATAATTTACCCGTATCTAATATATTAGTTTATCCTTGTTAAAAATTGTATGCGTTTACACCATTATAAAGTTTCACCACTATGTTTATACCACAAAGTTGTGGCAAGCCTAGTGACAAACAACTTTCGCAATCCTCCAAGCTAGCTTAACTTTAATGGGAACATTATTGCTTAGATAATTTTGCAACGTTTCCTTAATTATATGACTTACAGTAACTACTGTGAGCGGACGATAATGACCATTATTTTCTTGAATGTTTCTTGAATTGAAGAACTACTTCATTTAGACTTTTTGCTTTCATTGAGACCAGATTTAAGAACCAGTCTTATTAAAATGTCTTAGGCAAA
Organism: Ostrinia furnacalis; assembly: GCF_004193835.3. NCBI lineage: Eukaryota > Metazoa > Arthropoda > Insecta > Lepidoptera > Crambidae > Ostrinia > Ostrinia furnacalis. The sequence goes on along the minus strand of NW_021131411.1, from coordinate 402,942 downwards.
TTGCGAACGAATAAAAAAGGTGAAAGTCGTGAAACTACCAACGGTATTGCCGCTCTAAATACTAATGACATCCTATGTGATCAACGGTTTTCTCATATGGATGTAAAGCAAGCTCGTTTTAGAAGTTTTTTGATGATTGATATAAGATTTAAGGATGAACGAAGACAAACACTTACACTCCAACAACTCCTGGAAGCTCCCCAAAGAAATCCTTCCGAACCTCCGACTTGTATTTAACCAAGCACGGCATAGCTGGCCTGAACGGTGTAGGCCCTTCCCGTCTATACATCCTTTCGATTTCATCTGCATCGTACACGAACAACAAATCTGGTCTGCCGATGAGTCCACCCAAGCGGACGATCCTCCCGTACTTGTCCAAGAAAAATTTGGTCACTTTCGCGAATTCCGAGATATCGAACTGTCCGATTACCGGTACCATGCGCCACGTATTCCCTAATATGGGTATCGGTTTAGGTCCTGGCACTTCTGAGTAGGGTTTGGCGTTGGCGAAGATTTCCTCGTTGACTTCCGCGGTTGGGGCTACTTGGGACTGTTGTCGTTTGGAGAATGGGCACCCTGAGGAGGAGTACCGTACGTTTTTGAGGGCGGCCGGCGCGTAGGCCGAGAGCGATCGGAGAGAACGACCCATAGCGGTGAAGGCCGCGAGTACGACTGCGCGAGATCCACGACGGAGTACCGTTGCGCGGGAGTCGACGGAACGAGACCAAACGAGACTGACATTGCAGTCATGGCCGGATGCAATGCCATTCACTTTTGGGATTACAACAAACATTGGGAACAAAGTAAGGAAGTCACTTCCTAACTGTTTTTGATTGTGATTGTTAAAATAATTAACAGAAAGTGACAGTAGCATGCTTTGGTGCCATTTATTATAAGTAATAACTATTTATTCGATAAAATACGATTCCTTTCACATTTTTGTTCATATTCTTCAGGGTGTTCGTTCATAATACAAAACTAAAAAGGTCTTTCGAAAATTTGCAGAATTCAAAATTTAAAATAGGCAGAACTTTTTGTCTATGGTCTGGTGGTCTATAGTCATAGTCATAGTCATATACGGCATTAATTAATGTCATAACAATTGATTATCTATTGTGTCTAGATTCGCGGGCCTTGAAGGATTAATTTAAAGATAACTGTGACAATTTATTTGAAACCCTAATTGGGGAGACGAAGTAATTTTACTCTTTACTGAAAAAAACTATTATACATATTTTTGCAACAATAGCTCTGATAATCGTAGTCTTATAAACTAGCTAACTAGTTAATAAGTCGTCTGCAGACACAGATTCTTTGCGGCACATTTTCTCAGCGCGCTTGAGATGCGCGTGCGTCGCATTGCGTGTGATTTCTACCGAGTGATGCATGCAGCAGACGCGATGCATACTAATCGCTGTAGTTGTAATAAGTATGTAACGCAGTAAGTCGGAATTGTCTTTCTATACAGATTAGTTCTTACAGTTTTAGTTAGTGAGCTTCTGACCGAATTATGAAGCAGGTTACTAGTTTTATCTTATGACTCTGGTATTGTTTTGATTTTTATAGGTAATTATTTTTATAGCAATGATCTACAAAGAAGAAAGATTTAAATGCCTGTTTGTTTGTTTGGAATAGGCTCCAAAACTACTGAAAAATGAAAAATTCTTTCACCATTACAATTCTATAATCATTTCTGATGAACATAGGCGATACGAAGTTCACCGAGTCAGCTAGTGATTGTATCTCTATAGTTGATGTTTTTTTAACGATTGTACCTATTTGAACCAAAAACCTTCAATGGGTAAATGATTTGGGGGCAATTGCCAATATTCAATCGCCTGACAATTTTATTTGCAATCCGAAATGTTTATGTATGAAAACTAAAAACATTCAAAAATAATTCAACTGATGAAAAGTAAATGTTTAAATCATAGAATGAAAGTGATTTTCAGACGATTACAGATTTATTGATGATTGACAAGTAACGTAATTATTCTAGCAGACGAAAAAAGACGTAGCTTGTTGTATTAAATAAATAAAATAGACAAGATTTTTATCACGGGCATTTGCNGCATTTGGCTTTTTTATTTGATAGAGCAATTTCATTGTTCTAAGAATACTTGCATTTATTGCACATAATTTTCGAACAGGCGTCTAAGCGGGCGAGAAGTTCTTAGCACGATCTAGGACCTACAGTAAGTTATTTTGTTAAACAGCAAAATACACCTAAAGCACCTAGTCCGAGAGAAGTAAACAATAGCTGTAGGTATTTCCTATTTTGTAAACTATCTACAAAGTAACTACTTACTGCTATCAGACCACTCTAAAGAGCGTATGAAGTGTCAGACGTTAAAATGAAATCATCATCAACAGATAGATACCTACATCCATTACTCACAGTAACCAAAACTACTATTTGGTATCAAAATACAAGTCCTACTAAAACAGTGATTTTATTTCCTTACATAGATCTTCAAAGTTGTCTATCCTCCACTTTTTCAGTTCTTTCTCGAGGTCGGCGGCTTGTAGGTTTTCAAAATCGTCAGCATCTAGAACAAAGATAAATTCATATAATAAATTAATACACGAAAGAAAAATGTTTGCAAGTTTGTTCGTGCACTGCTTTGAATATTGTGTCTGAATTGTATGTCCTTTACTAAAAATTTGAGGACGCACTATACTAACGCGAGATATTTTTAGCGATCATACGTTCGATTCCCGCCAAGTTTACATACGATATGTATAGTATCGCACATACATTGAATCATAGGTATGTATATCGCACACATGCACTTTGTAAAGCTGTAAGATTAAACTCATTCGTTTCAGCCGAATGACGTCCACTGCTGGACAAAGGCCTCTCCCAAGGATTTCGACAACGACCGGTCCTGCGTCGCCCGCATCCAGGCAAAATATTAAATTATCTATTAATTAGTTATTGGCTAACTGAACACCTAAAAGTGTTCTCACTCAGCTAACTTATGTAAGCTGAAATATTGTGGTGGGTAGGATAACTAAAGGAGGCATATTTTTGGTGTTAAATATTAGTCATTATTAGACAAATAAATAAACATGACGCATTAATTGTTTATAAATAAAATATAAATGTTATGTATTGCTCAGGGGTTAAAAGCCATCTTCGTGATAGGAATACATGACTCAGTGATTGTAAACAACAAAGCAGGATATGAGGGAACCAAAGGTCACTAAGGAATGAGACATACCACTACAGCAGTATCTATCATATATTGGCATGAGTCATAATGAAATTAGACATAATTAATTATGTTAATGATTGATGATCAATTGACTTTTGCGATCTTGCAGTTTAATTAGTAACTCTTGGAAAATAATCAGGAAGGATATTTACAGTTAAGAAGTAATATTTAAGTATAAAAAGTGGTGAAAAAAGTGTGAAAACAATGGGATGGGAAAAAGTAGACCAGTGATAGCTTGCGATAAAAAATACAAAGCTGGGTTGCTACAGATTCATGCCATAAGTATAAAATAGAATTATTGAATGAATGGATGTTAAATCTTTGTCATAGTGCTCCCATTATGGTATGGTTGCTGCCTGATAGCCAGTAAGTTTTTTTACATGCTTATAGCACTCAAAAGCCACAAAATACTTGATCATATTTCGATGGTCAGTGGTAAGTATTTTACATGCTTATAACACAAAAATTATACTTGGTTCATACTTACTATAAACTGGGAACCACCCACTCAGCTCCAGAACAGCTACATTGAAAGCGCTAAGCTGTTTCACTCCTGCACTACTCTTCCTTGGCCACACAAGCACCCTTATGACCTCTTTTTCACTACTGTCTACACTCTCTCCTCTAGTTATAAAGATATTATGTGCTATTGACTTATGTAGCAAGTATTCCAGGAGTTTGTATATGTCTTTTGCCATATTTGTGGCTGAATCCTCACATGGTATTTGGAAACAAAAGGCAGGGATGGGGTAGTCTTGATTCATACAGTACACAGGCCCTTGTAGGTGGTTACATTTCTGGAAAAATATTGACAATATTTAACTTTTGCTTTAAAGAGGCTAATGTGATGGATGACACTCATACAAGATCAAATAACCTTATTCGAAATCATAGTTAGAAAAATGATAAAGATTTAAGATTTAAAGTGATTTGATTTTGCTATCCATTTTAATCTACCAAGTTTATGAGCACTGATCAACTTTATTTTAGAATGATAAAAAATGTTTTAGATGTGAATTTTGCCTTCATACTTACAGCTGTTTCCACTGGCAATATATTATTTTCCATAAATATGTGGTAATGCAAGTGATTCACCGATGCTAAACCACAAAGACTGTTGAATCCTATACGAAAGGCACTGAAAAATAAATACTACATTTAATTACTTGAATTGTGTACCTACTTGTACTTGTTTCTTAAAGGACACTACCAAAACCAAAAATGACTGCTTCTAGTTGGTATTTATAATGTATAGGTTAAGCTAACTTTACTTGCTTTAGTTGTGACTCAAAACTAAACTTACCGATCTTTCACTAGCAACATAAGACTAATAACTAGCTCCAAGCTTTCCTCAGTTACAACTTGTGGTAGGCACTTCTCAAGTGACGGACATAGAAGGCTATGGTATCTAGATATTGGGCTTACATTAACGATAACACTATGGACAGCTGATACTGTAAACAACAACAATAAAACGTAAGTTGTTTGTAATAGTCATTGCCACAGGTCATTCCGCTTCATAAAATCATATAAAATCAATGATATTGTATAAAATCTTACCTTGAACATCTTTTTTAAATGTAAAAAGAACTTCTTGAGGTGAAACTTTGTTGAAATTGAATTTTGTGCCATCAAATGACTGGCAAATGCTGTCTATTTGTTCTGGAGTTCGCCTCTTGCAGTTCCGCTCTGGGTTTAACTAAAAAGGCATTTAATTACAGGTCCTTTTATCAGTAACTTTAAATGGATAAGGTTACGCCACGTAATATCGAAAGTAATGAACTTGATGCTAAGTAATACATGGTATTTACCTGCAGTAAATATCCATCGACGACTTTGTCTTGTAGGTTATTAATTTTATACCGAAACACTTCACATTTTTCATGAACCTCGTCCCATTTACAAGATAAAAGATTAAGAAAATCCAAGTTTTGAGGATTGGCTTCAGCATTCTCAACTGCGATATTAAACTCAGTAAATGTAAACATTATTTGATATTGTCCGTTTCTAAAAGAAATAACACCCAAAAGTTTTGAATAGGTAGATAGGTTAATGAATTTAAAATTAGCAAAGAAATTATAAAAAAAAATGTAAAGCACCAAAATTTTTTTTAGATTCGCGGCAAAAATTCGAAATGTCACTGTCAAACACAACATTCTTTTTCGTTATTATAGGAATAGGCTAAGATCAGAGATCATACTGCCTAGTTTTAGCAAAATCAAAATAATAAATGCACGTAGAGCAACAAAAGTTGAGGCGAACATCACCTACTTTACTTCCACTTATGTATCAATTGACTATAAAGTACAAACAAACAAATCGGGCAGAAAACGCAAGACGCCAGCGTGATAAGAGTAGTTGTATACAAATCTTTCTTTGCTTGTGATGATCATGCTCTTTGGTGATGATCGCCACAACTCTCGCTGGGGCGACCTAAATACGATGTTCCTACCAAAAGTACATTTAGGTACGTCCTATTAATAGGTCTGGTAATAACTTTAATATTCCCAACTTTTGGAAAACTGATTGTAGGTATGTAGTATAAGTCTAAAATCTAAATAAAGCTAAATGTCCTTTAAATATTTAAGTATGTTAGTAGAAAGTAAAAATAAATTTTAGGTTTACAGATATACTACATTTTTATTATTAGGATTATTTGGATTATCTTTGTCATACAATAGCAGGATTTCCATTATTTTCTGTGATGCACAGGCAGCATCAAAAGAACTCATTTGAGACAAGGTTTTTGATATGGCCCGTCCCACATAGCCATATTTTGTAGAATCTGTGTTATTAAGTCCTTCATTTTGTGCACTTTGTAAAATGTGAAATAGATTTTCAGCAATACTTTTGCACATATTATCTTTGGAGTTATCGGTGGGAGAGGCATCATCTTCACTAACCCAATCTTCTTGATTTACAATAGCCTAAAAAATAAACTGTTTGTTATTCTTTTTATAAAATATAGAGAGTAGATAACATCAGAGTATGGTAGTCACACAGAAAAGCTTTTTGTAGTTTTAAACTTGATGTTACTACTAATACTTGAATGAAGTAACTTCATACCTTTTTATCATCTTCATCTGATAAATCATTTTGGCCCCTTTTGTTCACTGATAATAAAAACTGGCAAGCTTCCCAAAGGTGCCAATTAATTTTATATTCCTGGGAAACAAACAAATATTTTAAGTTGAAGTTGTAACAACATTCAGCAGTTAAATTTGAAACAGAATTAGCGAAGGCCAAATACTTAGCCATCCTCAATAAATGGGCTATCCAACACAAAATTAATTTTTGAAATCGGACCAGTAAACTTCTGGTACTCTAGAATCCTATCTTATCTTATCTCATCATATCTAGGGCCACGCATGGGCGCAGTGCACGTCGACCCAGTTGCAGTGGGATCTTTTGAGCTTCCCTAAACCTTTATTCCCCCTCATCCACAAAGATCCTATCCATAGAGTGAATTAATTGCTTGGATGAGAGTGACCTATATATTCTTCTGGTGTCGGATAAGCCGACCCCAGGAGACCCATTCTAGCTACTCTTGAGATTAACACTGATTTGAAATAAGTACCTCTGCGCCATCGTTAGCGCGACTAGCATTTAATTTTCGTAAATAATGCGAAAATGTAGATCTTATATTCGTCCAACGGTCTTTTACTGCTTGTCCAGTGAATTCATCGCCGTATTTCGAAGCAAATTCGGCGTAAGTACGATCTCTATGTTCCACAGAAGTGTATTTCGGATGTTTCGGATTCCAAATATTGGGTCGAGTCTGTATGTATCTCACTAACTTCAAATTCATTTTGCGTGTCCAATATACCTTTTCTTTTGCAAAATCAGTGATCATTGCAATCTAAACTAAAAATTCGATGATCAACAAAGAAGGCAAAACTTGGGCAAAACAACGACAAAAACACAAACGAATTTTTTTGTCAACTGTCATCTCTGTCATCTGTCATAACTGTCAACAATAAAATGTCGCTCTAGAAGGCAAAGATAATGATAAAGATACTGCTTGTTACCTTTGTCCAAAACTATGAAGGAATAAAAAAAAAAGAAAACTAAATTTTTTAAAAAGGCTGTATAGTATAATAATGCCTTGGCCTTTTCCTGCAAAAGGAAAAATAAAATTGATTTTTTGTTGCTTGTTGTTGCTTGCTTGTCATTTTGTCATTGCTTGTTGTTGTTTTTCTTTCTTCGTTTCTTGGTTTCTTGTTTCTTCCGTCCGATTTGTCTGTGTACGTTTTTTGGAACGTGCTTGGTGTGTTCCTAAGGTAAATAATTTAACTATTACATGATCATCATAATTTAGTCCTTTAAAAAAATGGTCCAACTAAGCTAAACAATTTGTTGTAGATATTTGAAACTGAAAAACATGGACAGCCCCTTTGTGTATTGCCCGTACGATAAGAAACACCAAGTGTCACGCTTGCGTTTGCAAGCACACATCGTAAAATGCCAGAAAAACTATCCAGGTTGGCAGATATGCCCATATAATGCCACCCACCGGTTTCCTCATGAAGATATTTTGAGGGAGCACCTTGTTCAATGCCCATCAAAAGCTGCGATATGCCCAGAACATAAAACTAATACAGTCACTGGATCATTGTATACTCCAAAACCCATTCTACAGAAGGATTATTTGCCGGAGACTGATCCTGATCATGAAATGTGGGATTAGAATAGCAGTCCAGTTCCAAGGAATATTTTTGATCTGATTAAAGTTAAGGAAATGTAGGTATTGAATTTTCTGTTTGTTAAAGTTATTAACATTTTTATATTCATGAAAAAATGTGAGATATTTTTTCCATTATAATTATGTAAGGCTTAGATTTATTATAATCTATGTATGTAGGTATCAACATTGAAAACTGAACATTGTAACATTGTTCAGCAAGGTTTTTTTAAGCTATAAATTCCATGTTTGTTCTTCCAATTGTTTATTGATACAATTTTTGTTTAACAATGTTAGTACTCCTAACTGCCCTACAAAAAGGAGCACATTGCCAGTGGTCCTGTTGCTTAGTTATAAGTCATAAAATCATAGAAAAAAATGCTACAATCATACTTTTAGTACATAGTGTGAGTAATGACTTAGTACATGATTTCATTTTGTCCATTGCAGTAATATTTGTACAACTAAGCCTAGGCGCAGACCACTGGTTTGTTGTCGGCCGATAGTTTAGTCGGGCAGTTAACCAGTATGGGCATGTATAGAAGTGCGCACATTACACCGATTGATTCTTCATACAAATTAGAATTGGGCCCAACTATCGGCCGACTAAAAATCGGTGGTCTGCGCCTAGGCTAAATTAATAGGACCACAGGCATGGCATTCTAGGAGAGGTTTTAGAGAAAAAAGGTTAAACATTTTATCTCTGTATGCCTTTGATTAATTAATCAAGTAAATAATAAATATTGAATGATTTTAACAACTGTATAATACTGATTGTCCACAATCTTATAATTTTATTTTGTGGCATAACTAACTATACTACTCAACCATTATTAGTTGTGCCCCTGGATTAGGTACTTCATCTTACATAGATAAATATTTTTTTTAAAGCTTTTGTCTAGGGTATTTCTAGAACTTGAAATGCACTAGTTACAAAATGGATACTTACATATTTTTTATTTTAGTTTAATTAGGCCTTCCTGTGAAAACTCAATTTTTTTTTATTGTTGTAAGTAGTTAATGATTCACTATTTTTGTTTACTTACTTAATTTTAATAATTAAAGAAGAAAATTGATAGTTCCTAACTATATCAATTTTTAGGGTTCCGTAGCCAAATGGCAAAAACGGAACCCTTAAAGATCATCATGTCTGTCTGTCTGTCCATCATCCGTATGTCACAGCCACTTTTTTCCGAAACTATAAGAGCTATACTGTTGAAGCTTGGTATGTAGATGTATTCTGTGAACCGTATTAAGATTTCCACACAAAAATAAAAAATTTTTTGGTGGTTCCCCCCATACCTAGAACTGAAACTCAAATTTTTTTTTTCATCCGACCCATTCGTGTTGGTTAACCCATTCGCGTACCTACCCTACTAATATATTTTTTTCTAAACTGAATAGTTTGCGCGAGAGACGCTCCAAAGTGGTAAAATGTGTCCCCCCCCCCGCGCCCCCCGCCCCTCTAACTTTTAAAATAAGAGAGTAATGCCCGTTTTCACCGTTAAACCCTAATTTTTAAGTAACCCCTATGGTAACAAATAACAGGTATTTTGTTTTCATAGGGGTCGCTTAAAAATTAGGGATTGATGGTGAAAACGGGCATTATACAACTAAAAATATACAGGGTGTTAGGTAAATGGGTATATGAGCCGACACTAGCCCATGTTAACATAGGCATATAAATGGTATGGTGAAGTCAGATATCATGATTTAATTTTTTTTAATTTTCATACAAAATAAATTTTACAATATCCGATTTGTATGAAAATTAAAATAGTTAAAATGAAGATATCAATTTTCTGACTTCACCATACGTTTTATATGACCATGTTAACATGGGCTAGTGTCGGCTCATATACCCATTTACCTAACACCCTGTATATGATGTACCTACATTACTATGCAAACTTCCAACAAAAATTGGTTTGAACGAGATCTAGTTTTTTTTTTATTTTAATGTTACTTACTCCTTTCTTCGTAAACGCGTAGAGTTATTTAAATTTAAATTCATTTATACCTTTAAGCTGTAACAAAACTAACAAAATCAAAGTTATACCTAACAGGTTTGTACGGAACACTCAGTGCGCGAGTCCGACTCGAACTTGGCCGGTTTTTATTTGTTATTAATATGTACTATGTTATATTTTATGCATAGGTTTAAGTACTTAGTTAATGATTCACTGTTTTTGTTTACTTATCAAAATTATTATTATCATGTGAACGCTCTGCTTATGCTTACTTACGTATTCGTATTACTCATGTTCCCCTTGACCTCGCACTCGGGTGGTGTGGGATAAATTACTATAGAACTCAACGACCGGTTCAGTCGTCCACCGCGTCTCGCGAACTCCGGTCGAGCACGCGTGCGAATAGAAACATGAAGCTATCGGTTCTCGTGTTTACATTCGTTGTAATCCTACAACTCGGTGATTGCCGCCACACTTCATGGATCCCAAATATTTACGACGTCGTCGCAAACAAAACATCCCAAATCAGGAACTACGTCCGCGAAAAAAGCAGGAGCCTAAAACACTTCTACGTTGAAAATGTGCGAAACAAAATAACGTCGTATTTGGGTATCGACGATGACAATAACAAAGTATTAGAGGAAACAGATAGCGACTCCCAAGCAAGGATAAAAAGAAAGTTCAAAGGTTACATCGACGCAGCTAAAACGAGCGATAGTAAGATTTTCGATTCCATCGCCCCTGAAGATCTTGAGTACAAATGCCTAGAAGACGACCCTTCCGTGCACATGACGACGCCGCAATTAATAGCTCGCAATGGCTATACGGCTGAATCTCACACCATCGTCACAGACGATGGCTATATCCTCACCGTACATAGAATACCATTCTCTAAAAACTCTTTTAACAGAGTGAGTCCTCGGAAAACGGTGCTACTTCATCACGGTTTATTGGGAAGCTCTGCAGACTGGATAATACCAGGACCTAAGAAAGGCCTCGCTTACATCTTATCTGAAGCTGGTTACGATGTGTGGATGGCCAACGTCCGGGGCAACACATATTCCCGAGCTCATGTATCATTGAACATCGACAGCTTCGAGTTCTGGAATTTCACATTTCATGAAGTAAGTCAACATGACTTGCCCGCGGTCATCGATCATATTATGGATATCAAAGGTTGGGATGTCAAAATAAACTATATCGGTCATTCGATGGGAACCACAGTGTTGTTTGCGTTACTTTCAACCAAAACACAATACAATAAAGTGTTGAGAGCTGGTTTTGCTTTAGCACCAGTTGCTTATATGACCGACATAAAGAGTCCCATTCGTCTTCTTGCAAAGTATAGCAATAACATAGAGTATCTGATGAAGCTGCTAGGAGCAAATGAGTTCCTACCACAGAATGCCGTTCTGAGATGGCTATCAAAGCATGCGTGTGAAATCAACCATTACGAAGAAGTTATTTGTGAAAATTCCCTTTTCGTGCTGTGTGGTCATGATGTGAAGCAGTTCAACCGAACGCTTCTGCCGATGATACTGGGACACGTGCCTGCTGGAGCATCAACTAGAACTCTGGTTCATTATGCCCAAGAAATCAAAAACGATGGAAGATTCCAACGTTTTGACTACGGCATTGATGGAAACATGAAGCAGTACGGATCACCGACTCCTCCCGAATATCCAATACATAAAATAACTTTACCAATAGCCTTGTTAAGTGCCCAGAACGATTGGCTGTCGGGTGATGTAGATGTAACGAATTTGTATGTCCAATTAGCTAATCCAATAGAACACTACATTGTGCCATTACGTGAATTCAATCACATTGATTTCTTATGGGGAGTAGATGCTCCGACTCTTGTTTACATCAAATTATTGCAATTGCTTGAAGAAGGAGCCTCTAAGTCATTTGGCGACGAGCCCGATATTGAAACTAATGATCTTAGTAGCCTCAATAGATAAGTTCTACAGTTTAGATAGAGTACCTACCTACCCAAATGCAATCAATGTACCAAACTAAGTATCCTATACCTAGATATGTATTGTAGTGATTAAATAGTGCATTTATAATGTGATGTCATTTAGAATAGTGTAAGAGATTATTAGTGCTATGTTTAGTTTGGTTTAAGACTGCTTCAATACCTACTATTGTTTAGTTTTAACGTAAGTAGCTTTAGTTTCCGTTATGAATACAAACATAAACCGCTGTTTTATGTTAATGTTTTAAATCTTTGTGTTTTCTACCAAATCCAAATTAGTGGACTGTAATAAAAACCTAACGTACGTATGCGTATTATCTACCTTTGTATTTTATTACATTTAAAATATACACCGTGCCACATTTTAAATGTTTCACTTGATCTTGTTCCCATTTTCATTTTTGGCGCATTATAAATTCTAATGAATTTGAAAATAAAAGCAGAAAAAAGTCAGAGCAATTGCCATCTTGTAGATTTATGATACTGCGCTGCTAATTGGGGTGATAGCGACAACTGTCTATTTTAGTGGGTGCAATAAATAGGTACTTGATAGCAGCTGCTCTCAAGTTAAGTTTGTTTGAGAGCAGCAAGTAGCGCCTACTTACTGACAAACTTATCTACATAATTATTTACCTACATAAGAGTCAAAGGTACCTTACTATTTACTTACAATTTTACCCAGTGTTTCTACCGAGTCTAATTGGTTAAATATAATAAACTATGCGTGTCAGTTTCAATGCTCTGATTTATTTCAGGACTGATCGAGATAAGTACCTACTAGCTTTTTACTGAATAGTTGTTGTTTTTCTACATTATACCTACCTACACTTTTTCTTCGGAAGCACATGCTCATATAATGTTCATCTGTTTACATAACAGATACCTACCTCTGATGAACATACCTACCTAACTACAAACTAATAACTGCAGTCAACAATTTGCCTAGTTGCAGTTACCTTATTCTTTGACATTTTTAAAGCTAATTTAGGTATCCAATATGCTATCATTATTTCAATAGGTACCTATGGAAGAGACCGTGTAATGCGAGAACGGCTTGTACTTATCAGTTCACTACATTCCCGTGGCTCATTAAGTAGTAACATGACTTACATAGTTACCTATAGGTAGGTACACCTAAACAAGTTCAACTATAACCGCATTTTGTTTTGTTTGGTTTTAATAATAAAATTTTATTATTGATAGTAGGTAAGTGATTCAGACTAGGTAGGTATTATTACTAACAACCAACAACTTCGATTAGAAATGGTTTAACTCAGAAAATGAAAATAAAAAGCATTCAGTAAGTACCTAAGTACTAGTTTTCCGGTAAATATTAGGCGATTGTTCTTTAGAACTTGTTTTATGTGTTATGGTTATGACTTTTAAATTGTTTCTGTCATCTCCATATACACTACTCGAGGGTTAATCATATTAAATAAATACCGTTATTGTTATTTTACTACATAATTATCTTTGCTCAATTATCAACTACTATTTTAAATACATAGAAATCAGCTGGCCGTTGTCAAAAATTTGACATTGACAGCTACTTACTGTCAAAAAATTTGGAGCAGTGGTAAACGAAATAATGCGAAACCAATATTTTCAATTAAAAGGAATTAATTAATAATTACACAGAAATGGTAGCGTTTTACAGAGGCTGGCGCTATGCCGCATTCCTAACAGGATTCGCTGGGTTTATAGGACTTGCGCTTTATCCGATAGTAATCAGTCCAATGATGGATGTTTCAGAATACAGTGAGGATATTTTCATCACTTCAATGCATTATTACTGTAACTTGAAGAGTATTAAAATATGAACATATTCAATCAGTAATAACGATTACTTTAAATCATGCTTTAAATGTTGTTATTGTATCAAGTCAAGTGTATAGTTGTGTTACATTTGTGTAATGTATTATTATTCATTTATTTTCAGAAAAAATACAAAAAGAAACTAGAAAAAATATAAGACAAGAAGATATCCAACCTGGAAGTAAGTTATATTTTTATTTTCCACAAAAAAATAATAGCTCAAACATGAGAAAATATTGATGTAAAGTATGGCCAACGAGAAGCGATACCAAATATAAACAAGCCCAATGTTATGGGTGAACCCATCTGACTTTGACATATTTTGGCGGGAGAACGAGACATTACGACAAATACACAAGATGGGAAGAGACAGAATATATTGTCAACTCGACAGTCATCTCGACCTTTTGTATCGCTGCTGGTTGGCCGTACTTTAGAAAAGAAGGGCACAGTGCCAGTTTTATTTATCCATCCATGGTAGAGTAATATTTAGTTTTTAGATATTTCTCAGTCTGTTTTATTGGTTATTCCTGTCTAAACCCTTCAAGCCCAGTGAATCGAAACACAAAATAAATCTTTGTTAATTACATTAATTACATAGTTATCGGTTATTATGTTAATTACATAGTTATCTTCATCATATCTCATTTATAATAATTTCTTTGTTTCAGATATGAAAGTTTGGTCAGATCCATTTGATCGTAAGAAACCATCAGCAGAATAGGAATAGTGTTGTAAATAGTGTATTATAATTTTGTTAGATATTGTTTAGTTAACAATAAATTCTGAAAACCATTTCCAGTTATTATTTTTGTATAATACCAATAATACCTAGTTAGGTAGGTAGGTATTAGGTATGCTCGACTGATAGTACACCACCCATCCATGAAAAAAGTATAAATTAAGATTATTTAGATGTAGATCTAAATTCTAAATGGAGATCCCATTAAAAATATAATATTTGTATTATAAATGAAAAGCCAAATATAAAAGAAGTTTTTATTATTGAAAAGTTTTGTGGGTACAATGACCTCTATCACCAGAAGATGCTGTTTCAATTACAATTTCATAAAAAAATAAACCAACATCTGAAACTTCTTATTTACATTTAGAAATGTGCCTTTTTAGCCTAATTGTCCTCTCATTTATATTTCGAATTTTTAGTTTTAAGCTGAGACAATATTATGATTCATTACTATTAATCTACTGACAAAGTATAAAAACTATAATATGTTGCTATTAATTATTTACATAATTACATAATATTCGTTATGTCGATCATTACATAAAATTTTCACTGATACTATGGTGTGAATATTTTGTGTAAATAATATAATATCTAAGAAAATTAAAATTATTTAATATTCTCTCAATATAAAGGCATGACTATTATATTTATTTTATTAAAATCTTGTATTATAAGGAACGATAAATTAAAATTATTCAATATAAAGGATGAAGACTATACATAAAATAAGAACCAGATTATCACTAAAATGAGCAATGTATAAAGGTACAGATTTTTATTGAGCGATAATCAAATTAAAAAAATTATAGCCCATACAGGAAATGAACGAAGAAACATAAAAAATGATTTTATGTAACATTTGCATCATATTATTTTACATAAAATAGGTGCTTAAAGAAAGATGCGTTTATTGTACCGTAAATTACTGATTTATCATTATTATTATTTAAAAAAAAGTAATTTTATAGACAACACAAACATATTTTTTATACATTCATAATTATAATATATAAATTGCGCGAATCAAGCTGCAATTTTGGTAAATATCAAGCTCCGCAAAGCCGAGCTATATGGATCTGCGCGTTTTGCGTCCACCTAGTTGTGACCGTGGTATAAGTTACTGGTGGTGCAATCACACAAATCTTCTTTAAAAATTATTCTTTCTTAAGCGAACTACTCGAAACTATCGCAACCAATCGCACAACTATCATTTCAACCAAACCCTAATCTTTTAGGCTTTGGTACACCAATAAGCATTGGGTTACGTAAAAATGTCACGAGAAATATTTAATTACAAAACCAACATTTATATCTCTTATATTCCAACTCCATCACAAACATTTGTTTGTTTATACTATGTTAAAAATGCAATTTAGTACCATTTGTCTTTTATAACAACATTAAATTTTAACCTAAATCACGATTTATATTACTACTTCTCCGTCCATTATAATAAAGTAAAGGATGAACTGCCATCCCGACAATAACATAACTAATGCGAATAGCCCAAACTAGATAACGCTGAATAATGTGAATTAGTTAAGGCTGGGTTGCACCATCTCACTTTAACTTTAACAAACGTCAAGTCTGTCAACTTCAAACAAAAACACCAGTTATGGCTATAGTCACGGTTAAAATAAGTGGTGCAACTCAGCCTAAATCAACTTTAAGATTGAACACAATATGTATGGGCAAAAAATATGTACAGGTCAAAATAATACGTGAGCAACATGCCACGGTGCTTAATAACTAGATAGATTTAGCAATAATTTCTCCAAACGAAGTGGAGTATTTTAAGTAGTATCTATAGTTACACAAAGCATGATTCGATGTATGAATCTGAAGTGTCCTTGTGCTGTAACTTATTTCATAAGTACGATCACCAGCATATCATCCTACCACAAAATGACAAGTTTTTCAATAGATTTTCAACTTTGCGCTCAAATTAAAATCATAATTTTGCAGTAGGTTGAGTTGCTGCTGAAGACAGTTCAACGATACCATATTAGCTGCCTCTTCATAAAATTTTACCTCTGAAAAAGTTTTTAAGCATGCAATATTATAAATAACTTTTTGGCGAGAGGTAATCAGTTCACAAGGTATCATAAATACACGCCATAATTGGATAACAGAATATAGCGATCACTTTTTAAACGCGAGTTAAAAATTTTGCGGTTAAGTGTTCTTTCACTTAGCACGTAAGTCCGATAAGGTTGTAATGTCCAGCAAAGTTTTTGTATAAAAAAACATCATTGCAGGAATTCGTCGTCGTCACCAACCTGAAACATTTTAATATAATTAGAAATGTATTTTAAAAATGATTTTTATAATCTTTTTATTCACTGTTCAGTTCCATGAAAGTCATAAAAATGATTTGGCTGTTATTTTTTCTAATTGAGGAGAATATGAATTACTAACCTGCAAAAAATATTCGAAATCATTCCGATGGCAGTTGCCCTCAGCCGAAAAAGTAAACTTGTGGAACGTCCCATCTTCACATACCACTGAAAACAATAAAAACGCTAGTTAATTTTTTTAGTAATTTTCAAAATTCACCTATAGGCCCGGTTTCCACCGAGGCGGAGCAGAGCGGAGAGTAGCGGAGAAGTGTTTTGTATAAACAATCAGATTTCTTTATTTCCATATCTCCCTGCTTCGCGCGGCCGCCGTTTATCGCCTATAGAGAAAACGACACATCTATCATTTCTGCTCCTCTACGCTTTGGTAGAAACCGGGCCTAAGAAGTACACCGCATCATCGTGTAAAGCAAGAAAGCATGCACTTACCAATAATAACATGGATGCCGCTGATTACAATCAGCTCTTAAGTAAGTGGAGGAGTCGTGGAGGGCATGCTAAGAGGCGAGAGTAGGGGAGATGAAGCTACTCTGCATTCATCGCTGCAGGCGCGTGATACCAGGGGGCTGGTAAGTAGGTACTTACCCATAACACTAGAAAGGCTTAGTGGGCGTGAGTCCATGGGGGGCCGCAAAGCGCAAGGTCTATGTGTGCTTATTCATATTAATTTACGCCCATATTCACAAACGATGCTTGCTTAGGTGAAGCAGCAAATCGAAGGCACAGCGTTCAATAGAGCTGTGATTGGTTCGTGTGTCACCCTGTCTGTGCGTCCACGCGTACTGTGAGACCTCATATTAATGTTTGTGAATACGGGCGTTAATCACTTCGCTTATTCGCGGTGCTGGCATCTTCCATGAACGAGTTGTATACTCACCCACGATGCTGTTGCTATGGAAGTTACAATACTTTGGGACGTAGGGCGCAAGGTTTGACGTCATCGCTGAAAGCTGGGCCGGGTGGAAGCTAGTTTGTACTTACCCACAACGCTGTTGCCGCGAAAAACACATTGGGCAGGAGGCACACGGGGCCGCGAAGGGCCGCTATCCTCGGGGGTCCGTGGTCCACATATCGCGAGTAACCGCGGGGGGCCGCTGTGTTCGGGGGTCCACGGGGGGCCACATATTGTGTGTGACTCACCCACGGCGTTGGCGTCGTCGCTGAAGGCGCATAACGCACGANGTGCCCGGGTGTCCGGCTCAGCGGACGCGGACGCGAGGTGCGCGTAGGACCCGCGCGCGGCCCACACGTGAAGCGTGCCTTTGTCCGACACGCAGCAGACTAGCGAGCCGGACGGGTTGAAGTTTATACTGGAAAATGAAAGTATTACAT
Source organism: Ostrinia furnacalis (assembly GCF_004193835.3). NCBI lineage: Eukaryota > Metazoa > Arthropoda > Insecta > Lepidoptera > Crambidae > Ostrinia > Ostrinia furnacalis. The sequence goes on along the minus strand of NW_021131411.1, from coordinate 384,840 downwards.
AAATAAAAGTATTATCTTTTCAACTATCATTTAATCAATTGAGGTGTCAATCGCTTCATAGTGTAGAGCTGCCGCATTGAGGTTCGGGGAACGTTCGATCCTGTCATTCGCAAAACTAGCTTAGTTGAAAAGGTCATAAGTTCATAAGGTGATGGGAGGGATATTGGCTCCCCCAATGGTTTTTAGATAGGCCTGTTGAAAGTGGCCTTCCTCCAGAAGCTTCCTGCAATCTTTATAAGACATTACATGACCTCCACTTTCCAGAACCTAGTTTCTCAATTCTGCGTACTATGTGCCTTGCCCATTGCCACTTCAGCTTGCTAATCTGTCGAGCTATGTCAGCGACTGTACGTTTACGGATCTCCTCATTTCTGATTCGACCTCGCAAAGGAAAATTAATCAAAAGTTAAATTTCCACTCACGCCCGTATTCACAAATCTTACTATGAGCACAGAATAATAATAAGTACTACGTACAGAAGTTTTACTTCGCGAAGGTATTTAAAAAAATGTATTCTCAATGTCATTAACAATATGGTGTAATTTAGCCTGTCTCAAGAGTCAAGCACCATTTTGTTGACAAACGTCAGTGATCGGCACTGCGCCGAAGCTATAGGGCTGACTTCGGTAAAATGATGTGACGTGAGGTGCCAAACTGCGGAAAATGGCGGAGCAAAAACATGATTTAGCATGAATTATCATGAATAATATTAACTACTTATTTAAATCTCAGTGTCTTGAGGCAACTTAAAAAAGTACATTCTGTGTTTTTATTATTTTTTAGGCAGTTAAATACTGCACAGTATTTAGTACACCATTTTCTTTATTTTTTCCATCATACACAAGAATACGCGTGCGTGAGTCAATGTTCGCTCGTATGTGAGGCCTTGTCGAATCATATCCTGTAGGTGGGCCTTAGTGCGTGTTTTGTTTTCGATGTAAACTCGCGGAGATGAACAGGCCTGCTATGAGGTCTTACAGTGCACGTGGACGCACAGGGTGTGTGCGTTCGATTTGCTACTTAAGCAAGCATCGTTTGTGAATACGGGCGTCAATCTCTCCACGGAAAGTTTGTTGTCTTTCAGCGTCAATAAATAAAAGCAATAGGCGCCCAGGCATTTGGCAGTAGACCAACTGGGTCATAATGACGACGTGGAATGACATAAGCACCCTACTTTTTGTGCAGTCATCGTTACATTGATACTTTGATTGAGATATTTTATTTGTTATCGGAAAGTCCCGCGCCTTTTTCTTAACATTTTTCGCACGTGTAATTACGCTCTTTATGCACGAACATCGCATATATTTAGGCCACATATTGCTTATAATTTTAACAATAAATGCATTCCATAGAACTCGAATATGTATTTGCAAAGCTTGTAGACAGAAGGAGCTGTCAAGTGCTTTCTTTAGAATTGCCATGTAAAGGCAGTGTAACATTAATTTTGTGCACACTAAAATTAGCGAAGAGAGGTCTGAGTCACCAAAACCGACGGTTGCGACTTAAACCGCATTATACGCGAACGCGATGACGCATTATCACTCATGAATTCATGAAAAGGTTGAATTCATAAGTTCGCAATAGATTGATATTCACGATTTGCACATGACATTTAGGCGTGCATGCAATGCTGTCTTGCATCTTGTGCGAGTCAGTAATAATATAAAAACCATTCACAAATTAACCAACAAAACATCAGACCATCGCCGTAGGTCACGTAGCATGTTGGTGATGTTTCGTATTCAGATGATTGAACCAAGCATGGTCTAGCAAATCATCTTGGTTTGTTAACCCTAAGCATAGACGCAGACCATCGATTTTTCGTCGGCCGATAGTTTATTCGGGCAGTTGATCAGTATGGGCATGTATGGAAGTGCGCATTACACCGATTTGATTTGGCCGATTCTTCATACAAATTGAAATCTGCAACTATCGGCCAACTAAAAATCGGTGGTCTGCGCCTAGGCTAAAATGTTAAGTTAACAGAACTATAGTTACAACCAGTACACATCCGCCTAGTCAGACCCTCGCCTCAACTCATGTAGTACGAGTTTGCCGTTGCCGTTGCTTGATTAATAGGCTTTAGAGGACCAGCTCTTTCTACTGACACTAAGAACTGCTAAGACTATCCAGTACACATCCGCGTAGTCAGACCCTCGCCGTAGCTCGTGCAGCAGAAGCTTGCTGGTGGTGTCCCAGATCCGAATGATGGTGCCGCGTTCCGACGCCGTGGCCAGCTTGGCGCCGTTGGCCGACACTATAGAACTGCTAAGTTACTAACCAGTACACATCCGCGTAGTCAGATCCTCGCCGTAGCTCGTGCAGCAGAAGCTTGCTGGTGGTGTCCCATATGCGAATGATATTACCATGTGCCGTTGCTTGATTGAGAGGTTCTAGAGGACAAACTCTGTATACTTACACAAAGAACTGCCAAGCTACTAATCAGTACACATCCGCGTAGTCAGACCCTCGCTTAAACTTATGTAGCAAGAGTTTGCTATTGGTATCCCATATGCGAATGATATTACCATGTGCCGTTGCTTGATTGAGAGGTTCTAGAGGACAAACTCTGTATACTGACACTAAGAACTGCCAAGCTACTAACCAGTACACATCCGCGTAGTCAGACCCTCGCCGTAGCTCGTGCAGCAGAAGCTTGCTGGTGGTGTCCCAGATCCGAATGATGGTGCCGCGTTCCGACGCCGTGGCCAGCTTGGCGCCGTTTGCCGACACGCTCAGGCAGACCAGAGCGGTCTGGTGGCACCCCACTACAGCTGGCGAGCTAGACTGAGCGCCTTTGACTGCGCGGGATATGTCCTGAAATTAGACACAATATACAGAAATGAATGCTACAGCTACAGGTTTGATTAACGGTAACAATCGTAGTTTTGTTTTGAGTAGGTAGACCCATAAAAGTGTTAAAATAATTTGAAGAGTGACACGTCTCGTGTACCATACACGGTTAAAAAAATATGACATAAAAGCTTATATTGTTCGTTATAATAGGTACGTATTACAGTACAGAACGAGACGCTCAAAACTACACTAAGCCTAAGCGCAGACCACAGACTTGTGTTGTGGTTGGCCGATAGTTACGCCCGATTCTAATTTGTATGAGGGATCGGCCGATACCAACTCAGTGCAGTATGAGCAATTTCATACATGACCATACTGATTAACAGCCCGACCCAACTATCGGCTCACAAAATGTCTGTAGTCTGCGGCTAGGCTAAATCTCAAGCCACAGATTGCCTAATAGTTACTCTCATTTTGGATCTAAAATGATATGATAGTATACTACTTACCAGTATCTGCAGCGAGCCCTTCCTGTGCGCGGGCGCAGCCAACACCTGCACCGCGTTGGGTTCGATCGCGAGCGCACACTTCAACTATAGACCATTAGTTTATTGCTTTAAGATCTAATTTACAATGTCTACATACCAGTATCTGCAACGAGCCCTTCCTGTGCGCGGGCGCAGCCAACACCTGCACCGCGTTGGGCTCGATCGCGAGCGCACAGTTCAACTATAGACTATCAGTCTATTGCATTAAGTTCTAATTTACAATGTAATGACCAGTATCTGCAGCGAGCCCTTAATATGCGCGGGCACATCTGACACTTTACCACATTGGGTTTTTTATCCAGAGCGCGCAGTTGAACTATAGATCATCAGTTTATTGTTTTAAGATCTAATTTAGAATGTCTACGTACCAGTATCTGCAGCGAGCCCTTCCTGTGCGCGGGCGCAGCCAACACCTGCACCGCGTTAGGTTTTATCGAGAGTACGCGGTTTAAAATTGGACCATCAGTTTATTGCTTTAAATTCTAATTTACAATGTCTACGCACCAGTATCTGCAGCGAGCCCTTCCTGTGCGCGGGCGCAGCCAGCACCTGCACCGTGTTGGGTACGATCGCGAGCGCGCAGTTGAATTATAGACCATCAGTTTATTCGTTCGTTCGTTCCAGCCAAATAACGTCCACTGCTGGACAAAGGCCTCCCCCAAGGTTTTCAAAATGAGCGGTCCTGCGCTGCCCGCATCCAGGCTTTTCCCGCGACCTTTACCAGATCGTCAGTCCACCTAGGAGGCCTGCCCACGCTACGTCTTCCAGCCCGTGGTCGCCACTCGAGAACTTTCCTGCCCCAACGGCCATCGTCTCTCCGAGCTATGTTTATTGCCATAAGTTCAGAAGAACTGTGTGTGTGTATAATTCACTACGTACCAGTATCTACAACGAGCCCTTCCTGTGCGCGGGCGCAGCCAACACCTGCACCGCGTTGGGTTCGATCGCGAGCGCACACTTCAACTATAGACCATTAGTTTATTGCTTTAAGATCTAATTTACAATGTCTACATACCAGTATCTGCAACGAGCCCTTCCTGTGCGCGGGCGCAGCCAACACCTGCACCGCGTTGGGCTCGATCGCGAGCGCACAGTTCAACTATAGACTATCAGTCTATTGCATTAAGTTCTAATTTACAATGTAATGACCAGTATCTGCAGCGAGCCCTTAATATGCGCGGGCACATCTGACACTTTACCACATTGGGTTTTTTATCCAGAGCGCGCAGTTGAACTATAGATCATCAGTTTATTGTTTTAAGATCTAATTTACAATGTCTACGTACCAGTATCTGCAGCGAGCCCTTCCTGTGCGCGGGCGCAGCCAGCACCTGCACCGCGTTGGGCTCGATAGCGAGCGCGCACAGCGGGCGGGCGGCTTGCGGTGTGCGCAGGAGCGCCACTCGCTGCAGCGACGGCAGCGTTAGCACTTGTATGCTTGATGATAGCACGACCGCCACTCTGTAGAAACAGTTTCATGTTATAGTAATGTTATATTGTTTTGAACTTTCATGGTCACTATAATCTATACTCATATTATAAATGCGAAAGTAACTCTGTCTGTCTTACTTTCACGCCTAAACTACTGAACCGATTTTGATGAAATTTGACATAGAGATAGTTGAGTCCCCGGGAAAGGACATAGGGAAGTTTTTATCCCGGTTTTTGAAACAGGGACGCGCGCGTTAAAGGTTTTCTGTGACAGAAAAAAATCGGAAAGCTAGTTATTTATTTATGGAATTGCTACCATGTACCTTAATTTCGAGTTTCCGATATTTCGGCATTGTTATAAGCGCCATATGGTCACGGAGTAACTGAGGAAACTGGCGGGTGAGAAGTTATGGGCAGACATATCGGTCTACCCCTCAGATCATAGAAGGGAAGTCTACCCTCTTTCGCAGTCTTTTATTACGATTGCCTTCCGTACCACCGTTCACCAACTTACTATTTTCTCGCAACTGTTATCGACACACAACACTTACAGTATCTGACGCGAAATTAAGGTACATGGTAGCAATCCCGTCAATAATAATTATTAAATAATGTTAGGAACAGTTATTTATGGTCTTTATAATCTTTTACACTAATATAGATGTCCGCAGCTGGGCAAAGGCTTGCCCCATAAGATAGGCGACCGCGACATTCAAAGAAACGGCAGTCCATCGAGTATACTTTTCATAAATATTTGAATGATGACACTGATCAATCTCTACGCTGTACAAAAGAGGATATGGGGAAAACTTATTGTATACTAATTGTCTAGCAATCATTTATTTTATGAATAAAATGGATTTGGTAGGTTGGCGTATTAGATAAGATGCTATAAAATAATTAACGCATAATCACTAATCAGTTATAATAACTTGTACACTATAATTATGTACTGATGATGAATCACCAGTACTTAGGTAAAATACATACTAATAATAATATCAGGGTCAAAATTTGAGATAAATGAGGTTAATTGTTCTAAGACAGGAAATAATGTTCCCACGAGAATAACACTACAGAACCGTATTTAATTTAGGTAATGATAACTATAATAAAACATCATAATAGGTACCTACTAAACGGCGCAATTCGTAGAGAAACAAAGAAATAATTTGCGACGCAAAATTGTTTCAATTGCAATAATTTAAATAAGTAAGTATGGTTTCAAGTGCTGAGGGCTGAGTGAGTTTACATCAAACGCGCACGCGCTCACGTGAGCGCGTTTAAAAAAGGTATGAAAATTTTAATTCTTGAAAGTTTCCGCTAAGGGCGCTAACTAAAGGTACAATCCGTCATACATTTAATGTCATTTTGATATAAACTCACACTCAGCCCACTGATAAATATAAATATTTTTGAAAACATTCTTCCATGATGTGATATTTTGATCACTGATTGTTCAAGAATACAAGCAGTTTTTTTGTTAAAATGTCTTCACACCTACACAGTTGAACCAATTTTGATTAAGAAATATGTTAGCTCGGGGAGAATGGGGGAGAAGTAGCTTGTTTTGTCGTAAAAATAAATTGAAATAGTAGTTGGTATGGGAAATAAAATTATAATATCTGTGGTCATGCTAGAGGCGTGTAATCTTGTGCTGCATATTTGTAAATAACATAAGATATGCTAAGAAAAACAAGTGACTGAATGAGACACCTGTGAATACAATATCCCAACTAATATTATAAATGCGAAAGTAACTCTGTCTGTCTGTCTGTTACGCTTTCCCGCTTAAACCTCGCAACCGATTTTGATGAAATTTGGCATAGAGATAGTTTGAGTCCCGGGAAAGAACATAGGATAGTTTTTATCCCGGTTTTTGAAACAGGGACGCGCGCGATAAAGTTTTTCTGTGACAGACAAAATTCCACGCGGGCGAAGCCGCGGGCGGAAAGCTAGTACATTATACTAATAGAATAAATAAATAAAGAATATACCTAATGATATTGTTTCAGCTACCAGTCCAGTCGCAGCTAATCAAATGCGAAGATTTTACAATGCACCGCATGCACATGGACAAAAAATAAAAATCATATCAAGACCAGACAGTATTCATAAATTAAAGTCATAATCACGTCATAAATAAGACAATTCACGTGGTAGTCGTTAATAAATATTAGGTTATTCGGTGAAGGTCGCTGCTTATCTTATCACGATATATGACTTTAAATCCAACTGCGAAACAATATCAAAGCAATCATAACAAAAATATTCGAATACCTTGGCGGTCATAATATTATTTATGGTTTTTAACCGAAGGCTGAGAAAAGTTTCCAAGAAGAAGAAAAAGGAAAACGTAGTGTAGGCAGACATTCGCAGGTAGACCGACGATCTGGTGTTAATCGTGGTAAGAACATGGTCCTGCATGCGGGCAGCGCAGAGCCGGTTATCGTGGAAATCCTTGGGGGAGGCCTACCCACTAAAACAACTACGAATGTCCTTCTTTCTGAGCATAGGGGAAGAGCCGGTATAGCGACCTTTACCCACATTCCCGCCTATGCCCAGTTTGTCCAACAGTGCGAAACTGTGCTTTTGTCCAGTAAACGTCATTTGGCTGAAACGACCGAACGAAGGGAGCAAATGTTGTTGAAGCTATTTCATACTGGCTGTATGTTTAGAAAACACGCCGACCCGAAATAAACAAACCGATTTGGCCCATCGGATTCCGCTTCATAATGCCTACGAAGGCCGTTTAATTGTAACTGGGCGAAGATTTGTGATTTAAATTCAATGAACGCTATTTGAATCACTAGGCCTACCGCTGTGTTTTACAGCCATAGTTATGTATGTTTTTTGTTTTTAAAAATCTTATATGGTTATATTAAGGGAGGAAGCTAAAGGATGATGATTGGTACCTAACTCTTTATGGGACCAAATCTCGAACGAAGTCATGCGGCAAGACCAAAATAATAGATAGTCCAAAAAAGCACTTCAAGCTGAATTGACAGGGGCGATGTAAAAAGTTGAAGATCGTGGTTTTGTGGTGTCTCTTGGAGGAGGCTTCCAGAAGTGGACTGTCATTAGCTGGAATAATAATGATACATACTTATCCCGCCTTGCTCGCAGCGCACGTATGGGCGTCTTGAAAGCCACCTCAGCTTTGAAGGCGCGCCGCTGGTCATCTAGCAGTAGCAGGCTGCAAGGCCGCCGCGCTTTCACGAGCAGCAGCAAGTTACTGCGGAATACCAGGTACCTACCTTCACCTGCAAGATGGACTGACGACCTCAAGGACATAGCTTGATAGTGGCTGGATGAAAGAGGCGTGAGATCGTGCATTATGTTGCTGTTTGTGGGAGAACCGACGAAAACTGGCGTAAACAGGTTGTCGCAAGGGAGAGGCTGTTCGATGGGATATACGCTCGCTTGATGGAAGTGGATAACTGGTAATGACGGGATGATAAAGGCTGGGGGTCGTTCTTTTGAGGTGTTCCTTGGCTGGACGAAAGAAGCAAGAGATCGCGCATTGTGTGCCATTTTTCGGAGAACCGACGAAAACTGGCGTAAACGGGTTGTCGCAAGGGAGAGGCTGTTCGATGGGATAACGCTCACTTGATGGAAGTGGATAACTGGTAATGACGGGATGATAAAGGCTGGGGGTCGTTCTTTTGAGGTGTTCCTTGGAGAAGACTTCCAGGATTGGACTGTCATTCGCTGAAATAATAATGATGATGGTATTGATGGTACATACTTGTCCCGCCTAGCTCGCAGCGCACGTATGGGCGTCTTGAAAGCCACCTCGGCTTTGAAGGCGCGCCGCTGGTCATCCAGCAGTAGCAGGCTGCAAGGTCGCCGCGCTTTCACGAGCAGCAGCAAGTTGCTGCGGAATACCATCTCGCATAGCGACACCTCGCCCAGCTCTTCTTTGCCTGCGGAATCCATTTATTCTTTATAGACCTAGCGCTTAACTGAGTGCCTGAGCTATGGGAGCGGCACGGGAAGGATGACGTTGACATGTTATGACGTGACAGAGCATACAAATCAGCCCCCCTAGACAAAACGCACTTTTTGATCGAATCGAAAATCGAATCCGTCAAAACTCCATACAAAAAAGGGGCTTTTCGACCACTTTTCGACTGGTTTGCGATTATAATTTGCACTTTGTCTAGACCCACTGAATCACATTTAAAGTCTCGCTGACGTTGGAGGTATGTAGCAGGAAGGCGCTGGATGCAGGCCACTACCAACCGGGTGATTTGGAAGTCATTGGGGGAGGCCTATGTTCAGCAGTGGACGTCATGTGGCTGGAATGATGATGATAAGTCATCATCATCATCATCATTGATGACATTTGACGTCCCAAAAACACCCTCCCGTGACGCTCCCATACCTCAGGCGCTGACTAAGTTAAGCGCTAAAGTATGTGGGCCCTTTTCGGGGCATTTATGCACGACCGCATATAGCTTGGCCTGCTACCATTTGGGACAATATAACGGCTGATACTACTGAGAAAACTGGCAAAAAAAACTTAGTTCTCAGTTGAATGCATCAATAAACTAAACTATATTTTCTAGCCCATTTAAAAAAAAAATATATCGGTAAAGATATTTAAATAATATTACAAAAAAATACCATGAAAAAGTCAACCCTTACTACTTAATCAATCATAAAAAATGAAATAGCTAGAGAAAACTTAAAAAGAATGTCTTCAGATGTTCTTATTATTACTGTGGTTCAGTATAAAAATACTGTGGTTGCAAAACTTCCCTAAAAATGAAATATTTAAAAGTAAAAGTTGACCGGCTAATTATCAGCTTAACCAGTTCTTGTAATAATCTGAAAAAAGGTATTTTCAGTATTGCAGTGTTGTTGTACAAGTTTGTATTAAATGAACTCTGAGGAACAAAGTTATAATCAGTTCTACAGCAAGTTTAGAAAGTGCTGATAATTAAAAAAAATACTTTTGCACTTGTAACACATCAGTGATAATGAGAGTAGTATAATATTAAGTATTTGCAACTCAGATAGAGCCTGTTTAATTTTTAAATACATTCAGTATTGTAGAATTCAATTAAAAAACCTCCGGTTTTGTTATTATGAGCATCAGAAATTTTCACACTTATTAATATTGAGTACCGTTACACACAGAGTAAATACCGTAACATAGATATGAGTCTAAAATACCCACATAACAGTTCACATAAAAAAATTTTTTTATTGTCATTTTTACATCAATATACAACGTGCTCATTTTGTTTTCCATAGAGTCTTAGGAATATGTGTTTCTAAAAGCATATTTTTGAAGATATTGTGGATTCTAGATTTAGAAGATACCTAGTTGATTTAGATTATAGTATCATCAATCTAGTTTTTTTTTCAAAATTGTCACCTAGTCTTTTTGTGCAGACTTTTTATTGTTTAGTGTATGTAAATTATGAATTATTTCAGTGAAAAATTAAGTTTTTAAATAATTTCGTATGAAAAAATAAGTCGAAAAAAATTGTTGAATTTAACAAAAAATGTAATGCCATTCCATTCTTTGAAGTGGTCTTATTAATACCCTAGAGTTCCAGGAAATCAAAAAGAGCATCAAACAAATAAATAAACTTACTGTAGTGGGCCTTTTCCACAAGTGGTTCAACATTGTAAACGCGCAGGCCTGATCTTAGGCAGCAAGTGAAGCAGTCTGCAAACAAAATGGTAGCATTACGAAACATCTCAAAACCCTTATCTTTATAGAATTAATATTTGTTACTTGAGTAATTCGAGTGGAAAAAAACTCATTTACAAACTTAATTCAACACATGTTTTGAAGTCAATTTAGTAAAAATACCATGTGATCTTTACCTTACCATTTAATCATGAGGTGTAGAATTATTTGCATTTATTATTTCCTATATTTAAAGGCGTTTATGTAAACTAATAAATACATTAATGGTTTCGACAGCAGAAACCAAATGACTACTAAAATCTGTTATCTCTTACGAAGAAAACAATATTGTTATGGACACTGTGTTGTTTATAAATATTGTGATCCTAGATGAATTAACATACAATACTTTAGTTGAAAGTATGACAGTCTAAAAGACAAGCATGTTATTGTATTGATAAATATTTAGAGGAGAAAACATCATACATTCTCGAAAGAGCGAAAGGTATTACGTCTTTATTTATCATTAAATTAATGCGTAACTATCCGCAAACGACAAACAAAACCAACGCCCAAACAATAGTGTGCTAAGTCAAGGAACGAAACTGCGCGTGGGCGCTACTAAAAATATAAACAACACGTGTCTGAGTGCATCGCACAGCGTGGCTCCGAGCGACTCCCGAGTCCCAAGCGTTACCCTCTTCGACGCATCGCGAAACGCTTCACGCTGGCACTATAACCCTCCTGACCTTCCACTAACCCATCACCACAACGTCCTAGTCATCCACATCATGAATAATGCACCAACCAAAGAACAAAGAACGCAGGTTGACGAACTAGGAAGTATTTACAAACCTTGATTCTGGTTAAAGCCCAGGCTTGTGATCCCGCTGCTCCTCCGCCGCGCCATGTCTACTGGGCCGTGAATTTATCATAAACATTGAGTTGCTTTTTTATCAATTGTCTCAGTGGACATTTTCACACCAAAATTTTAATACGCACATTTATTATTACATGTTCCCTCTGTGTGATACACAGCTGATTTGATGACTTGACTTTTGACAGCAAAACATACTGATGTTGCAAGATTAGGAGAATGCGTTTCCCATTTTTAAAAATTACTCTGCGGTATTTTAAAGCAATTTTGCCCATTTATTGTTTTTCGTGTTAAAAAAGATCTGGAATAAATAGGAATAATTTAAAAAAAAAATCTCGTATTATGTCTTATGAAATGCTTAAAAGTATTAAAAAATCTCGCAAGTATTTCCCATTGTAGGTAAAAGTTTTTTCTTATGGCAACATTGCTATAACCCTTTTGAAAAGAAGAGCCTTCTGTGTGAATGGTATGAAACATTCCGCTAAAGAAAAATTTATATGCGCTAGAGTGAGATAGCCACATCTCACAACTTCAAACATCTTGCATCTAAAAAGGTGTGGGTGAAATGTTTGACGTCGTTTAAAACAGAGTTGCTAGAAGAATAAAAATATTATGTTACCCATCGAGCAGCATGTGAAATTAAAATAAAAAATCTGATGAGTTAAATAAAACTATTTTTGGATTAATGTCATTATTCATGAAGAAAAAAAAGGGAAAAAACGTCAAAAATGTTTTTATCTTCCCTCATTGAAGAAATTTTAATACAGATCAAATTTTTGGCTTCTAAAGCTATTCTAAATTATGTAGGGTGTCAATTAGCGAAAATAGTAATCGTAAATCTTAAAAATATCAACGTAATAAACTGAAACCAGGTAAACAGCTTCAGTTTTGACATTATTTGACAAAAGATCACTGAGATAAATACACAAATACGAGCAAATTTTATTACTGTTCAATAGAGCTTTAGTGCGTATTGCTGGTGGTATTATTCTTGTTGTATTTTTTGTCTTGCTCCTAGGTACATAATTACAACAATGGATGATTTTTCGACGGCCAACCACACAGACTACCAGTGGCCATTTCCAAAACCTATCGTCGGCAAGTGAGTGTAGCTTTTACACATAGTAAAAAGATAAAAAAAAAGTAAAACAAAGTCTTTGCAGGATAATAATTAGGTAATCTGTCTTATCCATTGATTTATTTTCTCCTATCACTTTGTTTGACTTGGTCAGAAAACTCCTAAAAATTTTACATAGCAAAGTTTTTAAGTTGTGAATGTTCAGCATTATTATTCCGTCTCTACGGCATTTTAAAAAACCGTTTTCACCCTATCTAGTTGTCGGACAGTAAGAAATTGATAATCTTTTTAGTTTAATTTTAAGGCTCAAATTCTAGTTACAGCTGCACGAGTGTTTTTTTTTAAAAACGACCCTCGTCTAGACCCACGTCTATTGGCCGTCATTTTCTCCCTCAATGTTGCCAGACCATGCGAGCCTCCCAGTCCTTCTGCAGCGCCGACCATCCGCCCGGCTCCGGTGGCTCCGTACTGCCACTGCGACGCTCACTCCTACTCCCCAAGAGTGGAGCAGTACAAACAACTGCTGGAGAAGGAGCAGAAGCTGTGCCAGGACTATGAGCAGTTGAGGAGACAGGTAGGTTCAGGTAGTAGGTAGTTCTTTGGCTGAGGCTGACCTTTAGATGAGAAGATAGGACGATGTCGCATATTTTAGTCTTGGAGCCTACCGATCAGCCCCCCTAGACAAGTTGCACTTTTTGATGGAATCGAAAATCGAATCCATCAAAACTCCATACAAAAGCCTTAATTTCGACCACTTTTCGACTGGTTTGCGATTATAATGTGCACTTTGTCTAGACCCACAGCTATAACGTGGTGGTGTTACAAAAGTAACAAAGGACTACATAAAGGAGTAGAAAATCCTTTAGTTTTTTGGTCTCCATTCAATAGGTATCGTTCGTGCGTTTAATTCATCTGAATGACGTCCACAGCTGGACAAAGGCCTCCCCCAAGGATTTCCACAAAGACCGGTCCTGCGCCGCCCGTCGATAGGTAACAAGATATTACTCAACTTAAGTATCTACCTATTAATTATAAATGTAGTTTAACTCACTCGATTTACCGTTACAAATCCTTGTTCAAACCTGATTTTATTTACTTAATTAGCCATTAGCAAGTTGACAGAATTAGTCATCATTATTTCGTTTTGGGTTTGGGATGCCGTTAAGTGTGAAGTATGACGGCATTATCTAACTATATTTTATCTACTTCCCTACATAAAACAGTTTCGGGACAATCAGGCCTAGCGAAACGACAATGGACAATAGATTTATTGTTATGTACTAATAAAAACATGTTGCATTGTAACAGCAGGTAACGAGTCCCTAACGGACGTAGATTGTTAGTGATTTTAAAATTGGCAAAAAAGAAAAGTGGTATTTTCTGAAAATACCACGTGGGTTTCATAATGATAGCTGCAGTCCATGGGTTTGCTTTTATCGGCGTTTAATCGAACTATCCCATATCTTTAGGCTCTCTACCATATATTGCTTTACTTATTTCAAAATCTGTTAATTCCTTAGAAATCCAAACCGAATTCCCCGTAGAATATGTACAGATGACGGCACGTCAACGTTACCACTGTGGGTTCTTGTGCATTTGTAATAGGGGCGAGTTTGCAACAAAAATGGGTAACCTGATGTGCTGGCGTGTGTACTGTCATTAAAAAATTTAATACTGAATAATTGCATTTTCTAGATGGTGGATGTTACCAACGACATATTGGACCACCCATGCGACGACCTAGACGGCAAAATGATCACAATGTATCAAGCCACGTACAAAAAGAGATGTGAGTAATCATACGATGCCATACTAAAACTAGTTTCACTTGTGGAGGGTAGCTGCTGTTAAATAATTAAGCGATCAGCTTGAAATAATTATAAGGACAACAAGTTCAATTTCAATTACTTACATACATAACTACATTACACGTAACAAGCTAGACTCGCTTGTTTTACATAGCATGTTTGTTTCTACAAAAACAACTGGCCCGCGATCCAAATTTGAAGCACGCTAAGAAGGAATTTTTACCAGAGGCAAATGGAGGATTTGGCTTACACTTCCCACACATGCAAGGTGGGTTGGGAAGGCCTGATGTTTGTTCCTCATAAACGACATCCACGGAAGGAGTGATCCATATTCTGCTGCCGAAAGTACAGGATCTACGACTTATTTACATAAAACTATTTTGTCAACAGCCTTCCCAGTGAGCGACTACAGAACCATAATCGCAGCGTCACAATCCAGCGCGCCCATTCCAATGGAGAGCAACAAATTAGGCGTACTTCGATGCTACAAGGACCCGACTCACTTCACGGAAAACCCTCCAGTGGTCAGGCCGACCATCAACCCTCCAGCAGTGGTCNGAGTAGTGTTTCAGTATTCGGCCGTAAAACTAGTTTCACTTGTGGAGGGTAGCTGCTGTTAAATAATTAAGCGATCAGCTTGAAGTAATTATAGGACAACAAGTTCAATTTCAATTACTTACGGCCGAATACTGAAACGCCATTTAAATATTTGACGGCTTCTCAAATAGTTAAGCAGCTCCTAAACTTACATTTCGCATACTCAAAACAATATCTGAGCAGTTCTCAATTTGTAAGCACCTCTCAAATTAAGTTGCACTTAAACGCCACTCAAATGAATTTTCGCATACTGAAACGCCATTCAACCCTAAGCATTACTCAAACAACTGTCAAATCGTCCTAAGCAGCTGTTAAATTTGAGAGTGCTTGCCCGGTATCTTAAATCCTATTCTTATACCTAAATCGACCTAAATAGTGGTAAATAATGTGTGTCATCGTTATCATTTCTTTCGAGCCTTGAGGAAATACCTAGATCTAAGTAATCGCAGGAACGCAATAAGGCTGAACGCTATTGAAAAATATTATTATAATGACATGCAATTCCGAGCGAGGTTCCGCGTCTCTAAAGAAACGGTGTTGTTTCTGGATTCATAATTTGGAAGCTCTTTGAAACCCCTCACCAAACGCCATACAACCAGTGGACCAAATACTTATTATAACCCTACTGACTCTATGCCCTACTGTTCTACGCAACGGGAAGTTAATAACGTGTACTAGGTGATATCTTCCACATCTAACAGCCAACTGTGCATCGTATAGTGCACGAAGTAACAACCAAAATAGCTGCTATGAAATCGCAATACATAAACATGCCTATTTCTGAGGAATAAGGGGACATCGCATAAGTAGCAGCATTTCCAAGAGTTGTTGATTTGTCAATTTGATGCTCTGCTGTCAACAATGATAAATGTCAATTGTGGTTACGTTTCGGTCCACGATCGCCACTTAATAGATTTCAACAATAAAAAGTATCACGTTTAAAATTATTTGTTTAATTAAATAAAAATGCAAGCTTAATTTTTTTATATGACAAAACGAGATTTATATATAATAGAAACTAAAAATAAACTGTTTTATGTTAAGTTGATTGAGTATATTTCCATAAAAGACAATACATAAACAAACGATGCTGCGTGTAATGGATAAAAAACGCAAAGTTATCATTTGTGTAAATGAAAACATACTTTTTTTGGTAAATGTTGCCATTATGTAAACATTTGAGAGCTGCTTAGCTGATCACGGCTTCAAATCCATTGAGTGGCGTTTGAGAATACCATTTAAAATTGAAGGATACTTAAATTTAGGAGCCCGTCAGCTGAGTGAAAGATTTGAGTAGCGTTTCAGTATTCGGCCGTTACATACCTACTTAAGTACATTGCACGTAACAAGCTAGACTCGCTTGCTTTATAATAGCATGTTTGTTTTTACAAAAACAACTGATCAAAATTTGATGCACGCTAAGAAGGAATTTTTACCAGAGGCAAATGGAGGATTTGGCTTACACTTCCCACACGTGCAAGGCGGGTTGGGAAGGCCTGATGTTTGTCCCTTAGTCGTACCTATCTTACGACATCCACGGGAGCAGTTGCAGTGGTCTTATCCTGCTTTACCGAAACTACAGGATCTACAACTTAATTACATTAAACTATTTTGTCAACAGCCTTCCCAGTGAGCGATTACAGAACCATAATCGCAGCGTCACAATCCAGC
Source organism: Ostrinia furnacalis (assembly GCF_004193835.3). Taxonomy (NCBI): domain Eukaryota; kingdom Metazoa; phylum Arthropoda; class Insecta; order Lepidoptera; family Crambidae; genus Ostrinia; species Ostrinia furnacalis. The sequence continues at coordinate 368,387 of NW_021131411.1, read as the reverse complement.
GCGCCCATTCCCATGGAGAGCAACAAATTAGGCGTACTCCGATGCTACAAGGACCCGACTCACTTCACGGAAAACCCTCCAGTGGTCAGGCCGACCATCAACCCTCCAGCAGTGGTTCACACAGGTGTCGCCCCCAAGTCGATCCAGACGTGGTTCACGGAGTTCCCTGGCAGGACAGAGTACATGGATCGGTACAGCGCGTCGGCCAAAGCTTGCTGGCGCTCCATGCAAAGGTTCAGAGAACCGATGCCCTCGACCCGTCGCAGGGCTGACGACACGTGTGTGTAGTTTAACCAGTTTAGGCAATATACTGTGTTTGTTAAGTTTCAATGAATAAATAAGGGAAGATATCAATGAGTTTTATTTTCTGAAAGATCACCATGTTTTCAGAGAAGACCAGACAGCTATAGAAAGTAGCGATTGACCTTTCTGCTCTCCTAAAACCTACTTTTTTCTTTGAGGATCGAGACTTAACCTTCCAGTAGTGGTGTCGCCCCCAAGTCACGGTCCCAAGTCGATCCAGACGTGGTTCACGGAGGTCTCTGGCCAGCTTTTCTACTCCTAAATAATTCTAAAAGCTTCAACCTCCCAGAAATCTTTCCTAAAGTGAGTGTAACTACTTTAGTTTTAACTTAGTTATTTCATTAATTAAAAGGGATCTCTAGCTTTAGCACAATGGTTTTGTATTTTAAGATTATTGTTGTCTTTGGGATTCAGGATGGATGGTACCGGGTCTTCTTGAAAAGTAGGTTTTATTTTAGTTAACAAACTATTACCTAAATTACTAACTTACATAAAATTCGTGTATTGCGTCTCTACAATATTTAATGATTGAGAGAAAAGTAATTAGTTAAGAGCGTTTACGCGAAGCGCGGCGTTTCAAGGGGCATCATTGGAAATGATTCACGCACGGCGTTTTTTAATAGTTTTCAAATGTTTATAGCAAAACAATAACAATGAATTATAATATATCGTTTCAAAGTAAATATTTTAAAGAAGATGTTATTTTATTATATTAAGCTATTTTTATGTTGAATTAAAAAAGAATAATGGTGTAAAACTCATTTTGATTTTTGGGTATTTCGCGTTCTTTGAATTTGTGATTTCTTATTGTAAAATGCTTATATCTAAGAATTTTCTCAATTAACTATTTGCCTAAGGACCTATGCTATAGGATATAAATGTTTGTTATATCGTTTTCACAGTATTTTTATAAAAATTTCAGCTTGTAAACTGACGCTAAAGTGGAAATTTGAAAACCTGTGTGGACTTATCTTGATAGAATTCTTAAATACTATCTAATCGAAATATTTTCTCAACTAACTATTTAGACGACGAAATTGCCTAATTATTTATGCCTATAACATATTTGTAATGTAACTGGTTAATGATTGTAACGGGTTGAAAAAGTACTGTTTTTGCGCCAAACGGCGTAAACGCTCTTAAGCTTACGAGTAGTAATTTCGTTTGTGTCAAGAAGTAGTTTTACATTTAAATTACATTCGGTACCTTGCTGATTGCTAAAGTAAAATGCATGTAATGAGTATTGACTTTAAACGGTCTTTACTACTGGTATGCCAGTAAAACGGTAGACTATGTTTAAATTATGACGTGTTAATGTAAAGTATAAGTACCTACTCTACGAGTATGTGTTCAACGAACTCTATTGAGGACAGCGGATGTGGAACTTTGCGATTATACACGAAATACACGGCTTTAGTTCTGCAATATGCAATATACATTATTATACATATTTTAATTTAAAATTGTTATGTACAGATACTATTCTTATTTCTCGTACACATTGCTCCTCTACAGGGTGTTAGGTAAATGGGTATATGAGCCGACACCAGCCCATGTTAACACAGGCATATAAATGGTATGGTGAAGTCAGAAATTTGATATCATCATTTTAATTTTTTTAATTTTCATACAAAATATTTTTTATAAAATCCGATTTGTATGAAAATTAAAATAATTAAAATGAAGATATCAATTTTCTGACTTCACCATACCATTTATATGCCCATGTTAACATGGGCTAGTGTCGGCTCATATACCCATTTACCTAACACCCTGTATATTACCAATATCCCAATCATTGAACATTGATTCTGAAGTCTCAGGATAAAGTTTAAATACTTACACTAAATACTTCTGTGCTTAAACTTTATATGTATAGTAAGTTTGTTAAATATGTAATTTATATGAAACAGTCTAAGTACTCGTATACTTAACACCATAGTTTAGATAAGTACATTTACGTCCTGTAGGTACATATTACGGAAGTTAACTCTACATTAGGATAAACAGCCCAACACATTGTTTTGTCAGACTAATTATAAGAAAGCTCCTTGTCTAGAGCCCCTTATGCCTCTAAACTGTAACACGAATGCTAAAAATACAAAGCTACTAAGTACTTACATTTTACACTTACAAAGCTTCCAAGTGTCTCTCATTGATTGAATCGCTCTTATAGCAGATAAAATAGGAGCTACATTATAGTAAGAGTTAAAAATCAGTAAATGGTAGCATGTGGTGATAAAAATTAAAGATACCATGTCGCAGCCAATTTACAATCGAGGTCAGATGAGCTACCAAATTAATGTACTTTAGTTTTTCATGTGTCTCTAAATTATCTGTTGGCGACACTTACACATGGTTATTTTGATATTATGAAATAATGAAACTTGCAAGTTGCGACTTCTGTAGTCAGAGCAAAGAGCAGTCAAAAGTCGTGGGTTCAAGTACCAGTTATGTAATTTAAGCTTTTCATGTGAAAAATCATGTTTGAGCTTTGATTACCATTATAAAGGTAAAACTCAATTCAATTTAGGTCATCTATACTTGTTACAAAACCAAACCCATATCACTTCATGCGTGCCTGAAATTATATAACTGTCAATAATTTAGTATTCTATCAATTTTTCAAACTAAGTAAGATAATATCAAGGCTTTCTCTACATTTGAATCTTTGAAATAAGAAGCAGTTCATCAGTATATCCTTGACTCGAAGTGATATAGTGAACTCTTTGTTAGACCCAGTTACCGGTGCGAGTGAGTAACAATAATTACTTATGGTATCATTGAGTACCAGAGGTCAAGACCGGTTGAAGCGTTTGTCATATTATTATCCGTAACAATTATACTGAGTATAATGTATATTGATTGTTGAGGTATAATTTAGCACATGAGACACTTTAAAATCGCTCTTATTACAAAAATATAGTAGCTAAAATAGTAAACGTACGAATAAATTATAAAAATTTGAACGAACTCTACCATGTCTAAAATACAATTTTAGATAAACTATATCGCAAATATTGACTTTAGTTATTGACTAAACTAATTCAAATAAGATTGCAAGAAGTATTGAAGAACTCTATTGGGCCATCATGACATACCTACCTAATGCATGAATCGGTAATCTGATTACAAAATTGAATAGTCGTACATCAAATTTTACAAAAATAACTTTATTAGGCCATAATCTTTACAATACTATAGAAAATAAGTTTCAGTCGTGTATATTTTTTACTGCATAAGTTGCAAGTAATATTATTAGTCACTTAAATAACTAGTTTCACATATTTATCATTAGGATCACAGTTAAGTAGGTACAATATCTATTTTGGCACTAAAACGTGAATCACAGAATGTATTCTTCAAAGATTTAAACAAAAAATTCGGATTGACTCTACATTAAAAAATATCTAAGAGAAAGTTGAGATTTATTCCTTATTTTTTACAGTTAAAAATTTAACTTTAATGAGACATTTGAATTTGGCTACTAACATAATACAAATACATATTACTATAATATGGTAGTTATAACATAGCTGTATTTTATATAGTCTTCAGACTTTTGTGAACTTAGTGGCGGTTTTTGCTCGCTGGTGGCTTTATCCATGGTGGTATTTTTCTTGGTGTCCTGTGATGGTACTATGTATCCAGCGATGTCAGATACCAGCACTAACGCACATAGCAGCAATATTATCTGGAACAAAGGAAACCGCAATTAAGTTATTATCGTTTTGTAATGTAAATTACTATTTTTAGACTTCTCTACATTTACCCGGAGTCTCGGACAGATACGATACAATTTTGACAGTATTTACTTGATTGGGATGATTAGAAATCATCAATCATCCTGCGAGTTACGCTCCCCAAGTTCGATTTCAGATGTCTGTCATATCCTATTTAAGTATTATCTTTAAGCCAAAATGTATGGTTTTAGATATTTATTTTTCTAAAAGAATACAATTATATTCACTTATAAGAAAAATACAGAATACACTTTATAATAAATAAGCTGCAAGTGCACGCAACAGACAAGCTCGTTTCATTTATGTATTAAATGTTGTGAAAACAATCTCAAGTAAGAGTTTATACAGGGTGTTAGGTAAATGGGTATATGAGCCGACACTAGCCCATGCTAACATGGGCATATAAATGGTATGGTGAAGTCCGAAATTTGATATCTTCATTTTAATTATTTTATTTTTCATACAAAATAAATTTTTAAATTCCGATTTGTATGAAATATAAAATAATTAAAATGAAGATATCAATTTTCTGACTTCACCATACCATTTATATGACCATGTTAACATGGGCTAGTGTCGGCTCATATACCCATTTACCTAACACCCTGTATAAAGATCTGCGGGACTTATAACAAAGTGAAAATGAAACTATGTTTTATTGACCACCAAGTTCTGTTCGTAGAATTAAACTTTTGCTTGTATGGTAAATAAAATCTTCATTTACATAATTTTGTCTCTTATTTAACTTTTAGTGCATTTAAAGTACCTATCCCAATATTCGTTACGTAAATAATATGCCAACAAAACTTTGTTTGTCAAGTTGGAAACGGTAGTTAATATAAAATAAATACGCAAGTAACTCATTACAATAATATTCTTCAGGTGATTGAGGGCCTATTGTGTGTAAATTAACTATAACGTTAAGTATAACTTAAAGTAATGTTTGCTACGCAGTTACTAACAACGAGACAGTAATTTCTGGTTTTTTTTTCTGCTTTCCTGCAAAATGACTCTACATTTAGAAAATGGTTTTTGCAAACATAGTACTTCTTGTATTATTTATAAAACCCAACGTGACTTAGAAAAATTGAAAGTGAATGTTATTATTTTGTAGGGATTTTATTAATTTCCTCATAGGCTGAATGCATTTGACAGATTAGCACATAGGTATTTAAAACGTTATATTAGTAATAATTAATTAAATACACTATTTCTCAAATTATGCATTAGGGAAAGTTCAGACAAGCTTTGCTGGTTAAATTGACAAAGTCCTGTTATAGCTAATTAATGTTAACAGGTTTCGTATTACATCCAATTCGAATTCGTCAAAGTACGGACCTAGAAAACTACATCATAGAGAAATCGGGTGCCGCAAACTACCTTAAAAATTATTTTACGAAAACGTCGGTCACTTTTTTGTGACCGACGTTTTCGTAAAATTATTTTTCAAGACATTTCCTGGGACGACATTTCAATTAAATTGCTCCTGAAAGAAGTATCATGAGATAAAATTTATCATTCCGTGATCAAAACATGGCTACTCATTAACACGTACGTGATTTGATAGACTTAACAATGTCATTATCGTGGCACTATGCTGCAATATTGATAAAATATCACAAGTTCAGTGGTCGGCGATTTTTTTTATTGAGAAAACCAATAGCGTTTTTATATACAATTTTTACATACATTAATTTAACACACAATATGGCCAATAACATGTTTCCCTTAAATTATTATCAATAGTACCTATTCGTACTAGTAAAGGATAGTTTTATTTCTTTCACTTTAGATAGGTACGCATTTAATTACTATGTACATACTAATTATATTTTCTTAACTTCCATAAAAAACTACGACAGGACCTATTCTAATATTAATTTTATTGTTCGTATTTTAAAACGTCATAAAAGCTGAGATATACGATGTAGGAAGAATAATACGTGAACTGCTAACTGTATAGTAAAATACATGCAGTTTTTTGAACCTCGTAAAAATAAATATTTAACAGTGTTACCTACCTATTTATTATCACGAATGTATTCGCAGTAGAATACTAATATTCCTAATTTTAGAATTTTCTAGTTAACTTTTTCTGTCACGTACGGACGAAAGTACTCAAGCTACACTGTCTTTACAATTTGTAATAGAAGCTATTTTGCAGAAAATAAACATAGGTACCAGGAAATTTGTCTACTCTACAGTGAAAAAAGTCGATCAGAATTTTTTATACAAGAAAATTAAAATATCTGAAATGCATCTAACAAATTTTAATCATGGTGCTATTTTTCTTCCTCTTTTATTGGGACAACCATCTACATTGCGGTCTTATGTACTATATTACAGCTAAGAAATTGAGTTCATTTCGCAATTTGTTTGATGCGCTGTCGACTGTTGTACAGTCAGCGTCAAATAGTTCGTGACACCCAAAGTGGCCAAAAAGTTGACAGCACAACCTTATTTCAATTTCAACAAAGACGAGGTTTCCGGCTACTGGGACCGTGGTCCCAGTCGCTGGATCCATAAAAATTTAATATTTTTCTTTCAGCGTCTAGGGCCACTCATAGATAACTTATAAACATATATTATTCAAGTCAAAATCGGTACAGTACTAAAATTTATGAGTGGTCCCAGTCGCTGGAAGATAATTATTATTTATTTTTATCCGGCGATTGGGACCGCGGTCCTAGTCAATTGCGGTCCCAGTTAAAATCTCCCAAAGGAGGAGGTTTTGCGAACTTATTGGCCTTACTTTGGGTGTCACGAACTAACTATTTGATGCTGACTGTACCACGTGCTGGATATCGTAGTCCAGTGTTAATTTTCACAAGGTTCACTGTTAAAGTACGAGTAGGCACATGTTGTTGACAATTAAACATACATAGAAGTCTTTGGAGTAGCATCAGTAGCATGGAAAATTCGGACTAAGCAAATATTAAATTCCACTTATGTATGTATGTTAGATGTTAGATATATTATTTTTTATTTACAGTACCATTTACCGCACACGGTAAAAACCCATGGAAGACACGCTAAACTTGCCAGTAAAAAATTGCCTCAATTCTTGTTCGATCAAACATAATACTACTCTTGACGTCTGTACAAATAATTTAACTTATTAATGGTAATTAATTAAATTAGCTAATGCATCGCATACTCTCATTTCCGTTTGTCTTAAAGGTTTACTGGAAGAGAACAGAAAATGATATTAAGTATGCCTTTAATACCGTGATGTTTGATATAAAGCTTTAAATGAATAAATACTCTAATATAATTTTTATCAGCCGTCAAAGCGTTTAATAATTATGTGTAAGGCTCTATTAAAATCTGCGGATTGTACTCAAGAGAACTTCCGAGTCAAGCGATTAACTTGCTACTCATTACCCTACTCTGCTTGACTGGACACTTCATGTCACAAATGTCATTGACTGCGGGATAAGTAATTGGACTAATTAGAACAATTAAATAACTTAATCATCCTTACAACAAAGATAAATATTCCTGTCTGAAGATACAATTTATGTAGGTATCCAGAGTTCAACAGAAAAATATAATTAGGATTAGTTAAAAAAATCAAAAATACACCACCGGCAATAGGGTTCCGTCCCCCTTCTTGTTTGTTCATAAATAATTAACTAACACAGCTTGTTACATTAAACTATATTATTGTACTGTTGGGGGTTACATTGGGGGAGGCCTATGTTCAGCAGTGGACGTCCTATGGCTGAGATGATGATGATGATGATTGTACTGTTAATATTTGACACTAACTGTATCTTCTTCGTATTTCGTATGTGCGTAGATCGTCCTAAAGGATGTTAATAACCGGTATGTAGGTACTGTCCTACACATATCTTTATGTAGTTGCAAAATAACACCTATTGTGATTAAATAAGATGCTAACTACTGATTTTAGCTTAAAGCTGTCTTTCGTACATGTTAAAGTTTTCCATTAGCGATGTTTATTCTTATGGTTTTCCTCACAATTTTATTTGTATTCTTTGATGATTATTGAAACTCTTAATTTACCTACCTACCTATCACACACTTGCCTTAATGTAGCTATTAAAAACTTTTACTAAAAAGAAACATGATTTTTCACATATCCTTATCCAAAGTTTAAACTGTCTCTACTAGTACCTATACCAAAATTCATCAAAATTAATGCATTGGCTTGGAAGTAAAATGTAATGAGTTTAATCGGTTAGAAAATCCGATGTACCTAATTAGTATTTTTAATTCATTATCATTGATTAGCTAAAAACCACAATACTTAGTTTGATTACAATTAGCAATACCTGGTGAAAAACTAATTCATCTTATTATACCTCGATAACGGATGTTTATTTTTAAACCTGTTAATAATAACTTCACGGACGTCCAAATTTGACTTTAATCGCGAAAAAATTGGTAGAAATTATCTTAATAAGCAAACTAATTAATACATTTTGATTAACGTGTTACTATTCACACATAATCTTTTGTTATTAAACTAGTGGCACGATGCTTGTGTTATGAATGAAGATAAATGTTTTGAATTTATTGATTTAGATATAGATTTTCCCATAATAACATCCATAGTGCATTGTCTACACTCTACAGTGTATCAGTTTGATATTCTCTTACATAATGAGCATGGAGAATTACAGTTTTCTTATTAATTTATTATAGAGATTGACCACATAGTAAAAAATTGCCTTAAAATAGCAACAGTTCACTAAAATACCAAGAACTGCAATATGCTTGTGAAATATAGGTATAACTAGCTGACCCGGCGAACTTTGTTCCGCCTTAATGGCAATAAATAAGCAGACTTTTTTTATTTCGAACGGGATAAAAAGTATCCTATGTCCTTCTCCTGGCTCTAAACTACCTCCCTGTCAATTTTCAGCTAAATCGGTTCAGCCGTTCTTGAGTTATAAGTGGAGTAACTAACACGACTTTCTTTTATATATATAGAAGATTAACACTAAATACATCAGGACATCTATTTCTAGTGACATTCCATACCAGCTATTACTAAATTAGTCTTTCTCCGGAAATCGTTAAAGTAATGGTATATCAAGGTCTTATTTCCACGGTTTCTAATAATAAACAAATCATCGAAAGTTTCACAAAAACTATATTAGAACTTGCTGACTCACCATTCGTGCCATGATTATTATCATGCACTAAACACAGCGTTTGTTTACAATTTACACGAACTGTATTGTCAATTTGGTTTACACTGAGTCACACGTCTGCTTCTCCCGAGAGCCGACACAGGAATGATGGTGTCCTTTAATCTGATCTGTCACTAACTGTTATGTAAACAGTATTTTTGTAAACGTTTTTCTGTAAACTAGACGTGAGACCTACTGGATTACTCGTATGTTAAATAGCACGTGCTTGCAATGTTGATACTTTATAGTTCAATCGTTACGAACTTCCTTATCGTGGTATTATTGTATCTGTATTGTAATTGTAGATATTATGATGTAATTGAATATTTAATAAAACAATAACGATTGTAGACCGTATGGTGACAGTGACAGAGCTAGATAAGTGTGATAAATTTTGTAGAGCTGTTTTATAAGCTTTATTCAATTACACTTTTACTTCTATTTACAGATATACAGTCACTTTTCGTGAACTTTATATTAGAGAAAAACTAAAATAAGGTGGATAATAATAGTATCAAAGTAAATATTTTATTACAATTCAAGAATTTCTTACACAAGTTGTTGCTTTAAAATAGTTTTCACTCGCTTAATGATTTTTTAAATGGATTTACGTAAAGGTAGATCGGACCTAGGATAAGAACATTAGCTAAGTACCGTTTTGTTGCAAAACGAATACCTAGCAAGTTCATATTTAATTTTCTGGTTTCGGTAGCTTTGAATTTATGCAATGTGGTTAATATTATGTGACATATCGAAATTTCCTCAATCGATATGCGCAGACGATTCTAAATACGTAATGAATGACTCATGAGTTTGGTCGAAATCATGGTGTTAAGTCCAACAAGAATCACAAAAAAAGAGGTTTTTCCTTTAGTCCTATAGAATACCTTATTTTTTAACTAAACCAGTTGGTAGCATGTTCTTCGCTAACGTCCAGACATACTTTTTGTGTTCCTCGCAAAAACATGGTAAGTCATAAACAAGACGAACCATACTTTAATCACCCCGCCAGGGTTTGGGTTCAACACCCAAGGACGGGTTTTTGTGTCAGCCTCATCGCTAGTGGTCTAATGAAGATTGTCTTAGCAGGCTTGCACTAACTAGACTGACAGATTCGTGATTTTCGGTCTGCAAAAGAAAGTTTGCACTTATTATTGCGTTCTGTGCACGAAAACTGGGACTCTATATTTTCTGAAACACTCATTAGTTCTTACCAGCTTAAGTTTCAGACTGCTTTGTAGCTTAAGAATATGTTTTCCATACAATTAATTTATCGGCTATAAAATGATTATTTTTTCCGATGCTACCAATTGGGCAACATGGAAAGCATTGGGGGAGGCTTATGTTCAGCAATGGACGTCCTATGGCTGAGATGATGATATTTTTTTCCTAGGCCCCATTAGGTAGGTCTCAAATTCATTTTTTAAATAGTATGAATAAGTTGTCTTGTTTGGAAAGTAAGATTTGTCATTAGAAAAACCAATTAAGAAACATTATAAACGAATCACATATCACATCAGCATCCTTTTAGATCATGAGATAGTTAAATTAGAACCCAAATTACCTACCTACAAATGAGAAGTGTCATGATGATAGTGTTATCATAGGAAAGTACAATATTTTAGGTACCTATAGGTTTGCCCCCCAATTTGTGCTAGTTAGTGCCTTTTAGTGCCGTAGTATGTTATGTGATGTTTTAAAGCGACTCTACTACGGGACTATTCGCAACTCTCTTTCCCACTGCTGCAACTTCTGTGTAGCCAGGATCTACAGCTTGACAGCCAATAAAAACCTAACCCAGTGAAACTCAAGTTTGTCCCGGGAGAAAGTATAAACTGTCATTGGACCCGCAACGAAATTAACCAGAAGAACTTATAAACAAAGCGACTCTACTGTTCATAGCTGCAATATGCTAGTGAGATGGTGTATTAGACACCACTTTTTCGATTTTTGCAGTGCAGTGATTATGCTGATGTCTCGCCACGATACACGTTTCAAGTTCACCGAAGATAACTTTGCATATTCGAGATAACTAGATACAAACACATATTTTTATAAGTTAGTGGAAGGAACTTGATTAAGAACTAAGAATAAAATTTAGAGTTTTGAATTATGATCGGGGAAATCCCGTTATATGAATGAAGCATTGCGTTTGAGTATTTTTAGTTGAATAAAAAAAATATCAGTCAATGTTTTGTCAGTTTCAGACAACTGTTTGTCAAAATCATAGTCAAAATAATCAAAATTCTTCGTATGTAAATAAGTCAGCCAAATTTAAAATGTAAAGGAAATAAAAAGATTCAAAATAATAAAAACAAAAAGAAATGTGAACAATGATACATCTGCAAAAACTATTTACTCTAATTTTATGCGTTTTCAATATACAGCCGGGGCAAAGATGCAGGCTCCATTCGAGGACACATTTCGGGGAGCCCCTACCTGTTATTATTCGGAACGGGAAACTTCTGGAGCCCACTGATAATTTCGGGAACGTCGATATGGAGTATGGAGATTCTATGACCCTAAGCTGCGAGGGCACAGGCTACATCCTTCACCCCGACACCAAAACCAACGTCATAACTGCTTCTGTTTCGTGCTTAGGAGGCGACAACTTTGGCAACGACCAGTGGCTCAACGGTCCTGCCAGATTCACTATGTTCAAGTGCCTGTATCCCCCGAATCACCTCAGTCAACGCACAAACCGCACATGCTTCGAAGGGAACCCCGTCATCGAAGTCGGGTACAAAATACAAAATCAGTTTTACCCTGCCTATGAATCTTGCTTTAACGAAGGTGGCCTCAATGTCATATATTCAAAATACACTCAGAAACCTTACAACGCTGTTTTCCAGACTAGAGTTGATCGGCCATTTTTCGTAGATAACGAACATTACGGTAACATACCAGTGGATTCGTTGTTTTCACCGCGAGGACAGAAAGCAGCTGTAGCGCAACTAGTCGGGCCTATGATTGACACGTACGTGAACAAGACTGAAATGCTTTCAAGAGGTCATCTTGCGGCGAAGACAGACTTCGTGTTTGCTTTTGGTGAACGCTCTACATTCCATTACGTGAACTGCGCTCCTCAATGGACAGGGTTCAATGGGGGAAACTGGAACACCTTGGAGGTTGATCTACGCAATCATATCCACAGAGCGGGCTATGACACCATAGTATACACCGGTACTTACGGGGTCACTCAACTCTTTAATCAATTCGGTCGCAGAGTAGATATTTATCTGTACACAGACGACAATAACAATCCAGTAATTCCAGTTCCTCAATATTTTTACAAAGTTGTGTACGAGCCTTTCTCACAGAGGGGCATAGCTTTTGTTGGTATCAACAACCCGTATTACACTATGACGGAAGCTAAAGAAATGTTCTTCTGTAGGGATATCTGTAGAGGGAACAGTGCTTTCTCGTGGTTGACTTGGCATCCTGACAATCCAAGCGAAGGGTTCACATTTTGTTGTACTGTTCCAGATTTTAGATTTACTGTCAATCATCTGCCTGCGATGGACGTACGAAGTGTGTTGATATGAAACTAAGCTTTATTGATTGTGTTCTGCGTGTTTATTTAAAATTATTGCGTGTGCCTATTTAAGACCGGGTGAACGCTCTCTTTGACGAGGGTTATCAGATGCCACATGTCCATCTCAGGACAGGTCAAGTAATATTCTGTAAATTGTTTATCGTCTTTTTTGTGTAATATTTTATTATAATATTTTACTTTGTTTAAATCATCTGTTTTACTTCCTATTTCAATTTCGAAAATTGCTATAGCTTTCGTGAATCCTCATTAGTTTATCTGATGATTAAGGTTAAGATTATTATGTAATTCATTATACAACGATCGTTTAATGCAATTGATAATTAGGCTTAATCATAATGATCTCATTAATTAACTTCCCCCAATGAACGAGCCCATCATAAAGCGGAGCTGCAACTAAATTAGACGTCACAATAATAGTGCCATTTCACTGAGTACGTTATAAATCGATGTGCGAATTGATTTATGCGTTAAACCTTCAGACGATAAGGTTCTGTGCAGTCCTCTAGTGTCCCTAGGAAAGTGTTTTATAGTTATTTTCTTTGCTTTGAAAGTTGACAGTGTTAAAGTTACAAAAATGAAGATCAATCTGTTTTCGGTAAGTTTGAGTACTGTTCGTGATGGTCTAAAATAATAGTGTGCGTAGCAAAAGTGGATTTTTGTGACTAAACCCAATAATTAACGGTGATTTATTTAATTTCAGGTAACGCTCTTTTTCATGACTCTTGCTGTAGTCAAGGGTCATAGATTTTCCAAATTTAATAAGCCCGAACCAATTGACTTGACCCGTAAACCTCAAATTACCACACCTAAACTCCCGGAAGAACGACGGAAATTAGATATTTTCCCTAAAAGTTTGGTAAAATTTGTTGTTACTTCACCGCCATACTCTAAAGTACGAACTTATTCCCCATACCCAATTACAACCAGAAAACCAGCTATGCTGAACTTAATTTCTCAAAATATGAGAAATATTCAAACTACGAGGGCTCCATTATCATATACAACAATAGCTGCAACAACACAGTTTGTTCCTAGACGCCAGTTTATATCAAAATACCAATTTACTACAAGATCTCCTGTTGAGCAGATACCTAAAGATACCTATTTGTATGACACTGAAGAAGAAGATTACATAGAAGCGCCCAGTACCAATGATAATGTAGTGTATAATAGTGAAAACATTTTAAATAGTTTTGATGAAAATGAATATGAAGATGAGGAAGCTAATGCTACCAAAACACTTAATTTTTATCCTCCAGTCAATAAAAGTCAGAACACTATTAAAGAAATTGATTTTCTGAGTAAGACTGATAATAAAGTGGTAAATATAAATGATAAAACAGACTTATTAGCAGTTGAATCTAATGATAGTAATAAGGTAAACATAAACGAAACAATAAAATCGGAACGAAATGACGACGAAAAAGTAGAATCAAGTATTGAACAACCTGAAAACAAAGAAGAAGAAGGAAAAGTTGAAAGCAAAGAACCTGAAAATGAAGCATCAGAACCTCCTCCAACAGCTATCGAAAAATATGAAACTAAAGATCTTGGGGGTTCACAGTTGGATAGTAAGGAAATTGAGAATACTAGAAAGAAGCGGTTAACAAGCATGATACGAGGTGTCATCTACAACGTGATTGAAGACGATAACAAGCCAATTAAAGAGGAAATTGAGTCGGTCAGTGAAAAGGAAGATCGAGATGAGTTTATATTTATTAGGGACTACTTAAAGGCACCAATTGATATAAAAAAGGCTGTCAATAACATTCCAGCTGTAACTGATGAGTATGTAGAAATCGCAACTGAAATTGCCTCGCTCGAAGAGTATAGTAGACCAGAAAGGTAATAACCATTTTGATTACCATATTTTTGTGTAAAATTTTGTTATGAACACATAACTGTAGCATTTAGAATATTATTGGCAACAAATTCTTATATATTCAAAATTCTTTCAGGACGTGATAAAATGCTTAAAGCATTAGGAAAAATATTTACGAAACCACCAAACCTCAAAAGCATTAATTGTGTAAGTTTATTTCAAAATTATATTTTANCCCTATTTACATTATAACGGTCCAGTAGTTTTTGAGCCTATTCATTACAACCAAACAAACTAACAAAGTTTTCCTCTTTATAATATTAGTGTAGATTTACTAGAACATTTAAACAAGTTGTGGCGTAAATACTGGTTCAACCATGTGAAATACCATGCCAAACTATTTAAAAATTTGAAAATTCATTGGCATGTCTACTTTTGTTATTTTTCTTCTGTTTTTTGTTATTTGTAAAGCTCAATTCATTAGCTATCCTAGATCACACTAATTGGTGTTTCAGTGTAATAATGTTTTTTTTTTCTTTGCAGAAGTGTAAATATTATTGAAGAGGAAAATATGGGAACCACGGTCTCCGGCTTCAAGTTTACAGGACGAGAGCCCCGAGTTAACAGCGATTTAGTTTTCAAGAACATCAACGCATAGTTTAATAATTCGTTATTTATTTTGGATTCTTTTCATGAGTTCGTAGTCGAGTTATCCATATTTTTGTGTGTTATAATTCGTTCAGTTAACACTCGTAATATTTAATCTTCATAACGTCTTCAAATTTAAAATAACTAATTGATTTGATGGGATCGACGATATGCTGATTAGTTTCATTTTAATACCAAATAGGAGTGTAAACTATAGTTTCCATATTAATTTCTAACATCCCACTGCTGCGATATTATAAATGCATGTGTGATGTTCACCGAGTTTTCAGATATTCCCACGATTGGTTTTAGGTGAACGCACAGTTGTTTGCACCGAGCGTGCCGAAAGTATTTCAATTTTTCAGATGATACGCGTTTATATAATTTAGTGTCCGTCTATTCATAAAATTAAAACTGTTATAAAGAGCCATAAACTTTTATGACTGCGGCGCGTGCGACTGCGGTGCGGGAAGTTGTGCAGTCACCTTTTTATATACGGTTAGGAGACCTTACATACCGTATTTTCTTCTGTAAAGTGTAGATATTATGTATTTATTTTAAGTTATTTCTTATAGTGATTAAGTATTAGTAAATTATTAGTTATTTATGTTATAGTAATAAGAATAAAACATGAAAATATTATACATATTTTATTTTAATTAATTAATTAAGATCTCTACAAAAACTTACATTTACAGGCACCTAAAATGTACATCCTTATCCTAGGTACAACATAATGGCAAAATCGATCCTCATCATTTATTTTGTTACATATTATCATCTCATCACACTAGACAATGAAACATAAATAAAATATAAACTAGGGCAAGTTTGAAACACAACGGTTGGTAACTATATTTCATTCCAATTAAAAGATTAATTTAGAGAGTTCAAAATAAATTGTACTTGTAGATCTTATCGAGATTGACTTGAGATTCAGTTCTCGGAATTGTTAATAGATGGCGTTATAAGGAGACATACAACGCGGTGATATGATTTTATCAAAAAGTCTTCCTACTTTGAGTGAAAACTCAGTGCTATTTACAAAGATTTCGTCAGTCAGATTGAATACATAAATATCCAATGACAAAATCATCAAAGTTGAACTAACTAGTACTGTTTGTATGGAAAAGAATAATAAGAAGTCCATAAATCATTATCTTATGGCGTTTTTACTTTACCGTACTGTACATCTCCATAACTTCAAGGTTATGAGCGTATCTCTGATTAAAACGATTAAACTTAACAAAAAATAAAACATTGCAATAAAATTTCAACAGGTGTTACAGAAAGGTTTAAATATCTCCTATTTAACATTATTATCACCACTCTATTGCCTTTATAAAATTATTACTCTACAATGTTACCACAAATACGATCAAAATAAAATATCTCAGGATTTGGTTTGAAAAGAAGCTTTTTTGAACGCTCACTGATGTTATCGTTCGTTCAATATTAAATTTTGTATTAACTATTAAAATGGTCGTATTTGCAATATTTATGAAAATCACTCTGCTAACGCCAACCCTACGTCTTCTATTACATTGTCTATCATCAAAATCACTGGTTAAAGTCAAGATACGCTCATGTTTGTTGTCGGGGCGCGCTCATAGATGGCGTTATTTCTTGGTCAGTCGGAAAACGTCGTTGAGCGGCGTGTACGCTGTCCGCGTCGGGATCGCATTGAATGCGAAGGAGGGCTGCGCGTCCGCTCGCAGGATCACCACACCTGAGGGAGAAGTCATCGTTAATATGGGCATTCCGAGGTACAGACAGCGTCAAATAGTTTGGGACACCCAAGGTAGTCAAAAAGTGCACAACACGTCTTGTTACAAGTGGAATAAGGTAGTGCTGCCGACTTTTTGGTCACTTACTATTTGACGCTGACTTGACTGTACTGCTACACTTGAGGTGATCATAAGCATGGTCGTAACCAGCTGGGAAGCAGGTTAGTTCCATGCTAATGCTATCCAGGAGGATGGGAGTCATTCTGGCCAAGGCGAGGGTCTTATTTAGCAGTCCAACGCTCGAAACATAAGGGTATGTGGGGTAATTTTACAGGGGAAAAGGGGCAGCTCCTTTCCTTTGTCTTGGGTAGTCTCTTTCTACTTTTTTACTTTCAGAGCCCTTTCTAATTATCACCTAGCTACCTAGGTATCTTTTTTAGATTTTTGAGGGTTCTATCATACAATACCATCACCGGAACCTCATAATCTAGATTTCATCGTGCGTTTGTAATCTAATCCATAAGCTGCCTAAACGATTCGATGCTACGCTTTATAGTGTCACTATTTTACATTGCATGTTAGATCTCCTTCACAGTATCAAATAACTAAGAATGTAGGAGCTATAGTTCTATTATTCGTGCTTTTAATTTTTATTAAGCTACTTCATAATGTGACTGTACATTACCAACTACGGTCAAACCAAAGCAAGTGGATTATCCAGCGCCTGAAGCAAATTGAAATTAACGACACTTTCTACCTGAGGGGTTGACTTTCACTTTGATTTTGGTCTGTGGGGACAGCACGCCGTAGTCTACATCCTCGTACAGATCCTGGGAACACAAAGGTTAAAATGAGTTAGTTCTATAAAGTCTTAGATATCACAAAACTGGACACAATGTTACGTCAGCTCTCTCTGGCTATCTGGGTTCCAAACTCGGGCGCTGACGATTTATCCAAAAGACTTTTCTACAGAGGAATTGATGTAATGAAATAGTCCTATTAATGTAATGTAGTTAAATGTAGGCAATAGAAATGAATATAAATCACAATATTACTAGCGTAGATTTTGATTGAGTACACTTTGCTCAAAATTTAAACAAGGCGTTAAGACATGCTAGAAATTCAAAGCTGAAAGGTGATAAAACTAAAGTTTTCAATGGAGTTCAATGGATTGAAAATATACCAAAATCACAGTGATCCTCTTCGATATGGAAATGATAAAAACAAAAGAGGTATTATAGAAGGCTCATCACCATGAATGAACCTCATCGTTACAGAAATGATAAAAAACCTGTTCCTGTAAATCGAAAATTCAATCATGGTATGTGACACCTAGCTGTATTATGACTGAAGTTTACTGACACCAGTGTGTCACAGTCCATGGATAAAAGTTATAACACTCACTTCAACTCTATATCCAGCAGGGTTGTTGAGTCCCAGCTCCCTCAACGTCACGGCCACGTCGGACGGGGTCCCGTCGGTCCTCCTGTTCACGAACGCCACCGCGTACGAGTAGTACTGACCCTGGATGGGCAGGATGGGCCGGGACCAGATTTCTATTCCTCGGTGCTAGAATAAAAGTGTACAAAGTTGGTTTAACCACCTAATATGTGAACATTCAGGAAAAAGGCAGTTTCAAAGAAGGCCTTACTGTTAAGTTCTCGTAAGTACCCTTTAGCATATTCGTTATATGGGGTAAGACAACAATTCCTTGAAAACTTTAGCGCCCAGCGAGGAAGTAGTGGGGACAAGCAAGAGCGTACTTTTTACGTTAATTTTAACGTAAGAAGATGCAACAACTGTAAATTAATAGAAAATAATTGCGTAGTTTCGGCAGAGTAGAATATAACCTAAGGTAGAAAACCGCAAACTTCCTGATGTTTGCGGCTTGGTTTGGCCTGCCTCCCCAAGCTGTCTGACCAGGGTGGAGAATGTAAGGCAAATCCTCCATTTGCCGAGAGAGTCGTCCTCCTGCAGTGGAGACTAAATGCCGAGCTGGCGAATATAAATTGGCATCCTGCTCTAGCACGACATAAACTTCTACAATCTTAGGCCTTTCTCCAGCTGTGATGGTTGAAGAAACAAACACACGAAGCGGAAGATACCCCACCTTGTATATCCTCCTCCCCTGGATGCCCAGCGGGTCCTGGTCCACCTCGATGATCTTCCTGTTCTGCAGGATCGCCTTGTACTCCGGCCTGATGGTGCGCAGGTCCACGCTCATGAGGAGCGGCGCCGCCAGGATCGCCCAGATCGCAAACTGGGTCTTACTCTGCTCGTAGGACAGGCCGAAGTTGCCGATGATCAACTGGAAGAGGGACAGTTTTGGTGCTTACTTCTTTTTGTGACAGTAATTCAGTCATAAATAAAAGACTTGCTGAGGTTGATTCAGCAGCTGTCCGCCTGAAATAATACGCAGAGCAAATTATCGCGCAATATTATTGTGTTCCGGCAGTGAGAGGTAAGATAGCCAGTTCCTCCGTGGTTGAGGATTCCGGGTGAAGCTCGCTTCCACCTTCGGCCTGATCGTCACTTACCATCAGGTGAGATACAGGCTAAGAGCTTCCTCGTTGTGGATAAAAAAATAAAAATATCTTGTGTATTAGTGGAATGATGGAGAACTGAAGAAAATGATGACAAGTATTTCAACAAGTAAGTACCTACTTATTTAAGTAGGTCATTTTATAATATACTATGCTGCTAAATCACAAGGTAAGTTACTAAATCTTACTTTAGCACCAGCTTACTTTAACTTATTAATGCTAAGTATAGAATCCTACTTAACTGATGCTACAAGAATCGTTACTACTAGATACAGTGCTAGGTATGATATACTGCTAATCATAATATCACGCCAAATTCTTAATAGCAGATAACCCAAATAATGTGTTTAACTCATTAAGGATTTGAAGAATAAAGGTAGTCTGATCACTATTACATGATCTTGAACTTTAAGATTTAATCTTCCGCATTGTGGTTTTAAATTTTTAAGAGCCTATGTTTTCCGGTTGAATGTAATATGCATGTTGTTGGGCGGATACTCTGAGATTCAACATTAATCAAACATAAAATACATTTAAAAACTTTTTCGGACNGTATTACCGTGTCAGCATTCTCTAGCTATCTGAGTTCCAAACTCGGGCGTTGACGATTTTACCAAAAGAATTTTCTCCAGTGGAAGTGTTGTAAAGATTATAGTCATAAAACGTGTTATGTACTTTTAGGTAAGGTAGGTACTTAATATACCAATTGCGTTAAAATATTAGCTTAGTGTTTGAATGTGTACGCTTTGCTCAGTATTTGAACTAGGCGTTCAGAAATGATCAAGTACTAAGTAATAAAATTGATTGAGACTTTTGAGAGTTACTAAAACTACATCGATCCTCTTCAATATGGAAATGACTAAAGCATAAATGGATCATGTATGTAAGAGTATCAAGTTTGAAGTGGTCATCACCATTAATGATATCGCGACAGAAACAATATGGAACATGTTCCTGTAAATCAAAGATTCAGTCAGAGTACTTATATGAGATGCCTATTAAACTTTTGTAAATGTTAGGCCCAGAACAGACGGTGAAACGCAACTGCAACGAAACTGCAACTGCTAGTTACTTTTGAGTTGCATCTAAGTTTCTGCCATAGCGTCCGTTGAGAGACCACACATGACACGACCAGTTTGAAACTTTCAGTTTCAGTTTCATTCATCAGAATCATCAGAAAGTTGCAGTAGCGTTTCACCGTCTGTTCTGGGCCTAACTGAATAATTCTGGTGTCACAGTCCATAGATAAAAGATATACTCACTTCAACTCTATATCCAGCAGGGTTGTTAAGTCCCAGCTCCCTCAACGTCACGGCCACGTCGGACGGGGTCCCGTCGGTCCTCCTGTTCACGAAAGCCACCGCGTACGAGTAGTACTGACCCTGGATGGGCAGGATGGGCCGGGACCAGATTTCTATTCCTCGGTGCTGGAATGAAAGGATACAAGTTGGTTGGGTGGTTTTGAAGAGGGCCTTCCTGTTACGAGCTCGTAAGTACCCTTTAGCATATTCGTTACTTGGGATTGGGATTCGAATACAATTTTTTATCTTAGAGAAACTAATGGGTATACCCTTGAATCCCCTGACTATAGAGTGGTTTGGGCTATACTTTCGCGCCTAGTAAGGAAGTAGTAGCAGCTGGGAGCAATCTTTTGACGTTAATTTTAATGTAAGGAGCAACTGTATGTTAATTAAAATATCTTGATTTAGCTGCGTTCCGGCCGAGTAGAATAGTAGAACCTACGGCAGAAAAACAAACTTCAGAGCTTCGTAATCCGTCTGGTCAGCGTGGGGAGTGTAGGTAGTAAATTCGAGAGAGTTGTTCTCCTACATTGGAGATCACATGCCCAGATAACGATGATTATGAGATATTTAAATTGGCATCCTTCTCTAGCTCAAAATAAACTTCTACAAACTAGACGCAAGTCCAGTCCAGTCAAGACCGAAGATACCCCACCTTGTATATCCTCCTCCCCTGGATGCCCAGCGGGTCCTGGTCCACCTCGATGATCTTCCTGTTCTGCAGGATCGCCTTGTACTCCGGCCTGATGGTGCGCAGGTCCACGCTCATGAGGAGCGGCGCCGCCAGGATCGCCCAGATCGCAAACTGGGTCTTACTCTGCTCGTAGGACAGGCCGAAGTTGCCGATGATCAACTGGAAGAGGGACAGTTTTGGAGATTACTTCTTTTTGTGACAGTAATTTACGCCCGTATTCACAAACATTACTATGAGGTCTTACAGTGCGCGTTGATGCACAGTGTGACACACGAATCAATCACAAAGCCCTATTCAACGCTGTGCGTTCCATTTGCTGCTTTACTTAAGCAAGCATCGTTTGTGAATACGGGCGTCAGTTTAATAGGCCTACTGAGATTGATTCAGCATTGGACAACTGAGAATACGCAGACCAAATTATAGCGCATAGATTAAACAATAATATCTTGTGTATTAATGAAATGATGGAGAACTGAAGAAATGGTGTCAAGTATTTCAACAAGTAAGTACCTATTTAAGTAGGTCACTTTATGGTATGCTATTCTGCTAAATCACAAGATCTTAACAATCCAAATAATGTGTTTAACTCATTAAGGATTTGAAGATTAAAGGTAGTCTGATCACTATTACCACGATCTTGAACTTTAAGATTTAATCTTCCGCATTGTGGTTAAAATTTTTAAGAGCCTATGTTTTCCGGTTCAATGTAATATGCATACCTATTGTTGGGCGGATACTCTGAGATTCAAAATTAATCAAACATAAAATACTCGTACATTTAAAAACTTTTTCGGATAATCAGGTTAATTCAAGCCTACATTTATGGAAAACTGGTAACAAATAGTGTTTTCACAGTAAGTGTTGTCCAACCTGGACAAATTCACAACTATCGAGTCGAGAGAGTATTTGGACTACGGACTTATTGGATCATGGAGGCTCCAATACGGAGATAAATTCCTCATCATTGATTAGTTTAGAATTAAAATGGTCTTACCATATCAGGGTCATTCCAGTGCCCTGGTCCAGCATTCGGCACGATGACGTCCTGGTGATTTCCGTAGTAGTCTATGATAGACTCGACGGAGGCCCAAGAGTCTTGGATGTCGTCGAAGTTGCGCCACAAGTTGCAGTGCTCGATGATCGATGAAAAGTTGGGCTGGAATATGCAAAAGATGCAGATTAGATCGAAAACTTAGTTTATATGTCTTATTTAGACAAGGTAGGTGGCAGTAGTATTTATGTTAGAAAGATCGACTTGGGAAGGTAAGAATTTACAGAGCTGTGAAATTGCTCAGATAAAAGTGAAAACTTCATCACAGCCCTAAGTTTTCCTTTCTAGTTTTTGATAAGAATCCTACCCCGGATATGGTGAAGGGAGCTTGCCCAGAAGATGCCTTTTCAGTTTCGCTCGTGCCTCAAAATCTACTCTGGTCAAGGTAGATTTAAATGAAAAGTTAAGGAACAGTCAACAGATACCAATTTCGGTATCTGCTTACAAATATCAGGAATCAATAGGATCCGAACCAAATCTATGTAGAATCGCTTCTATGTGTTGCTAACAAAACGACTAGTAGCCATTTTTTTTGAGTCGGTCCTCCTTGTTCTAAGGCGCCAGGATAGTCTGTTCTAGGTTGTCAAAATATTTGTTATGAATACTGAACATCCAAATTTGAAAATTGAGAGAGACTGTGAGATTGCAAGAGCCCCTTTAATATTCCCATACCTGTATCCCAGCATAAATCTGGTAGACGGGCCAACTGCAGGAGTACACCATCTGGCGGCCGGTGCGGTTCAGCTCAATCCCGAACTCAGGGTACCCGTGGTCCATATCAGCTGGGAGGGCGTAGCACCCGTCCAGCTTCACGTAGTCCACGCCCCAGGAGGCGAATGTGGCGGCATCTGGAGAAGAGGAGTGGTGAACGTGAGTGATATGGATTCGTGGAGAGACGTTTTGGAATTTAGAATTGTGCTCGTAATTCTGATCTAAAATTGTAAATGGGAATTAAAGTGCTTCAAAATATGCCTCAAATTAATCGCTTGTTCGTTTCATCCAAATGCCGTCCAGTGCTGGACAAAGGCCTCCCCCAAGGTTTTCCACAATGAACGGTGCGCTGGCCGCATCCATCCTGCCCACGCTACGTCTTCTAGCCCGTGGTCACCACTCGAGAGCTTTCCTGCCCCAACGGCCATCGTCTTTACGAGCTATGAACTCCGCCGACTGCTACTTGATTTAATGAAATCAAAATTAATATTGTTAAGTAAAGTTTCATCAATAAGTCATTTAATCCCCACTACAGGACAACAAAGCTTTCTAGTTCTCTAACTGTATTGCAGAGACAAAGCTCGGGTATTCTGATCCCTTAACAATAAAGCCTAAGTAGCAGCTTAGGGCTGCTTTTTCAATCGTCGGATAACTTTTAACTGAATAATAAACTTGTAATTTTCACATATTTCCCATATTGAAACTGTCAATGTGCCAAACTTATTCTTCAGTTAAAAGTTATAAATCCGAAAATTGAAAAATCAGCGCGTCTTTTTTTATTTTGTAGTATTTAAGTTGTTAAGTTACTATGTATCTAACTTCCATATTCAGTAGCTTCCACGTTCCTACTGATAGGGAAACAATTATGATAAAATATTAAAAATGACCAATTTAATCATCCATCACTAGAGGAACAATGTTAAAACGGTGCCACTTATAAATACAGGAAGATTTTTAATTGTCCTATTTATCAAACGATTAAGTCAAAACTCTAATCAATGTGGACCTTAGCACGTTGGAATAAGAGTGGTGTCGAGGGTGATGAAGCATGATAACTGATAAGCAA
Source organism: Ostrinia furnacalis (assembly GCF_004193835.3). Lineage (NCBI taxonomy): Eukaryota > Metazoa > Arthropoda > Insecta > Lepidoptera > Crambidae > Ostrinia > Ostrinia furnacalis. Next base: position 344,060 of record NW_021131411.1, on the reverse strand, counting down.
TGGGTACACGCAATGCGATCATATTGTATGTCATATGTCTTGTAGCCACCCAAGCGATGGCAATTTGCATAATTATTTGCAGCACTACACCTGGAAACGTGATTTCTATGCCGAGTTATGTCTCGGGCAATAATTTCAGTAGATAAATAAGAGCAACCACCATTAGCATAGAATTTGTAGCAGCTAATGTAAAGTAGTTCAATCACTTCTTTAAAATATAGTCAGTTTTTAGAGATCGTTTAGTTCAGTGGTTCTTAACCGGTGGTCCGCGGACCACTGGTGGTCCCTGGAGGCATTCCAAGTGGTCCGCGAAGACTTCGTAATAAACAAGTGACGTGACGTGATGAGTCGAGGCAACACAACGCAAACGGCGCACAGTGGGCGAGAAATCGACCTCCCCTTCCATAGGATTTTGAAAAAAAAAAATAAGTGGTCCCTGACAAGATAGAAATTTGGTAAAATGGTCCCTCGTGACTTAAGAACGACGTGACGTGGTTAAGAACCACTGGTTTAGTTACTTTCATTTGACTGTCATTTTTTCATGAAACAGACGATAGAGTAAGGAAGAAGAAAAGCAGACAGCTTAGTAGACTTAACCTCTGGAACGGTATAATAGATCCACTTATTGAGTATATTGACATTGGGTCTTAAGACCCAATACATTTTTCAGATGCCTAGTATCCCCGTTTTTCAGGCAGTAACAGTCCTTGTCGCTTGAGTGGGTTTCTTAAACGTAATCTGCTGCTTTTTCTCAGCATTGGTCTATATTCATAAAAATGACCCGAAACAGTACCTAGAACTGGGGCGTGTATGTTCTTTTAAAGCCTACTTACAGATAATAAAATGAATTTTATGAATCAAGTACAACCAACACGTTTAGTCATCAATTTACGTAATGCTAACCTGTTAAACTGACCCTAACAATCATTCTTCACTTTCTTTACCACGACACTGGAATATAAATAGTCTGTTATCACGTATGATCGCCAGGTAATAAAATGTATTGAATATGCAGGTCGTAGAACAAGTTGGGACACACGCTATTGTTTCTTTGCGAAGGAATTAGGTCATACTATTGCGAATTTTTCTTCAGTTCAAATAGTAACAGAGCTTAGGCTTAGGCTTCCCGTAGGCTACTTTTAGTCGGCTTTCTTCAGATTCTTTGTATGAAGAATCGGCCGATACCAAATCAGTATAACGTGTGCACTTTCATACATGTCCATATTGTTCATACTGATTAACAGTCTGACCCAACTGTCAACCGACAAAAAGTCTGTGGTCTGCGGCTAGGCTTATACGAGTAAAATGTAATGCCTTAAAATTTTGAATCTGGACATCATTTTCTAACGGTGAATGATGTTGTCAATTTAGGGAATCAATACACTGGTTGGATGTTGACTATTGTGTGTAATAGAAAAAATAATGGAGAAGAAACAGAAGTAATTTAAATAACCATTAAAGACGCACAACTAACTGAACCACTGATTGATGAAGTCTGACATCATAAAGACTGTAACGATCGAACGTGGTCCAATATTATCGACAATCAAAGCCTTGCAGGGCAAATTGAACCTTTGACCTTTAGAATAAAGGTTACCAACCCACCGAATGGGAGCTGTATAGAGCAGACCGCTTTCTTGTGATGCCGCATTTGGCAATACGTGATTATGTCCGTCCATAATTGTGATGATGACTTCATTTTCAGTCTGTTTCTAGGCTACAATTTCGATAATGACTGCCGATCTGCCGAATGTCAATCTGATGACTTGTTAAAGGGTAAAGATTCCATTCTCCTTGGTTCTGTACTTCTTTTTCTATCACCGGGTTGATCACTGAGGCTTAGACTAGGCGCAGACCACCGATTTTTAGTTGGCCGATAGTTGTGCCCGATTTTAAATTGTATGAAGAATCAGCCGAATCAAATCGGTGTAATGTGCGCACTTCCATACATGCCCATTGCCCATACTGATCAACTGCCCGACTAAGCTATCGGCCGACGAAAAATCGATGGTCTGCGCCTAGGCTTAATCCTAGAGGATAAACTTCTTCTGTTATTTCTGGCAATGTTCTAGCGAAACAGAGACAAAATTTCACACATGAGTGTTCCATCTGGGGTGGATTGGGTAAGAGAGCACCTACAAATCCAGACCCCATTATGTTTTTACGTGATAGATTTTTATTCAAAACACAAAAAACTAATCTATATATATAAAAATGAAACCCGTTTTCCGTTGTCACGACATAACATGAAAACGGCTTGACCGATTTGGCTGATTTTTTTTTGTAGTTTTCTAATACTCTGTACAAGGTTTTTACGGAAAAAAATATAAAGAAAATCTCTACGCTAAGGCGGTACGAAGTTCGCCGGGTCAGCTAGTTAACTATAGAAATGTTTTGCTCTATTGATAAAGAATGGGCTTACTAAGATGAAATCGGGTTGATTAATACTTATTCAGAGAAAAAAATAGATCAGTACATGGCATAATTGTATCTAAATAATGTCATTATGGAAACTTATTAATACTAACCGCCTTGTAGATGGCCGACCACGCCGGGGTATCCAGCGCAAGTGAAGTTGCCGTAGTCCTCGTAGATGCCGAATTTCAACCCTTTACTGTGTACCTGCAAAGAATATAAAAGTAAATTTAGTCACTGCAATCCACATAATAAAGAAGAAGTTATGACACTCCCTGCATCGTTTATTTTCCCCATAGCTAGTCTCTTTTTACTTTTCAAGAAGGGCGTTGCAAATCAGGATGGTATTTTTAATATCCTTTTTGTTCACCTTATAGTAAAGATTAAATCAGTTAAAATAGATTTCTTTTTATACATAGGTCTTACAGATTACTCATAGCTAGGTATAGTGATTTTGATATTGTTTCTCGGACTTATAATTGATTTTTTTGTGAAGCCGCAAAAATTCATTGCTCAAAAAGCCCATTTTGAAGCACAATTATGCCTTCATAGTTAGATAATCTGTTTTATTGTTATGAAATATTAAATTGCAAAAAGCATGATCATTATCTGAAGTGATTATTATAATAGTATAACGATATCACAGACGAGTCATTCACTCCTACACGAGGCATCAAGGTTAATAATCTTGTACCTATTATACACCTTTGTTATCATAAATCTATTAGTTTCTCAATATCTCATTCTATTGTTTTAAATATATTAAAGAAGTTAGCTGAAAAAAGGCTGCGGAGGTCATGTGTGTGTGCAGATTTAAAAAGGGAATTAAAAAACTAAAGCGATTAAACGATTCATAAAATCATGAGCGTTAAGTATTTTATTTTAGATAGTAATAAAGATAAGAAGATTATTAGAGACAAAAAAGATGAGAGAGATCATTTAATTTTGATAACTCTACACACACGAGCTCGTTACTACACTACAATTTAAAGAATTCAACGAACCAGCAAAGAAGAAAGTACAATTTCTTCTATTATGTGGAATGTAACAACTGGAGTCTCAATTCTAGAGTCATCCTTCATGACCCGTTACAAAGACATGCCTCGATGTAAGAATAAAGATTTCAAGATTTCAAGATCAAGAGAGTTCAATCCTACATAGAGGCGTTGTTCTTGTCGGCTCTCCTAAAGTAATGCCATAGTAAAATAGATATCTAGGTACATCATGACTAGTTTTCTTACTATTAGACACTGAATCACTTTACCAGCATGCTACTAGATACTTGGTAGTCTAAACCCAGTTACGCCACCGTGGGAACCGCTCGGTGTTACGAAACGCGATGGCACACTAATGGAAGGTGTAATGGCTTCCTCTACACTCCGTAAGTAGTGTAGCACTAGCTTCTGGGCTGAGGCTTAAAGTACTATGGCCTAAATCCCTTCTATTGAACTGCTAGTAGTATACTGCTACACACATGCAAAATATTCATTTGTGATTTTAATTATACAGGGTGTCTCAAAATTGCCACGTCACACTGATACTGGTGCCTTCTTAGGCTCATGCCCTCTGGGGTCTGTATGTGGTGCTAATTTTGGGACACTGTATAAGTATTTGAATTTTTTTTCTTTCTATTTCATTCGGAAAGTTTTGTTTTTTAGTCTGTTAATGATAAAAATAAACATAATATAAGTAGTAGATGCAGGACACAAAATTATACTCGTAAAAAGAAAATCATACATTTCTATCACGTAACTTAAAGAAATGGAATCTTTGTCCAATTATAATTACAAATCTGAATCAATCAATCGTCTAAAACAAGATACACCTTATGTGACGTCTTAGTAAAATTGTAAACAAACCAGGCATAAAAGCTTGCAAATTTCGCAATAATTAAAGTATTACTAAACAATAATGAACTTGCCATTTGCATATTATCAGATTGCCCTAGGCGTTAGCAGATCTATTTGTCACTGTGCGCAGACGCAAATCTCGATAGCATTGTTTACGACTTCGTACAGGCGGTCCAACACTGTCTATGGTTGCGGCAACTATTCCTGAATGTGCTTAGTAATCAACTGTTAAAAGTCAAACATAAGTAGTATAAGTACGAAACATTTAATACTATTCATAGTTTCTTAATCTGTAGTCATATATCAAGCTGAAGAGTTTGTTTAATATTATGTGGTTAAACGTGCTTATTTCAGGAATTACCTACTGTCCCGATTTTGTGTTGGATAACGAAACCCGCTACGACCGATAGAAGTGATGAAAATTGTTTCAAAAATAAGAAAAACATACCTATTCCACTACGATTTTTACAGTTTATACTCGAAAGAAGTCGCGGGCACAGCTTATAAAAGCTCGACTTCTATGGCTTAGACTCAAATATTGCACAAGAAATTAATAAAGCAATGGCCTCAATAACGAGCTTTTGCCCAATAACAGCCTAATCTCAGAAATTATCTCTAACCTATAAAGGTACTTTGAATTGGATTTCAACTTCCATTTCAACCAGAAAGGTTGTATTTACCCATTATCCGTGACCATAGAGTCAAGTCGAGCAGTAAACGCCCACACCTTGACCTTAAGGTGCTCTACCATCGACAAATAGCAAATTTTTCATTAAGTTCAAACTGTTCCTGGAAGGTTAAACTACTTTAGATAAACCACTATAAATCTTAAAGACAAATTGGCAGTTAAATTTTACCATAGGTTTGCTTCAGAAAGGTCATATCATGAACAATGCGTCTGTAGGCATGGTGATCTGTTTCTATTTTATCAAGATAAGAAATTGACTGCACGATTCTGACTTCATAACAAAAAGTTTTATTACCTCACGCTTTAACTGGATCAATAATTAATACGAGAAATACAACATAATAATCAAAAATATTCTCAGAATCAGCTGATGAAATTAATGAAATATTTAAGTAAGCGCTCCTTGAAGTGTTAACACATTGCATTGATAATTCATGTAATAATAAGCTGAATGAACCTAATTTAGGTACTGGATTTACATGACCCAATGAAAACGGTCCACAAAAAAAATGGATCAAGAAAGGTCATCAAGTGCCTTTACTAAGTTGCAACCTCTTTGTTATTTGCACCGAAAGCCGTGAGAACCACACCCGATCCCTCGAAGGTTAGATCAGTGACAGATAATGCTGTTATACACTTGTTTGTATCATTGTTCGAAGGTTCACCCATTGTCGGTGGGTTCACATCAGGGCCATGGTGTTTCGAAATGCAATTGTTGTAATGAGATTGTTGCAACTGAGATCTGTGGAAAACGCGTTTGCACTAAAAAAGACATTCGTAAATACCCTTTTGTCTATCGTTTATCGTATAATTAGTCGACATTGTTTGGATTTTTCGTGGACCAAATTGATTTTGAATGCGATAATGCCCTTCATTGCTCTTGTAACTAAATTGAGTCATAACAGAATAAATTATGCTGTATTTGGGCGGGCCAAATGCAAGAACGGTATTTCCTTGTGGTCACTTGGTCAAGAAGAAGATAGTAACACAAAACATTTGCTCATTTGCGGACCTTTGGTGATATTGTGAAAAAGGACAGACCAATAAAAAAGACAGCTAAAGTGATTAAAAAGAAGGTCAATCAAATTGTTGCTAATGAATCTGATTACAATTCACACTAGTTATTTATGCCATGCTGAGCTTGCGTCGGTCACAGCACCCGCGAACGTCCTTCGCGCGTAAATCGCGTGTCACATGTCACGTGTCATCCGTCACGCGCCAAGTGACATGCCACTTCGCTTCCGCAATTGGCGACGAGCGTTGCGAATTAGTGGTGGTAAAAAAACGGATATAATGAGTGTGTTGTGATTTGTTCGGTGAAATACTTGCAGGAAATTTTTATCGAAGAATTACACTGTTCCATATGAAAATGAAAATGTTCTGCAGTAGGAGGATAAGCTTATTTTTCGAATACTTCAGTACACACGTGGAAAGTTGTTTCAAATTATTTTTCATAGAAATATCAACAAAAACCTAAATATAACAAAAAAGTTGCTCTAGATTTTATATTCTTAAATGTAGCCGTAAATACATTTTTCTCGTATTTGTCTAATGTTGGAAACGTAACTAATCTATGGGTTCGATTTAATTTTATTTACAAAAGATTTTCTCGAATTCGAAACGGTATTATCATAAAGCTAGGTCGCAATGATATGATATTTAATTTCAAATAAATCCATTTGAATCAATTAAAATGGCTATATAAACTGGCTTGGAATCAGAAGCGTACTTAATAAGTGTGACATCGGACGAAAGCGTAAAATTCCATTGAACATCGGTTAAAAGCGAAAACTGAAGTTCAAGTTGAATCATATTATTATCCATAGCCCAAAGACAACAGCCAAATTCTGAACTAACAAGATAAAAAGATAGCAGCAAATGCCTGTCGTAAACATAAGTTTTTTTTTTAAGAATAAAGAAGACTGCTAAATTTATTGTGGAAAATTGTTAAAAGACATTTGTCGTTTGTATCATTTCAATCGCGCATCGCGTATCGCGTTAAAACCTGTTTAAATTAATTCAATCATTTTCAAGGTCATAGGAATAAATTGTAAATATCAAAAGCTTAGGTAGACAATTCTGTAATCAGTTTCAATGATAAGACATGCAAGCTCAGATTATGTGAAATGTCTTGCGTCGCAGAACACAATATAGAGTCAAAGCACAATATTACGCCTTGCAGCGGCGCGGTGGTACGACGCATCGTGTGCTTTGGCTTTCTAACTGAATTTTATGGAACTGCTCCTCGCATTGCTCGAAGTGAGCTGACTGTTCTCATGTAGCTGTGTTCCGGTAGGCTGGCTTGCACTTGGCCCGGTTATTGGGTCTCATTGTGCGCGGCTCTGATGCGGAATTGACTTATGATCCGAAAGATTCATGTCTTTTTCAATTATTTTTTTTCGTCTTTCGATTGTTTTGTTTAGTTTTTTAGAACCTAGATTAGATAGAGCTGTAGTACTAATCTGTAGGGTTTCATATCTCTGTAGTGTGATGAGTTATCACTTTTCACGATAACTTGAAACTAATTGTTTTTGTAACCATACTCGTGTATTACTGTTAAGATGTAGACGAAAGCCAACACAATACGAATTATGCGGCACATTGACAACAAATACTTTTAGTGCTGTTATGCAATGTGCATATGGTAGGCTTACTTTTAATCTCGGAAAAGTTACAGTAACCAAAGGGTCAAAAATGACCCTCAAACCTCTGGCCCACCAGTGTTAGCACGTCAATAGACTGCTCACAATTTTTATGGAATATTAAACAATATCGAGGAAATTGGTACGAAGTGTCAAGTTTTTAATTCAATTTAGCAGGGCGCGGTCGTATTTTTCCACTTTTCCTCCGACCTCGACCTTACCGTATCGGCGCGATTCGGTCCATTCTCACGGCGGACTCCATCTTGACATTGAGCCTTATTTTACACTCACGCGCATAAGAGACCGCGCCGACTTATTGTTTTTGCACATACGATGGATAAATATTGGATTGTAATAATATTTTTTGAAAATGTAATATCATCATAGCATCCAGGAGCTAGCAGGAAGGCGCTGGATGCAGGCCACTATCAACCGGGCGTTGTGGAAATCATTGGAGGAGGCCAATATTCATATTCAGCAGAGGACGTCCTATAGCTGTAATTGATGATGATGATGAACATCACCATCCTTTATACAGGCTCCAGCGTAGGAGCACAGGCCTATCTAATTTACCAGATAATTTGGCCTGTACTCCCCACACTTGCAGACGGGTTGTGGAGGCCTGATGACATTTCTCCAATGTTCATCTTTTATACATCCAAGGGAAGAGTGGGGGTGGTCCACTTCACTGCAGGAAATTAAACATCAAGTGTGCGTTTATAAACTGCTCTTGCAACTCTCCCTTCATTAAGAGTTATAACAAATCTTCTAACATAGGCGCACAAACTCGTTTTCAATATTTGTCTTGTATATGTAGGCTCTAATATCGACGATTTTGCATAAATCTTACAGGTTGAAATCATTGCATATTCATTAGTCAGAAAATGGTTCAAACTAGTAAGCGTTAACTGGGTGCTCCGGTTGTTTTGTAACGTTACGTTTAGCAACCTTGCGCTATTGATTTTTATGTAAATGTTTTGAAAGATTTACGGTAACTTTGTACTATGTATTAGGTATTCTATGGAAGTAACAAATATTACACTGTATGTAGTGAGTTCTTTAACCCTTTATAGGGCAGAAGCGAATAAGGCTATCTAACAATTAATCAACTATCTTTACGTATCAAATACTTACCTACTGAAGTTACTTATGTACAACAAACAACGTAAATAAACATTGTATTGAAAAGTAGAGCATGGCCGTGTGAACTTTTATTAATCGATATTATTTAACTGACTTAAACCAAATATGGAAGTGACGGAAGTCGTTCAAGTTTTCAATAAGAGGTGACCGTGAAAATATTTTTAACTGAACCTTGTCCAAAAAAAAAACTTAATCCTTTCCATCTCTTTCCCTCAAGTCAACATCTCAGGGAGAGTATAAGAGACAGAGCGACATTATAATAATATGGTAGGATTCCCAACCCTATAAGTATTGAATTGCGTTCAATTAACAGCCACATGCGACGACAAAGGATATAATTTGGATAATGTACATTGTAGTTTTTGCTTCTGCCAATTTGTAAATTATACACCACTTAAACTTCCTTTAGAGACGCCAAAGGTCGTGGAGCGGTCATTGCCAATGCTTTCAGAGCCTTCACCTTTTTACTTCTTACGCTCGTCAAGCTGTCGGAAAACTATTGTAATGATTCTATTATTTTTCGTTATACAAATCTTCCTAATAAAAATTACATTTGAGGCAAATCAAGATCATATTCGCTGTCAGTAGCCTATTCAAATTTCGACGCTACAATTCAATACCCTAAGTTTAAATTAGAGTATCTCACGAGATTCTGGAGAACTTTCATGGGTTCAATTCCCAGCTGAAGCACTCGATTTTTTTTCAAGTAACCTGTCAATTTTATAACGGCCACTGTTTACCAGATATCAACTGAAATCCGAAGCCTTGAAATCCATTTTGGTTTAAATCTATCAGGGAAGTTCCTTAAATAAAATTATCAGCAAGTGGTAAGATAAGAAAATTCTAATTATATTGGTCGGTACACTCCAAATGTGTTTGGTATCTATAGAAAAAAAGTTTCACATAGCTGTTACATTTTTGCCAAGTCAATGCCACGCAGCTGTGATTGCAGTGCGTGCGGTGTATTATAAATGGTTCAGATGAACGCGTTGTATTACTCGTGACGCATTATAAAACATCCAGTCAATTTCGAACCCTATTCCAGCATAGTAAGAATGAAAGTTGTAATCGGTGATTGTTGCTAAAACAAATAATGAGGCTTAATTAATTACTTAGCAGTTTTTGCACCTTTAAGAGGCAGATTTGTGTCTGGATTTTGTTCGGTTGTGGATTTAGTGTTGAGCAAAGACGCGTGAGAAGTGATGAGTGAAGTAATGGCGAAAAACGGCTAATTAAAACGAATGATAAGTAATCTACAATCATACATAGCACAGTATATATATCTACTGTGTACATAGCATCAATGCACAATGATGGTCTACCTACTTCTTGAAATATTTTTTTGTGATGAAATTTTTTACTCTATAAAAACTACGTAGGTACCTAATAGAGAAATCAAATAGAGTGAGCAATAAACTCAAATAAGTATTATTTTATTTTATTCAGTCGTATTGTTTGGAAATGAGTAAAGTTTAGATAACTTACTTAACTTGAAAAAATTACAAAGATCTATAGCTACGTAGCTATAAAGATATTTGTTTTTTTTTAAGTTCGAAGTTAAAGTTAAGTTCGAAGTCGAAGTGGAAGAATCTAGGCTAATTCGCCTCAGCAAAACCACAGGCACTAACTGAATTAGGCTAGTTTCTAGACCCAGTGAGCAGGACAGGCTAATTGGGGGAACATAAGAAAGGATGGCTTTCTTTATGCAATTTCGCGGCAACGAACCGTGAAAGATGTTGGAAAATGACGCGAATTGTGTTCGATGTAGTGATGTCTATTATCGATTAAATGACTTCCGTCACATTCGCGGCAAACTTACGAATATGTATTTGACGAGATAGCGTTTTAAAAGTTGTTGAGTTTTTTGTCTGAGTATGGTTTGCACTAAAAGAGCAGATTCGTAAGTTTGCCGTGGATGTGAAGAGTGTAGATGTAGCACTCCATAAAATTCTATGAAAAATTTAGTTAGTTAAATGCAAAAAGTTGTCGTAAAGCTTAACTTTAAAAAGTAAAACTGTTCGATTTCATATCTTCTACATGCTTTGCTCATGTAAAACACGTGTTTAAATATACCTTACTCTACAGACTTTACATAATAAGTATGTACTTATTTATTACTTANCATTCAATGAATACTTTACGAAATATGAGGGTGGTACAATTTACCCGGCGGTACAATATACCGAACTCTCCCCTATAATCCATAGCCCAAAGATAAGAGCCGAATTTCTGTAACGTTAATGTTTTAACAGGATAATAAACTAAAGGCTGTTTTCAAAGCAAGCTTAAAGGAAATTATTTTCCGAGGGCTGTTTGATATTATATAGAAAATTTTCAAAAGACATTTTTTGTTCTTATCTACGTTTACTTACACATGGTGAAGAAAAGATTGATGTTGGCATGTGACTATTCTATACCATAGGAACAATGCTTAATAACAGTTAAAGCATAAATCTTGAGTAGACAACCCTGTTTGAGATCAGGGGGCGTAGTGTGAATTTACTTCAAACGCATTCGATTTCGACTGCGTAAAAAGTGACATTAAATGTACTTATTAAGAATTGTACAGAGCGCCTCTAGCGGAAACTTTCAAGAACTAAAATCTTAATTTTTTTAACGCAGTCGATATCAAATGCGTTTGACATAAACTCACACTACGCACCCAGGAGACTTGTAAGTCAGATTATGAGAAATGTAGGTTACTCTTAACTGCATTTTAAATATGGAAATATGGAATTGCTACTCGTATTGCTCAAAGTGAGCTGTCTCTTCTCATTGAGCTGTGTTCCGGTAGGCTGGCTTGCACTTGGCCCGGTTATTGGGTCTCATTGTGCGCGGCTCTGATGCGGAATTGACTTATGATCCGAAAGATTCATATCTTTTTCAATTATTTTTTTTCGTCTCGATTATTTTGTTTAGTTTTTTAGAACCTAGATTAGATAGAGCTGTAGTACTAATCTGTAGGGTTTCATATCTCTGTAGTGTGATGAGTTATCACTTTTACCATACGCGTGTATTACTGTTAAGATGTAGCCAACAGCCAACGCATTATGCGGCACATTGACAACAAATACTTTTAGTGCTGTTATGCAATGTGCATATGGTAGGCTTACTTTTCATCTCGAAAAGTAACGGTTACCAAAGGGTCCAACTGACCCTAAAACATCTGGCCTAACCAGTAATTTTTATGGAATATTAAACAATATCGAGGAAATCGGTACGAAGTGTCAAGTTTTTAATTCAATTTAGCAGGGCGCGGTCGATTTTTTCCACTTTTCCTTCGACCTCGACCTTACCGTATCGGCGCGATTCGGTCCATTCTCACGGCGGACTCCATCTTGACATTGAGCCTTATTTTACACTCACGCGCATAAGAGACCGCGCCCACTTGTTGTTTTTGCACATACGATGGATGAATATTGGATTGTAACACATTTTTTGAAAATTAAATATCATCATAGCATCAGAAGGTAGCGGACGGACTACCAACCGGGCGATGTGGAAATCATTGGGGGAGGCTGAAATTGATGCTCCTTTATTCAGGCTCCAGCGTAGGAACACAGGCCTCTCTAGATTCTAATTTACCAGATAATTTGGCCTATACTCTCCACGCTTGCCAGACGGGTTGAGGAGGCCTGATGACATTTCTCCCATGCTACTCTTTTACTATATCCACGGAAGGGAGTGGTCATGTTCAGCTCTGTATTTTACAAATGAATCTTAATTTTTAAACGACTCATCTTATATCAGAAGTTATTTACGAAACTTTTAACATAATCGCTTATTAGTCTAGTGTGAGTAGACTCTAATATCGACGAATTTGCATAAATCTTACAGGTTGAAATCATTGCATATTCATTAGTCAGAAAATGGTTCAAACTAGTAATTGTACGCGTTAACTGGGTGCTCCAGCTGTTTTGTAACGTTATGTTTAGCAACCTTGCGCTATTGATTTTTATGTAAATATTTTGTTTGAAAGATTTTACGGTAACTTTGGAAAGATTGTACTATGTATTAGGTATTCTGTGGAAGTAACAAATATTGTACTGTATGTAGTGTTCTTTAACCCTTTATAGGGCAGAAGCGAATAAGGCTATATAACAATCAGTCAACCATCTTTACGTGTCAAATACTTACTGAGTTACATAACAAGTTCTATCACCACGTAGGTCATTTTTCGCAACTTTTCAGGAGATTGGACGAAATGACACGCGTCTTTCGATTATCTACATAGCCGCTAGAAAATGGCAAAACCGCCAAAATATGACTTACGTGGTGATAGAACTTAACCGACGTTATGTAAGGTTGCAGTTTCGCGCGACTAGCACGTGCAAATGCAAAACACATCATTATGATGCATTAGTATTGAAAAGTAGTCTTCAATTCATATCATTTTGACCTTAAGACAACGTGTATTTAGCGAATGCAAAACAAACAACGTAAATAAATATTGCATTGAAAAGTAGAGCATGGCCGTGTGAACTTTTATTAATCGATATTATTTAACAGACTTAAACGAAGTATGGAAGTGACGGAAGTCGTTCAAGTTTTCAATAAGAGGTGACCGTGAAAATATTTTTAAATAAACCTTGTCCAAAAAAACTTAATCCTTTCCATCTCTTTTCCTCAAGTCAACATCTCAGGGAGAGTACAAGAGACAGGTAGAGCAAAATTATAATAATAGGATGGGATTCTCAACCCTATAAGTATTGAATTGCGTTCAATTAACAGGCACATGCGACAAAGGATATAATTTGGATAATGTACATTGTATTTTTTGCTTCTGCCAATTTGTAAATTATACACCACTTGAACTTCCTTTAGAGACGCCAAAGGTCATAGAGCGGTCATTGCCAATGCTTTCAGAGCCTTCACCTTTTTACTTCTTACGCTCGTCAAGGTGTTGGAAAACTATTGTAAAGATTCTATTATTTTTCGTTTAATTCCACACAAATCTCCCTAATAAAAATTACATTTGAGGCAAATCAAGATCATATTCGATGTCAGTAGCCTATTCAAATTTCGACGCTACAATTCAATACCCTAAGTTTAAATTAGAGTATCTCACGAGATTCTGGAGAACTTTCATGGGTTCAATTCCCAGCTGAAGCACTCGATTTCCTTCAAGTAACCTGTCAATTTTACAACGGCCACTGTTTAACAGATATCAACTGAAATCCGAAGCCTTGAAATCCATTTTAGTTTAAATCTGTCAGGTAAGTTCCTTAAAGGAAATTATCAGCAAGCGGTAAGACAAGAAAATTCTAATTACATATATTGGTCGGTACACTCCAAATGTGATTGGTATCTATAGAAAAAAAGTTTCACATAGTTGTTACATTTTTGCCAAGTCAATGCCACGCAGCTGTGATTGCAGTGCGTGCGGTGTATTATAAATGGTTCAGATGAACGCGTTGTATCACTCGTGACGCATTATAAAACATCCAGTCAATTTCGAACCCTATTCCAGCATTGTAAGAATGAAAGTTGTAATCGGTGATTGTTGCTAAAACAAATAATGAGGCTTAATTAATTACTTAGCAGTTTTTGCACCTTTAAGAGGCAGATTTGTGTCTGGATTTTGTTCGGTTGTGGATTTAGTGTTGAGCAAAGACGCGTGAGAAGTGATGAGTGAAGTAATGGCGAAAAACGGCTAATTAAAACGAATGATAAGTAATCTACAATCATACATAGCATCAATGCACAATGATGGTCTACCTACTTCTTGAAATATTTTTTTGTGATGAATTTTTTACTCTATAAAAACTACGTAGGTAATAGAGAAACCAAATAGAGTGAGCGATAAACTCAAATAAGTATTATTTTATTTTATTCAGTCGTATTGTTTGGAAATGAGTAAAGTTTAGATAACTTACTTAACTTGAAAAAATTACAAAGATCTATAGCTACGTAGCTATAAAGATATTTGTTTTTTTTTTAAGTTCGAAGTTAAGGTTAAGTTCGAAGTCGAAGTGGAAGAATCTAGGCTAATTCGCCTCAGCAAAACCACAGGTACTAACTGAATTAGGCTAGTTTCTAGACCCAGTGAGCAGGACAGGCTAATTGGGGGAACATAAGAAAGGATGGCTTTCTTTACGCAATTTCGCGGCAACGAACCGTGAAAGATGTTGGAAAATGACGCGAATTGTGTTCGATGTAGTGATGTCTATTATCGATTAAATGACTTCCGTCACATTCGCGGCAAACTTACGAATATGTATTTGACGAGAGAGCGTTTTAAAAGTTGTTGAGTTTTTTGTCTGAGTATGGTTTGCACTAAAAGAGCAGATTCGTAAGTTTGCCGTGAATGTGAAGAGTGTAGATGTAGCACTCCATAAAATTCGATGAAAAATTTAGATAGTTAAATGAAAAAAGTTATCGCAAAGCTTAATTTCAAAAAGTAAAACTGTTCGATTTCATATCTTCTATATGCTTTGCTCATGTAAAACACGTGTGTAAATAGACTCACACTACAGACTCTACAGTCATAATAGGTATGTACTTATTTATTACTTAGTGTATTGTAATTTGTAATACTTCAGTTTACTTTAAAAAGATAGAAAAGTCTTTAGTAGAGAAAATTCTTTAGAGGTGCTAAACTACAGTGCCTACAGTTGCTGCAATAACGTTGGCATAAGTTATNTAAGTTTTCTCGTGTAGTCTATCGATGCTTTAGAACATCACTATTTCAAAGATGATTTGAACGAAAGTGGGTTAAGAATTGGATGTGGAGGTCTGAGCCGGATGAAACAGAAATATGATGAGATGTGTCGAGAAAACTTATAGGCGATGGAAAGTGCATTGTGATTTGAACACTTATAGATAACTGGATAGAGACAAGTCATCAAATACATAGTCTACAGTACTTTACACTATAGAATTTTGTTGAAAAATAGACCCTATTAACAGCTGCATAAGGTGCTGCAATGTTAACGTTGATATGCCGTCGTCTGCACCTGTGTATCGAATCATGCTTAGTCAGCGAACTTATTTAAGTTGTAAGCAATATTGCTAGTAGGTACCTAATATCTTTTTTATTAAGAAAGTTGTAGAAAATCATGTTAAGACTGCATAGATAAGAACAACATATTTGTAATCTTAAAGTTATTGGCTATCTGATCTATCAACATTTCTGTCAACAAGCATTTGCTTATTATTTTATTACTTCATCATACGGTATCTTAATGAACAGGAACGTGTAGTTCTTAACGACTGTATTAAGTAATTATGATTGGATAATTTAAAATAACTTATTTTCAATGTTGTTTACTTTGACGTACTTACCTAAGCAATTCATAAAGTAAATAAAGGTTTGATCGATATAATTACAACACTAGCTTGGACACCTTTTATTTATTACCGTGCCTTTTATGAAATACCTTCTATACAGGGTGTTAGGAAAATTTTTGTTTTGTATGAAAATTTAAAAAATTCAAATGATGATATCAAATTTCTGACTTCACCATACCATTTATTATGCCCATGTTAACATGGGCTAGTGTCGGCTCATATACCCGTTTACCTAACACCCTGTATTTATTATGTTACTTGGCTGCTTACCGTAAATCATTGATCGATGAACATATCGGCCCAAAACGGGAAAGTCCACATTTCATACGAGTGCTAGGTATTTCGCATTTATAAGAACACACAAGTTTTATCTATCTATCTATTATATAAAAGAAAGTCGTGTTAGTTACTCCACTTATAACTCAAGAACGGCTGAACTGATTTAGCTGAAAATTGTCAGGGAGGTAGTTTAGAGCCAGGAGAAGGACATAGGATACTTTTTATCCCGTTATTTTATTGCCATTAAGGCGGAACAAAGTTCGCCGGGTCAGCTAGTATATATATAAAAGAAAGTGGTGTTAGTTACTCCACTTATAACTCAAGAACGGCTGAACCGATTTAGCTGAAAATTGACAGGGAGGTAGTTTAGAGCCAGGAGAAGGACATAGGATACTTTTTATCCCGTTCGAAATTAAAAAAAAAGTCTGCTTATTTATTGCCATTAAGGCGGAACAAAGTTCGCCGGGTCAGCTAGTTAACGTATAAATCTGAGTTCAATGAACTTTTTTACTGAATCATTATGTCATCATTGAGAAATGGGGATAGTCACATTTTGCCGCAAAATTATCAGAGAGCTTTGAAACTTATGAAACAGACTGACGTGTCGAGAATTCAAAAAAAGTTTAGGACAAACAAACATTGCAATATTTTACAGGTCCTAAGGTTGCAGTCTTGCTATGCATAGGTATCGTCAACTAGATTGAAACAAATTCACGAAATAATACTTACTACGTTTATTATCTCTACTTAAGAATTAATTATTTTTAGATACAGCCTAATGCTTGTAAACTGTGCATATTTTTTATTATGTGTGTGTTATTTAATAAATCAATTGTATAATTGAATTATAGACACGCAAATAGACATAATAACAATTTAAATTATACAGGGTGTTTGGCGCATCGTGTGCCAAAATGATTTGGCGGATAGAATGGGTCATTTCCTATATTTTCAGCCCCCATAACACGTTCCATGTCAGGCGGCTACTTTTATATTAAGTTTTTTAGTAATTTCACCAAAATACCCAAATCGCATCATTTAATTTCGATTTAAAAAAAACTACTAAGCGTAGCCTCAAAGTAAATATTTTGTTTTGACGTGCATTGATATAGGGTTGCATCAAATCTAAAGTTACTGGCAAATATCATCTAGTTTTTTTTTAATTCAGCTTTGAACTTTTCCGAAAAGTTAAAAATGGACTGAACATTTAAGTTTACATGGTTATAACATTTTTTTTAAAAGAGATAGCGATCTTCGGATTTTATCAAAACTTCTCTAGTCTATCCCCATTCAAACGGTATACTAATCTTGTTTAAATAATAACAACAACTTCACAAATTCCCTAAATTAGTGCATTGACTCTANTGTAAAATGTACCAACGGTTCCCCCCCCCCCTATCTCCCCCCCCCCTCAACCCTACATATTTATTTTGACATAGAAACATAAAATATGCCCATAGAAAACTTTCATAAGTTTTAAGATATGACCAATTTTATTTGCGTCTTAAGCTCATTTACCTCTGGTGTCAGCGTGACGTGCTAATTTTGGGACACCCTGTATAGTACACAACACAAATATTAAAGTTTTTTACTCACACTACCGTATTCGTAAGCATCATCCAGCCAAGACATAGGTAGGTACTCACCAAAAATAAAATTGGTTTGCAAGAACTTTGCAATGCGGCAATCAATACATAAGAGGGATGGTACTGCTTATAGAACTTCTTACACAATATCCCAATTTCAAAATCTGTCCTGCCGTTCTTTAGTTGTATATGGTGTAACTAACTTGACTTTGTTGCATATTATGTCTAACTAAATCAATCCAATTCATTAATTATTTAAATAATTTGTTCATAAAGATATCCAACGCATGATTAATTTTATCTCATTAGGTTCATTCATTCACTCGTTCATTCACATAATTATCGACAAAAAAATTAACGATTATTTCCAGCACTAAATGTCATTATTTGACAATTGTCATACCTCTCCCCCCGCAAAAATTGGTTGAACGTGTTTCCATATGATTCTTAGAGGGTTTCATGTCCAGTGGTTTATTCGTCCAAGAGAAATGGGGATAGTCACATTTTGCCGCAAAATTATCAAACTTTGAAACCTATGATACAGACTGACGAGTTGTATCGAGAATTTAATAAAAGTTGACGACAAACATTGCAATATTTTATGTATGCTACAACAAACTATAAATTACACATGTATAATGCGCTCTACAGGTTCTAAGGATGCTGTCTTGCTAAGGTATCGTCATTTAGATTGAGAGAGAGATTGAGAATTCACGAAATATTACTACGTTTATTATCTCTACTTAAGTATTAGTTATTTTTAAATACAGCCTAATTAACGCTTATTAGCTGTGCATAATTTTTATTATGTGCGTGTTATTTAATAAATAAATTGTATAATTGAATTATAGACACGCAAATAGACATAATAACAATTTAAATTATACAACTTGAGGTTATTATACGTGTGCGTAAAATGTGCTAAGTGCTAATTTGAATAAAACGGTTGTTTGATGTTGTCTATATTTACCTACTTTAAAAGTTCGTTCAACTTTGACGTTTAGGAGCCATTACAATACAGATTATAAAATAACAAAAACATGCGACATTCTTTGACAAGATGACAGGGTTAAGCAAAAAGATTATTGTTTTAAATTACTAAGTTCATTCACACATTAAGGTGAAAGTGCTTAAAATAATTTTATTTTAAAGTAGGTCGTGAGTTAAATTAAAATATTTGCATATTTTTGCTAACAATTAATATTTTACAACAAAAGAAGTGCGTTTACTTATTTTTTCGATTATCTTAGTGTATTTTACGTACTTTGGCGCACTACAATAAAAAAAAACTTTTATTGTTTATTTTTTAAAGTAATTACAGTTACCTAAAAATAAGGTGTAACATCGCTGTATACATTTGTTTTTCTGACTCTATGTAGCTATCTTCCCATAGCTGTAGCGGAACATTGCAACAGAGCTAGTACAAGAGGCCCACCTTTGGCCTGTTGCAGTTATTGACATTTCAATCCCTTATTTTACTGCTTTCAAACTTTAATTTGTTCTATTGTGTCATTTATTTTCAATTTAGTCTAAGATGAGATCGTTTTTAATTACCTTTTTAAACTTTCTCGTTGCATTATTTCAATCTCAATACTTTAAACTACATTTAAACTATTATTTTAATCTCAATACGGCAATTTAAATGCAATGAAAGTATTTTACTCAAATTAAAAAGCAATATACAAATCTGTAATGCAATACAGAGTGCAAAAACAAATAAATAAATCTTTTGAGATCGTTCGTTTTATCAAAACGAGTATTTATTTTTTTATTTTGGTGTAATATTTTTTAAACTAGCTATCTAATTACTTGTTTACTCTTCAATTACCAAAGTGTTCATTGTAATAAATAAGTTTTGTATTTATTGAGTTGAGAGAGAGAATTATTGAGTTGGTCTCACAGACTCCAAATTTTCCAACTAAAAAAATAATTGTTTTGGTAACATAGAAAGAAGTTACAACACTTAACATTAAAAAACTGCATCATATATTTTAATAAATTTACTGTAAAACCACAGATAATAATAGTAGGTAAACTATTTAAAATGTTGTATCCCACGCTAGTTTAATATCACGACATTTTGATGTTATAATGACTTTATATGACAACTTCATAATAATTTTGTATTTGTTTATAATAGCCATTATTATTCTACTTTCATCTCAGTGGATGTGAAATGGGGATTCTGAACTATCACATGTCTTACTCAAATGATTGAGACAAGTGTTACTCTCGAAGATTAAAAAGTGAGAATAATGACTTATAACATTTCATGTTGAGGCCGTTATGCTTGAAATAATTACATCTTCAAAGGACTGTTAATGTGTAAGTGATACTTAGCAACGATACTGCTTAACGTTAGATTTATTTGCCATCAGCATACTAGTTACAGCATAACAGTTAGGGNATTACTAAAAAACTTAATATAAAAGTAGCCGCCTGACATGGAACGTGTTATGGGGGCTGAAAATATAGGAAATGACCCATTCTATCCGCCAAATCATTTTGGCACACGATGCGCCAAACACCCTGTATAACTTGAGGTTATTATCCCTGTGCGTAGAACGTGCTAAGTGCTAATTTGAATAAAACGGTTGTTTGATGTTGTCTATATTTACCTACTTCAAAAGTTCGTTCAACTTTGACGTTTAGGAGCCATTACAATACAGATTATAAAATAACAAAAACATGCGACATTCTTTGACAAGATGACAGGGTTAAGCAAAAAGATTATTGTTTTAAATTACTAATTTCATTCACACATTAACGTGAAAGTGTTTAAAATAACTTTATTTTTAAGTAGGTTATGACTTCAATTAAAATATTTGCATATTTTTGCTAACAATTAATATACAATATGTAACGGAAACACCGTCCGATCCATTAAGGTGTTAATAGGTATCGAGTTAAGATTCCATTTGTGTAATAATTTTCATAAAATATTATAAAAAAAATACCCCATGAAAAATAAATACAAAATTTACAAAAATAAAATAGCTTACATGGCAATCCGAACGGCGGTGTAGAGGCACAGAATAAGTAATAGTACAGGGTAGAGGGTACGCGGGAGGGGTAGAGATGCGCCGGCACGCGTAGCGACGTCATAAGGTCATGACCCCCAGCGTCTTAAAAAAAGCCGCGCGGCGACAGAGTGTTAACGCTTTTTGAAAATTTCCCCGTTGTAGGGTAAATCATTGCTAAACTTATTGACTTTAAAAATCGATAAAAAAATTGTTTTTATTAATTACGTAATTTTGATACTTGTTTTGGTAATGTTGTTAAAGCTACTTTATGACCCTTTCGGATCGGACGGTGTTTTTGTTACATATTGTATTTACAACAAAGAAAGTGCGTTTACTTATTTTTTCGATTATCTTAGTGAATTTTACGTAATTTGACGATATACAATAAAAAAAAACGTTTGTTGTTTCTAAAATAATTATTGCAGTTGCCTGTGAATAAGGTTTAACACCACTATGTACATTTGGTTTTCTGACGCTATGTACCTAGTCATCTTCCCATAGCTGCCCGCTACATTGCCCCACCTTTGGCCTGTTGCATTTATTGACATTTCAATCCCTTATTTTACTGCTTTCAAACTTTAATTTGTTCTATTGTGTCATTTATTTTAAATTTAGGATCAGAGCGTTTTAAATTACTTTTTTAACTTTCGCGTTGCATTATTTAAATCTCAATACGGTAATTAAATACAATGAGAGTATTTTACTCAAAATAAACAAACATACATATTATTATTATAATACAATACAGGGTGCGATAACAAATAAATAAATCTTTTGATCAAAACGAGTAGGTATTTATTTTTTTAATTGGTGTAATATTTTTTAAGCAGCTACCTTAATTACTTATTTACTCTTCAATAACCAAAGTGGTCATTGTAATAAATAAGTTTTGTAATTATTTAGTGTAGGCTCCACTTTTCCAACTGAAAAAATAATTGTTTTGGTAACTTAAAAAGAAGTTACAACACTTAACATTAAAAAACTGCATCATATATTTCAATAAATTTACTGTAAAACCACACATAATAATAGTAGGTAAACTATTTAAAATGTTGTATCCCACGCTAGTTTAATATCACGACATTTTGATGTTATAATGACTTTATATGACAACTTCATAATAATTTTGTATTTGTTTATAATAGCCATTATTATTCTACTTTCATCTCAGTGGATGTGAAATGGGGATTCTGAACTATCACATGTCTTACTCAAATGATTGAGACAAGTGTTATTCTCGAAGATTAAAAAGTGAGAATAATGACTTATCATATTTCACGTTGAGGCCGTTATGCTTGAAATAATTACATCTTCAAAGGACTGTTAATGTGTAAGTGATACTTAGCAACGATACTGCTTAACGTTAGATTTATTTGCCATCAGCATACTAGTTACAGCATAACAGCTAACTGTTATGCTGTAACTAGTATGCTGATGGCAATTGACAACCCTAAGGNGGTGTAACAGTACGCATTAAAATAAAACTATACAAATTGTAATAATGACTAGAATGAGTAAAGATCATTGCGTGAAATTTTCAGGATAATTCAATAATCATGCATCAATTTTGTAGATAGTTTAATAATTACCATAGGCCAGGCGACGTTAAAGGCATTAACCATTGTCTTTCCTTAAGGATATCATTTATAAATCGGACCCATGTAACTCCAGTAGGTACTACATACCTACATTTATTGGTCTTGTTTATGTATTTAAGAAAGTATGTATTGAGATAATTGAAATTGTATGCTAATAATAGAATCACAAATCAAACAGAAAAAAATGATGTCGTATCATAGTAGAGACGTAGTTATAGGTTAATGAATACACGCGAAATCACTTTATAGTCGCTGTAAATTATTTCTTGGTTACTTATCTTCGTTTCACATGCCGTCAGCTTCACCTTGTTAGTCGCTACATCATGTCAGTGCTTAAACCACTGGCGTGCGTCCATAACTTTCAATTATGTCCCAAGTGACGGCCATTATCGAGTTAATCGGTGATTAAGTGACAATTGTTTGTGGATCGGTGTCACCCGGCCGTTGGGGATGAAAATTATAGGAGCAATGCTTGTTGTTGAGCGATTAATTTTGCTCTTACAACAGACTGTAGGCTTGCTACACATTTAAGCCACATCTTGGAAACTCTTGGACTGAACCTCATTTGATGGAAATTAATAGTAAGGTCGAAGGTGGAATCACTTCATCAAAAATCCTACACCTCTGAGAAATTTAATATCTCCAGCTGTCGCAATAGTTCACAGTTAAAATTGTTGTTATGAAGTCAGATTTCGATAAGATGGTGGCAGTTAGCCAGGCTCTACCACTAGCCAAACCAACCAAAAAATGTTTCCCCTGTTCGAGAATTGAATCCGGGAATTCTTGGTCTGAGTATGGTCTTATCACTAGACCACAGCATACAAATACAACATTTATAAATATCAAAACAGATGCTTACAAATAAAAGACCATAAATAAAGAGAGGTAAAAGCAATATTTCGTGTTTTCACTAAGAACAAAGGTGGTGTGGTAAGATAGAGTTAAAGAAAGTTTCACTGGCTACTCAACACATTCAGAGAATGTGTGCAAAAATATCTGTTAATTTATTATGTTTAGTTGACGTAAATATTTGAAATAGAAATGAACGCAATCACTTGTTGTAACACTTATATCATCATCATAGTGCATCATTTCAGGCACAGGAAGTCCACTTCTGAGCATAAGCCTCCCCAATGATTTCCAGATAGGCGGGTTGGTAGCGGCCTGATTCCTCATTGTACTTAAAGTAGTATTCCTATGCCAAAATTGATGACGTACACCTACAAGCTCGCTCACACACATACACACGCGGGGCACATAGCTCGCAGAGACGATGGCCGTTGGGGCAGAAAAGTCCTCGATTGGCGAACACGGGCTGGAAGACGTCGCGTGGGCAGGCCTCCTACGAGATGGACCGACGATCTGGTAAAGGTCGCGGGAAGAACCTGGATGCGGGTAGCGCAGGACCGTTCATTGTGGAAAACCTTGGGGGAGGCCTTTGTCCAGCAGTGGACGTCATTTGGCTGAAATGACGAACGATGATACGTATTACATGCTAAACATCAAAGTGGCATCGATATTCGTGACCCGTTTGCAATTAATCTAAGCACAAGTGGGCGTGTGCAAGTAAACGCTATAAATAACATCTCAACCGATGCATGTCAGTTATTGTGTGGTAGGAAACCGAAGGACTCTTGCGGTTCTCACAGGTCTGTTGCTACCTACTGCAGTTAGCTTNAGTTAGGGTTGTCACCAAGATTCTGCTGATATCGAATATTTAATACTTAATTTTGTTACATAACGCACTTCTCGCTTAATATGAAAACATTTACAATAGGACTTGTTTATATGACTTCAATCTACTTACTTTAGTATTGTAGCATAATTATCACAATCAAGAAAAAGCTTCGTCACAGGTGTCTTGAATATTATTACGACTATTTTCTCTTGGACCCAAACTTTTGAAGAGACAACCCTGCTCCAAGATTTAGACTTGTGCGTTAGAAAACGCCATTAAAGTCACAATTAAACGTATCTGTTTCTACAAACGTCTATTTACGCACAGAACTGCTGTATTATGCACCACAATAACATCACTGCAGCCGTAATGTGTTGTGAAACGAACATCAACGATGAAAAACACGAATAATATAACACTGATAGAATAAATCAACGCTGATGTAACTGGAACACATTTTTATGAAGCGATAGCCGATCAATTTTGTCGGAAAAAATGTGTGTTTGGCGGGAAAAACGCTTGTAAGCAAAAATATGGCGATCTAGGCTACGGCAGTTTTCGGCGAGGACACATTTGCTAACTAATATTTAGTCACGTTTTTCATTCATTTTTTAGCAGTGAGAGCGCTTACCGCTTAGCGATCGCCATTTTGCTTAAAAGCGTTTTTTTCCGCCAAACACTCATTGATATAGGCATTTCTCACGAAAACATAATTCTCAAATGCCGAATAAATGTTACTAGGCTAAATACTACTGGCAACGATTAACTTACTTAACTAACCTACAAGTTTACTAACGTTTCAGTTGTAATTACTTTCACGGCAGTAAACCCATTCCAGTATTTTCACTTTCCTTTCAGATTTCTCACAACTTGATAATGTCTTAGACTAACATTTAATTTAGTGCACAATCAAAAGATAAAGTCTCAAATAAAAGTAGAAATGTAACCGTTATCAATTGCCAATGTACAAAGATACAATAGGATCACGAGTTAGCGAAAGTTTAATGCAATTTGGCAGCTTTTACAAGTTAAAATTCATTAGAAAGAACCTAATGATCAACTTTAAGACCAAAACTCTGGGGTCTGGGTATTAGAATCTAACTCAATAAATTATTTACGTGATATTACCTATGTAGATAAATTAGACATGATTCATGAACGCCTTAACTTTTAGTATATTGGCCATATTAACATCAAACTCAACCCGTACAAAATTAACTGTTTTTGAACCTCTTTAACAAACTAAGTAGAAAAGAAAGAAAAATTACTGGCAGCGACTGGATGAACAAGGCAGGAGATCCTACTTTGTAACGTTTCTTGATGAAGGCATACCTCCAGCAGTGGATTCCGATAGCGACAGCGCACATTGGGCGACAGAACCCGGCGACAAAACGAATGCGCGCGTCATTTCATTATAATAACTGTAGTTGCGACTCCGCGACATGTAACGACGACAAGCTAATAATATGAAATGATGCGCGCATGGTTTTGTGGCCGCGTCTGTCGCCACGTTTTGTCGCCCAAAGTGCGCTGTCGCATAGGCCAAACCAGCCAAGACTACTGAACTAGCATCCAACTGTGCCGTTATTTTGCACATAATAGAAATAACGTTATCAAATCGTTGCGCGAATTACGTCACGACACGTAACTTTCACTTTGATTTAACAACACAATGGTTTTTTAGTTTTTTATCTTCTTTAGAGGGCAATGTTACCACGCGTTGTCGTGCGTCTTTGGAGAGGTGATTGTTTGTTAAAGTAGTTTAGTTTAGACGCTTTTTTTGTAGTACTTTGAAATCTAGGTTTAATAATCTTAATGGACACTTTAAAAAATAGTACTTTTGAACTTTAGACGCATTTTTTTAGTTTTATTAAAGTAGTACATAAATCTAGGTTTAAACAGTCATTATTACGTACCTACTTTTAAATAGCATATTATTATAAACAATGTGGTAGTCTGTTATTAGTACTTCTACAGTACATTATTAATTAAAGAGATACAGTTGGATTTTTAATCATACCTATTGTACTTTCAGAGCTTTCACAGACAAGACTTTCAGACTTTCCTATAAAATTCCAAGGATATTTATTTAAGTACTTATATTTTCTCGTTTATAGATAATACCCATATAATAATTTTATATTTGTAATTAAACATTTCAATGATGACATAAATAATAATAAAACAAGGGTTGCCACTTTCTATACCAGCGGATGCTATAACCTGCGGTTAGAGCTTAACCGGCGGTTAACATCCAACTACTGAGACATTCGTCATCAGATTTGCGGTGGCGATAATAAGAGGGGGCGTCTCAATCAGACTTCCTTGTCGTCTTGTGCAAACAAAGGCTTTTTTGTTGATACAAAGTTGCTGTTGCTAAGTTTCCTGAATGGGTTAACGATTAACACTTCTTTAATGGCTCATCTATTTCCATTCCATGAGTTTTTTTTTATCCACAACAAGGAAGCTCTTGGCCTATATCTTACCTGATGGTAAGTGATGATCAGGCCGAAGGTGGAAGCCGAGCTTCACCCGGAATCCTCAACCACGGGGGAACAGTAACTGGCTATCTTACCTCTAACTGACGGGACACAACAGTGCTGTTAACATTGTACCTATTGCATTTATATTGAGTGTACAAAAAAGGTTGCAATGCGGGATGGCGACGGATTGTGAAGCTTGCCACCAAACTAGTTGTGGCGACCACAACCACTTTGCCAAGTGTAGCGACGAAGAAGAAAAACATAGAAGAGGTGGGCCCTGAATCGACTTGAATACAATGGGTTCTAGATTTGATTCCAGATGTTGAACAATTCGTTTCTGAAAATTTTCAATGTTTGTTTGCTTTCCCATGTAGATTTTGTTTATTCTCATAGTGTATTTCTTGCTTTTGTAAACACATTTTAAACAATGAGTTCCATTGAAAAAAAAGAGTTCCTTTAACTTCAATAGGTATCTACACTAAGGCTGAGTTGCACCACCTAACTTTGACGATAACCGGTGTTTTTTGTTTGGAGTTTGACTGATTTTTGACGTTTGTCCAAGTTAAAGTATGATGGTTTAACCCAGCCTAAGAGCTTAGAGTTCTCTCTTAAAACCTGCGTGTGTTTTAACAGCAAAATAAATGTAAATTATGCATTATTTATGCTTGCGTAAATTAAAAACAGGGTAATAAACATTATAATTATAGTATTTACTTAGACGTTAACAATAATAGAAATCGTGAAACCCCACCAAACCGGAATGTACGCGTAATAACCGGGAATTGTTTTATTTATACATATTCATATTTTATTATGTATATTATTGTATGCATAGTGGTAATCCTAAGACATGCTACATTTCCAATTTAAATAAAGTTAGTGATAAAAAATCTTCATAATTATTTTCATGAAAACTAAAGTGTTTTGTTTTAATTATAACTAAACACACAACTTAAATTAAATGCATAACTATTGCATCTACAATAAATAAATGTTTATTTTACGGTACGGATAACAGCTTTTTAAGATAAACAGGTAGCATCTTGTGCACTTGAAATAAGTGCTATTTTCCAACAATAATGTACAGTAAAGATCGAGTGATTATAATTCTTCAGATGGCTGTAATAAAATAGTATGATTGACGCGCGCCTGCGTGTACCAATGCGCAAGAGTACATCGCTCGTCCGCGCACGCATTTAATATGATATAATTGATATCACGTAAGAATACATCATTTCTTCCAGATCAATGTTTATGTCTTTAATCTTTAGTTCTTTAGATAATCGAGCATTAGTTTGTATAATTTACTTGTTTAAGCAATTAAAAATTAAGTTACAATAGATTTAAGTATTGATTACAGTTTTTATACAAATTGGCTCTTTAATAATTTATTAATAATGTTTACAGATACTAAATGTACGCATTAAAATAAAACTATACATATTGTAATAATGGCATAATATGAAAGAGTAAAGAACTTTACGTGAAATTTTCAGGATATTTCAATAATCATACATCAGTTTTGTAGAGAGTTTAATAATTAGCATAGGCCAGGCAACGTTAAAAGCATTCACCACTGTCTTTCCATAAGGATATCATCTAAATCGGACCAATGTAACCCCAGTAGGTACATACCTACATTTATTGGTCTCGTTTATGTATTTAAGAAAGTGTGTATTGAGATAATTGAAATTGTATGCTAATAATACAATCACAAATCAAACAGAAAAAAATGATGTCGTATCATAGTAGAGACGTAGTTATAGGTTAATGAATACACGCGAAATCACTTTATAGTCGCTGTAAATTATTTCTTGGTTACTTAACTTCGTTTCACATGCCGTCAGCTTCACCTTGTTAGTCGCTACATCATGTCAGTGCTTAAACCACTGGCGTGCGTCCATAACTTTCAATTAAGTCTCAAGTGACGGCCATTATCGAGTTAATCGGTGATTAACTGACAATTGTTTGTGGATCGGTGTCACCCGGCCGTTGGGGATGAAAATTATAGGAGCAATGCTTGTTGTTGAGCGATTAATTTTGCTCTTACTACAGACTGTAGGCTTGGTACACATTTAAGCCACATCTTGGAAACTCTTGGACTGAACC
The DNA here is from genome assembly GCF_004193835.3 of Ostrinia furnacalis. Taxonomy (NCBI): domain Eukaryota; kingdom Metazoa; phylum Arthropoda; class Insecta; order Lepidoptera; family Crambidae; genus Ostrinia; species Ostrinia furnacalis. The sequence continues at coordinate 315,276 of NW_021131411.1, read as the reverse complement.
TCATTTGATGGAAAATAATAGTAAGGTCGAAGGTGGAAGCACTTACATCAAAAATCCTACACCTCTGAGAAATTGAATATCTCCAGCTGCCGAAATAGTTCACAGTTCAAATTGTTGTTATGACGACAGACTTCGATAAGATATATGGTGGTAGGCTCTACCATCAACCAAACCAAGCAGAAAATTTTGCCTCTGTTAGCAAATAGAACCTAGGAACTCTTGGTCTGAGTGTGTTCACTAGACCACAGCATACAAATACAACATTTATAAAATATCAAAACAGATGCTTACAACATAAAAGACTATAAATAAAGAGAGTTAAAAGCAATAATTCGTGTTTTCACTGAGAACAAAGGTGGTGTGGTATTTGGTAAGATAAGAGTTATGGCTGAAAGAAAGTTTCACTGGCTACTCAACACATTCAGTGAATGTGTGCAAAATATTACATATGTGTTAATTTATTATGTGTTTCGTTGATGTAAATATTAGGTATTTGAAATATCGTTTCATCCACGAAGACGCTCCCCACCAATTTTTGGTCGAGGGAAGTGTGGGGTGCGGGAAGTTTGATCCGAGCAATCCGAGCGTCATATTATTGTAGTGTGCGTGTGCACTCATGGATAATTTAGCGTGTACCGATAACACTCAAAGGTTAGCAAAAGAATGGTGGGGCGCTTCTTCGTGGATGAAACTATCTATACTCCTATCTTAATCATCATGCATCATTTCAGAGACAGGAGATCTACTGAGTTGAGCTTATGCCTCTCCCAATGACTTCCAGGTTGGCGGGTTGGCAGCGACCTTCATCGTCTTTGTACTTAAAGTATTATGCCAAAATGGATGACGTACACCTACATGCTAAACGTCAAAGTTGCATCGATATTTATATTTTTGGTACTTCCTGTTTGTAATGTGTGTTTCTGTTATGCAAATAAACGTTTTAAACGTTTTATCTATCTATCTATCTATCATATTCGTGACCCGTTTGCAATTAATCTAAGCACAAGTGGGCGTGTGCAAGCAAATGCTATAAATTACATCTCAACCGATGCATGTCAGTTATTGTGTGGTAGGAAACCGAAGGACTCTTGCGGTTCTCACAGGTCTGTTGCTACCTACTGCAGTTAGCTTAGGATAAATATGACGTGTCTGACTTTTAGAACTTAAGTTAACGAGTGCACATTAACTTAAATTATTAGTCAGCAAAAGTGCTAAGTTGCACCATCTAACTTTAAACGTAACTATAACGATAACCGACGTTTTTTGTAAGGAGTATGAAAGATTTTTGATTTTGTTTTAATTAAAGAAAGATGGTGCAATCTAGCCTTACTATGCTAGCAGTCTAAACGATTTTTTGCAAAGTCAGCACGTCAGTGCTGTAATTGAGGTAGTAAGGGTTGAGGGAAGATGATGGATGCAAAAAACCAAGAGCTGCTTTCATAAGTATTCTATCAGGTATGCCTATGTTCAGTAGTGGGATTTTAAGTGTTGATAATGTAAAACTAAAACGCTACCTACTTGTGGAAATATACATAAACATTCGCAAGAGTTTACTTTGAATAAAAATGGCGATAAATCAACATTAAAAGATAAAAGATACTGTTAGTTTTTCAACTAGCGCATATTTGTCAACAGCTAGCTAATAATGTAAATGCTAATTTGGCGTGTTGACAAAGAAATGTAAACATCCTGCGCATGCGACGAGATTTATAACGTTCCTACATGTAAAGAGAAAGAGAGAAAAAATCCAAAAAATAGCAATCAATCTGGTATAAGGTCGTCGGCCCATAACGGCTCTATGTATGGCATTTGAATGCCTAATCGATGTGAATTATCATATAAATGTATTAAACTTTATGGGTTTATGTTTTGGCTAAAATCTTAGATAAAATGTATGGCATTGGCATGGAAATTAATGGGTTGAAAATATTGATATATGTTTGCATAGAATTCACATAAAACGGTAACGCATTTTTGATGTTATCTAAAGCTCTTTTACGGTTTATATGCCATAAAATAAAATCAAAAATAAAATGAAATCATTAGTTATGGTAGGCCATTATCATAATAAAAGCACTAAACTTAAAATAAAAAAAATGCCTACTTTGATTAATAACGCGGAAATCGAAACAACCCAAACATTATAAGTATCTTCTTATAGTATAAAAATAAACTGTCTTTCTTCCCGATATGTATTAAACCCCCTGACGGGAGCAGTTCTCTAAAAATGTACCTATTCATGTTATAATAAATGCCGGTTTTCATGTTATATGTACGTAATGAGGGCTATCGTTTTAGCGCTCACCAGTTAGCGCCACTGTAGAGTAAGGTCCTGTCACTTGCTAGTAGCGAAGACAGTGGCACCAACTGGTGAGCGCGAAAGTGGTAGGAGGACTATCGTATTTGCACTCATCAAGATGGCGCCACTGTAGAGTAAGGTCCTGTCAATCGCCAGGGGTGCCAACTGATAAGTATAAAAACGATAGCCCTCATTATGTATAGGCTTTAGTGGATTTGACGACTAACTCGAAAACGATTCCACGATACCAACTTACAGGTAAGTAAAGACAGTACCAACCTAAAAATAAAAGGGAAAGGAAATAGCATCGCCATTACCCATTGATTTTAAACGTTACGCAATGCAATATTAATTGTCGTTGCATAAAAATGATCCAGTTCTATTGAATGCAGTCACGAAGTGGATTACCGAGTCAGTTTCTATAAGATGCCCGTGTGAATCGGCGACAATGGGCGAAAGAGAGTGAGTTTAACGACGATGGTGACAGGTTAAAGACACCATTAGGCCTAGGATGCGCGCCACGATAAACTTTTTTCGAGGCGTTTTATCGATTTTGTAAGATAATCCCATACATTTGTCGGTTAAAATCGTCGATTTATAATTACTACATCCTAACCCGGCAAATTTTTTGTTATTAGAATTCCAATTTGATTATAGTTATAGGTATTCATAAATGTAGTAAGTACTTTTGACTGCGAATTCGAATGGTTCAAGAATACCTATGTCTCCAAGGGGTGTCAAGTTATCTACGAATAGTAGGTACTGTGGTGAATGAGTCTTGTGTGATAGTTAGATTCTATAGATTTTTGACACAGGCTGATCTTTATAAATCTATTTCAGAAAACTTTTAACCACAGACACAAGTGAACCACGCGATTAAAATGTTTATTCTAAGTATTACCTATTGCAGGTAAAACTCAATAAACAAATAGAAAATAATAAGAATGTTTAACGAATAACATAAACTTAAGAGCAATTCATTGAACTTGTTAATAATAAGATTAATAAGACAGCGCAACGCAAACATAGAGGTAGCTTAACACGCACGCAGCATCGTTGGTTGAATGAACACAGATGTATTCGATTGTATTTTACTTCACGTTTAGTGTTTGAGTGGAATGTGAAGAATTAAAAAATCCATTAGCTTTATTTCACTGCTGGACATTAGCTTTTACTATGACTGCAAGAGCAGTCCGTGAATGTTGATCACTGGCTAACTGCTCGAGCTGGATATTTTTCATCCATAAACGTGCCTTCCAAAAGCAAGGAAAACTTTACAGTCAATCAGGTTTCATCAACTGAGTTTGTTCGTTCGTTTCCAAGGTTTTCCATAATGAACGGTCCTGCGCTGCCCGCATCTAGGCTCTTCCCGCGACCTTTACCAGATCGTCGGTCCACCTAGTAGGAGGACTGCCCACGCTACGTCTTCCAGCCCGTGGTCGCCACTCGAGAACTTTCATGCCCCAACGGCCATCGTCTCTACGAGCTATGTGCCCCGCCCACTGCCACTGCCATCAACTGAGTATAGAACCCAAGAACCTCCAACTCGTCTTTACTTCTATCTCCAAGCATGATGGAAAAGCATTAAAATTGCAGATACCTATCTGAATGATAAGTTAGCACCAGGATTTACAAAGCAACACAGCGTCTTGATAGTAAATTGATAGTTTCAGTGTTTATTTTACCTTTTACAAATAAGCATGTTTACGTTTAGTCTTACTAGGGATTTTGTAGTATCAGTTAAGCCACAATACTGGTAACAGCTCCCAATTTTATCGAAATTACGAAAGCAAACAAGTCTTGTTTGTTTACACTTCATTAAACAAAATGCAAGTAACTTAACATCGATTCGCTTCCTCGATGTGGCCACAGCTGTTATTAAATGTCATAACATAAGTAAATAAACTATTATATGATAATGCACATAATATACCGCCTGTTTGTTTAGATGTTTATTTATTAGTCGTGTGTGTAATATTTCAGTATTTTCCTGAATAATGAGTTTGTAGATTCTGACATTATTTGCATTTTTCGATATTTATCGATGATAATAAAACATAATAGTAATTAATTTATTAAACCTACGCATTTGCAGATGTTTTATAAGCCACACCTGCTGCTAGAATTCAAAAATTTTTTTTTAATAAAATATGCACATATCGACATTCTAACGGAACAAATTATACACCAGTTTTTGATAAATTATATGAGTAGGTATATGCCACATTCGTATTCCATTGTATACAAAATAGGCCTGGCTTTGATACATAAACCATAAATGCCTTTGAATAAATTCATAAACACGTCGAAACTCAATAGACAAATGATTAATTTAACAAAGGAATACAAAGCTGAATTGATAATTTTATTGTTGAAAGCTTTTCAATTTGCATTAATTTATGCCTATACACCTATTTGACTTAAGAAAACAGTAATCTTATCATGTTTGATAATAAATAGCAACTGTCAGTTATTCAAAAGATGTGATTTTAAACCTTGAATTGTACTACCCTGAGATTACATACAAGGTAGAGCTTTTAGAATGTTATTAAATTGAAATAAAAACTCAAAGCTTTTGATTCAAGCTTAAAACTTATGTTTAAATAGAATTTTAAGCTTAAATTATCTCTAAGACTTATTCTATCTGATTATTAAATACCTGTATTTTGAAAAACGTGACAATAAAATCTTAAAGTGCGTAAACAGAAAATATTTAATTCTTAAATTATAGTTGCGTCGACATTTGCATACAATTATTATGATTAAGACTTCAAATTATCTGAGTCGAGAACTTTTTATTGTCAAGAATAATAATTAGAATTTATTGCACATGCAATCTCGCTGCATTTGAGGTGAGAGAGATGAAACTAAGTACAATAATAAAATTATTATACTCGTACGTGACGTTTAGAACTCTCACGACACGACAGATTGTTTCACCTAAATATCCTTAATATTTTTTGGTGATTTCAGTCCTTATTTACCAAGTGTTTCCTGGGTAAAAAGTAAGAGAGTGCCAAAGTTCAATAGAAGAGGATCGTGACGTCAAGGTGCTTAGTGTAGCTCTTTGTGACGTCACGCGGAACTTCAACGCATCGTAATTTATTACTTGTTTGATTGACAAATAAAAATGTGTCTAACTTTTTTTATTAATATATTTACCGGACTTTTTTTTAAATTTGGGCATTTTGAAATTCAGAGAGAGCGCGGCGCTATCGCATCGGTTTACGCGTTTCTTTCGCCTACGTGATTTGGAATTGCCGGACTAAAAGCTTTTCTTTAGGGAACTAGATGGCTAATTGTACCATATTTTTAGAATTTTAGCACGAAAGAGAAGAATAGAATTAAAAAACTCACATAATCAGCCAAGCTCTTCATCCCGTACGGGAACCGTTCTCTATCCGGGACGAGCTTCCCGCGCGGGTCGCGCTCGCGCTCCGGCCAGCAGTCGTCGACGTTGATGTACTCGTAGCCGGCGGCCGCGTAGCCCTCCGTCACCAGGATGTCCGTCATCGTGCGGAACAGCCGGTCGCTGGAAGGGGGATTCATCATCATCAGGTTTTTAGTAGGCGCGCACACCGTTGATTTTTAGTTGGCCGATAGTTGTGCCCGATTTTAAATTGTATGAAGAATCGGCCAAATCGAATCGGCGTAGTGTGCGCACTCCCATACATGCCCATACTGAACAACTGCCCGACTAAACTATCGGCCGACGAAAAATCAACGGTGTGCGCCTACTCTTAGTCTCCAGTGCAGGAGGACTATACATTTATTTTCAGTAGTTTTAAGGAGCACTTTTATCCGCCTCTACTCTCTATACAAAATTAGAATACTAAATTAGAACTGTCCAAACCATCTAGCCATGGTGGTAGGTCTAATCCTCCATTTGTTTTAGCTAAATTATCGAGGGTCGTAGTCCAGCGGGCTATAAATCTGATGATGATAAAGATAAGTGGTAGAGTTTTGTTAGATGTAATAATACTAGGGTGACTTTACAAACAGTTCGTTCGTTCGTTCGTTTCAGCCGAAAGACGGCTTACAAACAGTATCCAAAATTTTTTAATAAGTTTAATATGAAAAATATATTTTTGTTACGTAGGTACTTCGATTAAGTTACTGATTCTGAGTCGCTCCCAAAATTTTTGACACTGTTTGCAAAGTCACCTGTAAAATTTTGACATCTAAAAAAATCTCTACCACTCATTTTCATCATCACCAGGTAATTCAGTCTGTTGGAACACGACCCTCACTAAATTACCTAAAGCCGATGGAGGATTAGACCTAACTCCCACCATGGCTAGACGGTTTGTTTGGACAGTTCTAATTTATGTGTTACATTCTAATTTTAGCTCTTCTTCGAATTGGGAATCGAACCGATAATGATCGTAACGACACTTTTTAGGGTTCCGTAGTCCAGACAAGGAACCCTTATTTTTAGAATAAAATGCATAAGAACAGAAATTTACGAATAAGTATTGCCTTAAGTCCGATTCCTTCACCTTCTGACGGGACAGGACTGGTATAATAGTCAACGTGTAAACGCTTCACGAAATTAAACCAACCAAAATACTAGCGTTAGGCAACGTATGGCGCAAAATAAGTTTGTTTCTAAAGAAGTTTTAAATTAAAATAGGCTAGTACATGTTATCACTCACCTTATGCAGTTGTCAGGGTCATTCTTACAGTCCGTATTACACCTAAACCTTTCCCACGCGAGCCACCCCATAGGTGGGGTGAGCGCCAGTCCATTGTCCAGTCCAGAAATCTTCCCGAAAAGGCACAACACTAGCACTGTCCACAGTCCACATGATTTCCACGACGCCATCACTACAACACTATTGACGATGAAAAAACGAATGCTATCTTTTCAGAGATCCTATCCTCATTTCGTTCATACACTGATGGATTTCACAAAATTGAATTTGAGAAATGTAAGCCTGCGTGCGGTCCGCTGAACTGTCAGCTGGATAATGACAGTGACATGTGTTATCAGCGAAGAGGTTGACAGAAGAAGGTGTTAATGGTTGCAGTCTTGTCTGTGCTTTTGCAGGGGCAGCCGGTTATTTATCTGAAACAAAAGAAATAACGTTTTAAAACAATCATAAGTAAGGGTAGCTCTTGAATAACACAACAACTTGATTAAACTTTCCCTCTCACAAAATAAAAAGCTAGCATAATTGTTTTTATTTTCCCGAACGCATAACTATATCTTTAGTGAAAAGGTCTTAAAATAATAATATCGCCAAGAACAAAGATACAAACAACGGATAATGCACAGCTTATTGAACAGTTTCATCTTGTAATTACTTTGTTTAGATATGCTATCGTAATAAAATTGTTATGATCACACGATCGTGCCAAAGGTCATAGATGTAAACAAATTCTAATAAAATTAGTAGTAACGTTTTATCTTAGAGCCACGTTTTATCACATAGTTATTGTCTATAGCGTTATTTACATCAAGTTTATCTATAATGATGACTATGATACGAGTATACCTATGGGTTTCTTTGACACACATAAAGGTTAGATCGCACATTACGCATACAAAGACTATCATAGATTATGGTGGTTTACGAAGAAGACCTGAAGCCAGGCCATAGCCCAAAGAGAATAGTTGAATAATATAGCAGAGAGTCAGATTTCAAGCCTACAGTCTATTTTAATTATTCGTTGGCTTCCAGGTGGCGGATACGGGAACGGCTAGCATAACCTAGCTAGATACTGGCTAAGTCCAATGGACTCGCTGACCAAAGTAGGATGTGACCAAAGTAGGCAATTTGGTGCTTGTGGACTGAAAACTGAAACTGCAACTGTTCAGTGAACTGCTCCTGAATCGAATGTACCTACTACTGCTATTTCTATTTATTTATATTAACCGGCAGACAGTGGTGACTGAGTTTGTTGCGGCGCTTCTTCTCAGCACTTGCCAAATGTTGGTCTCGAAGCGCTGGTAGGGTAAAAAGATTATGAGACATGTAGAGGCTCCTTAAGAGCAAAATGACGATTAAAATTTGTAAGAACTATTTATTAGTCTAAACAAATAAAGGAATTTTGACTGACTTGACTGACTGACTTGTTTGGAGGGTTCGCCCAATTATAAAGTCAAAACGTTACGAAACCAATTTCATCATCATTATTCAGCCACAGGCCGTCCACTGCAGAACATTGGCCTCCCTATGAAACCAATTTACATTGCCTTAACTCAGCTTACGTTTAAAAAAAATTTCTCCAAAAAAGGTAATAGTTAAGAGTTATTTTCAAACAATTAAGTCATAATTATCGTCAATATTCACTTTACGAGGGACAATCTGAACTAACGGGGAAAATTTAAACTATTGAAGATTAAGAGGAATGGTTGTTCTTATCTCTGCTATGCATGTGGTATAATTATGTATTATCTGGAGGCCATCTTGACGTTTGTATTATGACTGTGTTCGATTATCATGAGTGCGGAAGATTTGCAAAGTGTGCCATACTTGAACACTGTTTGATTATTAAATCAAATCAATCATTTATTTGCTTGAATACACGTAAGTATAATAAAGATGTTGCAACTAAGAAGTCCATGTAATCGGTCTGCAGAAAGACCTTTTAAGTAAAGTGATTCAATGGAATTTAAATATTCAGTTTAAATAATAATTTATATCAAATTAATAAGTTCGCCTTATGTACCAATTATGTGGCATTAAAGATTTAATCTCAACCTAATAAATAAATAAAAAGTCTGAAATACGATCGTGGTGATCACAAGAGAAATGAATGTTTGTAAGTATTGAAACTAGTTTCTAGTTAAATAATGTAAACAGCATCTAAACCAGATTTTATCAAACGAAACATGTTAGCAGTAACCACTGCAGTAACCTATCACGGATCCCATTATCTCATGGGCTAAATTCTCTGATCTTATTTGCTTAAGGCTCTACTTCAATCTATACTTATATTATTAATGCGAAAGTAACTCTATCTGTCGATATTTTGATGAAATTTGGCATAGAGATAGATGAGTCCCGGGAAAGGACATAAGATACTTTTTATCCCGGTTTTTGATACAGGGAAGCGCTCGATAAAGTTTTTATGTGACAGACAAAATTCCACGAGGGCGAAGCCGCGGGCGGAAAGCTAGTTGGTACATATTTGTGATAAAATAAATAAACGGTTTTCCAATCAAATTATTATTCAGCAAGGTTAATTTTCAGTACTATACTTTTTGAGAGATTTATTGAGTATTTCATTAGGTTTTAACAGAAAATAAAGCATTTGTAAGCTTCAATTAAACCAATTTACAAGTCCATATTAAATGTAATCAGTCAAAACAAAAAATAAATTGTGTTTTACACCAGAATTAAAGGCGGTGTTTATTATTGTTAAAATCAATGTTAATAAATCAGTTATTTTTCTTAGTTGAATCATGAATAATTTATAACGGTGTAACAATCAATGAAAACGAATAACATTACGTTTATATCTTCACAATACATCATCTAAGAAAAAAACTATTATGCCTCACGACAAATCCTTACTTCGAATCAAGTACACGTACAGACAGCACATCATGCTATCCATTTTTGTTGCAAAATCGCCCCCTTATTACAAGTACTTAAGAGGCATAAAGAGGTCACAGTGTCAAGCTTGATGTGCCGTCTGAACAAATCATCATGGAACAATCATCTCACAATTACACAGCGGCTGTCGCAATTAATAGGAGGTAATAAAACAATTATCATTGTCAACTCGAGAATGGACGAGAATCGTGTAATTTGTAGCAACATCAATCATACGTGAGGTTTCGTAATTTTGATTGATAGTTATTAATAGATTTAATTAATCTAAAATAAAAAATGGCATTGCTTGTATAGCCTGACCAGGAACATAAAAACCCTCGCCATGTTGCGGAAAACTAATGGTACTAATTTCTTTTAATGGCAACAGTAACTGAAAACTTCATTGACATGTCACCTTGCATGTCAGTCTATTGCTGTCAAAGTGTAAACAAACTTTATTTTAAATGTGCGCAATTGATTTTGTGAATTAAATTGCTAAAATCTTTTTATAGTCGTGAAAGAAAAGTGGTTCACAATGTGTTAAAGTATTTGTCGAAGAGAAATACTAAGGGTTCGGACAATATTTTCATTGAATAATGTTTCCGACAAAGGTTGTCAAATTGACTGACATGTTTATCGTATAGTACAGTCCACTATGAAAATTAGCTGTGGTTTGTTTCAAAGCAGCACAAATCGTTGCACTATTGCAAGAAGGGCTCAGCCAGCGGGCTGTCGCACGTCAGCTCCACATAAGCCAGTCCTGGGTTTCGAAAGTTTTAAGACGCTTTCGGGAGACTGGTGGCTTTATCCCGAGACCAAGTTCTGAACAGCGCCCGTGCACATCGCAGAGGGATGACCATTTTTTCATGTCAACCTCTCTTTGAAATCGTCATTTGACTGGTATCGACGTCCAGCAAGAGCTCAGAAATGTTAGTAGGATAGCTGTTACAAATGGACAGTTCGTCTAAGATATAAGCAATAGAATTTAACTCCAAAAAGGCCTGCCACAGGCTCGAACTGACGGCTGATCACCGATAAATAGTAAATATCTGTTAAGTCGAAATATTGCCAAATAAAATAGGCGATCATTTTTTCACTGATGGTCTGATGTCATGATGCAGTTCAGTCAGATTATGCAGCAAGTAAACTAATTTAATTTTCGCTATTCAATTACACTCACGATGGTAACCGAAATCACCTGAATTGATCTGCCCCCTAGATAAGTGGCAAAATCTGATATTCTATTCGGACTGATTCGATTTTTGATAAGTGTGACTAGTCTAGTCTTCTAATACAATAGACCCACTGATCGCGTTCGAAACACCTGTGCGGCGCTAAACTCGTCACGACATGCAACGAGACAATGGGCCAACTATCCGGCCGCCGGATATCCGGCTATCCGGCCTAGCAGCTGGCCGGATATCCGGTATCCGGTATCCGGCCAAACAACTATCCGTTTCATCTCTAGTTTTTATGTTCCTGGTCAGGCTATAAATCGGTTTTCAAGAATTAATTCACAATCACATTATTCATTACGTTACGTTTAGCCCATCTGTGTAAAATCAGATAACTCTATTTAATTTTATCTAACTAAACGCTACAGTTTAACCTTTGCTTAGCTCTGGAAGTAGGTATGCTACTTAGGTATGTAATTCTTTAAAATATTTAAAAAAATAATAAAACCTTTTCTAACTTCATTTCCATTAGAACTGGCCATTTTATACGAGACATAAAAAAGAAATCTGTAGCATTGACATTTACATTTTTTTAAACAATAGAACGAGATCTGTTTCACATTGATTGTATCTGGCCAGCTTTGCGTAACTTTATTTGCCTTAACTATTTTGCGTCCATAGGCGTCTACGCACAATTATACAAAGAAACCAACAGTTAATTTTTCTTATTTCTTTTGTTTTAAGGTCTAGTATTAAATATTATATCTAAGTAATCTTTTATTGTACACCCGCATATAAAACTTAATCACCATGATGTTACGTTGTAAACATAACGAGATTTCAAAACTCGTGACAAAACTGGATAGATCTTCAAAAGCGGGTCCCACAAATTCTGACATTTATGTGGGATTTTTGATTACTTAATTACTTTGCAACAAGTAATTAAGTAACTGTAACGTCATTTGGATATAATTATACTCATTGTTATTGTTGATAATGAACTTGTTATTATAATAGAAATGGCATGTATAAGTTTCGGAACCTACGCTATTTATTGTTATGGTTAGATAAATATTTGTATAAGAACAAAAAACTTATTAAATTACAGCTCGAACAGGATAATTTGTCAACCAAATATTCTGCGATGATGCATTATGAAAACATTCTTGAATTTACATAGGTGTTTACAAACACAAAGGTATTAAATATAAATACTACAATGACTTAATGTATTTGAGGGGTAATTTTCGGTACGATGACTTTATTTGTTAGATAAAATGAGACTTGTGGAAGTTAAGTTGTATAATCTTTAGACATGCCACGAATATTCGGCTACTATTCGGTATTCGGCCTATTCGGCCACTTTTTTTGGTATTCGGTATTCGGCCGAATAATAGGTACTATTCGGCCGAATACCGAATACCAAGTCATGGAAAAAAAGGACACATCATATTAATCGAGATTTGTCTTTATTATCAAATTACAATACTTTAATAAGTAAAATTAATCAGCTGTAAGTTGTGATGGATAAAAACAAGCTTTTCAGCATTTGAAGGTAGCAAACGATTACGATTTTCATCATAAATGATACCAGTTTCAGAAAACAACCTCTCACTATACACGCTACTCCCGGGAGAAGAAAGATAAACTTAGCAAATTTCGAGAGGTTTGGGTATTGTTTTTCATTAGCTGACCACCACTTGTAAGCTTCTCGATCTAGTCGATTTGATTTCAAATAAAAATCCATCTCATTTGCCACAGTATTCTTCTCCACGTTCTCCTCATCATTACTATTTCGCATATTATCTTTAACGACTTCCTCAAATAGGCCAGTAGAATTAAACACAAAAATTGATTAAATCGGAAATAATTCCTACAAAAGATTATTACAAGCTTTTTATTACTTTCACATGTCTGGTGTCTGTCGTCAAATCTTGCAACTTAAAATTGACCCACTTCCCGGTTTCCTATTGAGCTGAAATTTTGCATACATGTGTAAGTCCGATGACAATGCAATATTATGGTACCATTGAGCTGGTCTGATGATGGAGTCGGGAGGTGGCCATAGGAACTCCTAAACAAAACGGCGGAAACTCATCGAGTTTGGGTTCGTTGGATTTGTCTTTTCGAGCACTTTAGTGTTAGATAACGTCCAGGGTCCTGAGATTAAGATATAACTAAAAAGTGTAAAATAAAATTATAATAAAAATAAACTTTTTTAAAAACAAGCTTTTATTCTGAATTTCGAAAGCTTGTAGCGCAAACAGAGAAAAAGAGGAATAAATTCCATGCGCGATACAAACTTTCGAAATACAGAATAAAAGCTTGTTTTTAAAAAAGTTTATTTTTATTATAATTTATTAAGAAAGTTGTAGAAAATCATGTCAAGACTGCATAGATAAGAACATCATATTTGTAATTTTAAAGTTATTGGCTATCTGATCTATCAACATTTCTGTCAACAAGCATTTGCTTATTATTTTATTACTTCATCATACGGTATGTTAATAAACAGGAACGTGTAGTTCTTAACAACTGTATTATTAGTAATTATGATTGGATAATTTAAAATAACTTATTTTCAATGTTGTTTACTTTGACGTACCTAAGCAATTCATAAAGTAAATGAGGGATTGATTATTATAAATACAACACCAGCTTGGACACCTTTTATGAAATACCTTCTATACAGGGTGTTAGGATTTTTTTTATTTTGTATGAAAATTTAAAAAATTAAAATGATGATATCTCTGACTTCACCATACCATTTATTATGCCCATGTTAACATGGGCTAGTGTTGGCTCATATACCCGTTTACCTAACACCCTGTATTTATTATGTTACTCGGCTGCTTACCGTAAATCATCGATCGATGAACATATCGGCCCAAAACGGGAAAGTCCACATTTCATACGAGTCCTAGGTATTTCGCATTCATAAGAACAAGTTTTATTAACGTATAAATGTAAGTTCAATGAACGTTTTTACTGAATCATTACGTCATCATTAAGAAATGGNATATTCAAATGTGATGTTGTCTTTAGCTGTGTAATGGCTGTGCCGAACTCTCTATTGTAAATATTCTACGTGTGCTTTGATACCAATATATTTATTATGTTACTACCAACCACTGTGTTTATTGCTCTGTAGCGGACTTAATATATCCCTAACAGTATCAGTTAAGCCACAATACTGGTAACAGCTCCCAATTTTATCGAAATTACGAAAGCAAACAAGTCTTGTTTGTTTACACTTCATTAAACAAAATGCAAGTAACTTAACATCGATTCGCTTCCTCGATGTGGCCACAGCTGTTATTAAATGTCATAACATAAGTAAATAAACTATTATATGATAATGCACATAATATACCGCCTGTTTGATAAGATGTTTATTTATTAGTCGAGTGTGTAACATTTCAGTATTTTCCTGAATAATGAGTTTGTGGATGCTGACATTATTTACATTTTTCGATATTTATTGATGATAATAAAACATAATAGTAATTAATTTATTAAACCTACGCAGATGTTTTATAAGCCACAACTGCTGCTAGAATTCTAAAAAAAAATTAAATAAAATATGCACATGTCGACATTCTAACGGAACAAATTATACACCAGTTTTTGATAAATTATATGAGTATATGCCACATTCGTATTCCATTGTATACAAAATAGGCCTGGTTCTGGCCTGACATAAACCATAAATGCCTTTAAATAAATTCATAAAACATTTGCATAAAATTATTATGATTAAGACTTCAAATTATCTGTGTCGAGAACTTTTTCTTGTCAAGAATAATAATAGAATTTATTGCACATGCAATCTCGCTGCATTTGAGGTGAGAGAGATGAAACTACAATAATAAAATTATTATACCTACTCGTACGTCACGTTCAGAACTCTCACGACATGACACCAGTGTTTCCCCTAAATATCCTTAATATTTTTTGGTGATTTCAGTCCTTATTTACCAAGTGTTTCCTGGGTAAAAAGTAAGAGAGTGCCAAAGTTCAATAGAAGAGGATCGTGACGTCAAGGTGCTTAGTGTAGCTCTTTGTGACGTCACGCGGAACTTCAACGCATCGTAATTTATTACTTGTTTGATTGACAAATAAAAATGTGTCCAACTTTTTTTATTAATATATTTACCGGACTTTTTTTTAAATTTGGGCATTTTGAAATTCAGAGAGAGCGCGGCGCTATCGCATCGGTTTACGCGTTTCTTTCGCCTACGTGATTTGGAATTGCCGGACTAAAAGCTTTTCTTTAGGGAACTAGATGGCTAATTGTACCATATTTTTAGAATTTTAGCACGAAAGAGAAGAATAGAATTAAAAGACTCACATAATCAGCCAAGCTCTTCATCCCGTACGGGAACCTCTCTCTATCCGGGACGAGCTTCCCGCGCGGGTCGCGCTCGCGCTCCGGCCAGCAGTCGTCGACGTTGATGTACTCGTAGCCGGCGGCCGCGTAGCCCTCCGTCACCAGGATGTCCGTCATCGTGCGGAACAGCCGGTCGCTGGAAGGGGGATTGATCATCATCAGAGGTGGAATTGTGTAAAACGCTTTGTTTATCTGACTTTATCGTACGTTATGAACTGTCAAATGATTACGATTGCTTTACACAATTCCACCTTTGGTCATTTAGTCTCCATTGTAGAAAGACCATACATTTATTTTCAGTAGTTTTAAAGAGCAATTTTATCCGTCTCTACTCTCTATACAGGGTGACTTTACAAACAGTACCTATTCAAAAACTAATAACTCAAAGGTGACTGACTGACTGACTGACATAGTGATCTATCAACGCACAGCCCAAACCACTGGACGGATCGGGCTGAGACATGCAGGTAGATGTTATGACGTAGGCATCCGCTAAGACAGGATTTTACGAAACTCCACCCCTAAGGGGGTAAAACAGGATCCACGCGTACGAATTCGCGGGTGGCCGCTAGTTTTTTAATAAGCATAAATATGAAAAATATATTTTTGTTTTCTTTACGTAAATCGATTAAGTAACTGATTCTGAGTCGCTCCCAAAACTTTTGACACTGTTTGCAAAGTCACCTGTAAAATTTTGACATCTAACAAAAACTCTACCACTCATCTTCATCATCATCACCAGGTAATTCAGTCTGTTGGAGCACGACTCTCACTAATTTACCCAAAGCCGATGGAGGATTAGACCTAACTCCCACCATGGCTAGACGGTTTGGACAGTTCTAATTTATGTGTTCTAATTTTAGCTCTTCTTCGAATTGGGAATCGAACCGATAATGATCTTAACAACCATTTTTTAGGGCTCCGTAGTCCTGATAAGGAACCCTTATTTTTAGAATGAAATGCATAAGAACGAGATATGTACCAATAAGTATTGCCTTATGGCCGACTTGTTCACGTTAACTCTGATCAGACAGGACTGGTATAATAGTCAACGTGTGAACGCTTCACGAAATTAAACCAACCAAAATACTTAGGTATTAGGCAACGTATGGCGCAAAATAAGTTTGTTTCTAAAGAAGTTTTAAATTAAAATAAGCTTGTGTATGTTATCACTCACCTTATGCAGTTGTCAGGGTCATTCTTACAGTCCGTATTACACCTAAACCTTTCCCACGCGAGCCACCCCATGGGAGGGGTGAGCGCCAGCCCATTGTCCAGTCCAGAAATCTTCCCGAAAAGGCACAACACTAGCACTGTCCACAGTCCACATGATTTCCACGACGCCATCACTACAACACTATTGACGATGAAAAAACGAATGCTATCTTTTCAGAGATCCTATCCTCATTTCGTTCATACACTGTTAGATTTCACAAAATAGAATTTGAGAAATGTAAGCCTGCGTGCGGTCCGCTGAACTGTCAGCTGGATAATGACAGTGACATGTGTTATCAGCGAAGAGGTTGACAGAAAAAGGTGTTAATGGTTGCAGTCTTGTCTGTGCTTTTGCAGGGGCAGCCGGTTATTTATCTGAAACAAAAGAAATAAGGTTTTATTTTTTGTAAAACAATTAACACAGCAAAATGATGATTAAACTCTATCCCTCTCACAAAATAAAAGCTAGCATATTGTTTTTATTTTCCCGAACGCATAACTACGTCTTTAGTGAAAAGGTCTTCCGAAAAATCTCACTTTTGCACCCCTTGGATGAAATTGTAAGACGAGTTAGACCAATTGATAATAAGGAAAATTAGTAGTACCTATATCGCCAACAACAAAGATAGAATACAAACAACGGATAATGCTTACAGCTTATTGAACAGTTTCATCTTGTAATGAGTTTGTTTAGATATGCTATCGTAATAAAATTGTTATGATCACATGATCGTGCCAAAGGTCATAGATGTAAACAAATTCTAATAAAATTAGTAGTAACGTTTTATCTTAGAGCCACGTTTTATCACATAGTTATTGTCTATAGCGTTATTTACATCAAGTTTATCTATAATGATGACTATGATACGAGTATACCTATGGGTTTCTTTGACACACATAAAGGTTAGATCGTACATTACGCATACAAAGACTATCATAGATTATGGTGGTTTACGAAGAACGCCTGAAGCCAGGCCATAGCCCAAAGAGAACAGTCGAATAACATAGTAAAGGGTCAGATTCGGAGTCAACAAACAATTTTTTAAGAATTGTTACAATTTTATCGATTTTACGCAAGTTATGGTAGGAGCTCAATGCAAATAGGGAATTTTAAATCGTAAAAGAATCTTAATATCATTTCATTTTCAATCAACAACAACTTAGAAATATCTAATCTGAAAGTGTTTCCAAGAAGGGTCGAATTTTCCACAGCTTCTGCAAAAATTAAATGATGACTTAATTTTCCAGTATTTTCAACCTGAAACTTTACGGGGAGAATAATTTAAGATTGCAGGGAATGGTTGTTCTTATCTCTGCTATGCATGTGGTATAATTATGTGTTATCTGGAGGCCATCTTGACGTTTGTATTATGACTGTGTTCGATATAATCATGTGTGCGGAAGATTTGCAAAGTGTGCCATACTTGAACACTGTTTGATTATTAAATCAAATCAATCATTATTTGCTTGAATACATTGTTTGGTTGATTATAATAAAGATGTTGCAACTAAGAAGTCCAGGCAAATCTTTTAACTAAATGAGTCGATGGGATTTCGATATTCAGTTTAAACATTTTATTTAAAACCGATTAAAAAATACATCAGAAATACGACAACTATCTACCAAGAAAAGTTATTGGTTGCATTGAAATTCTCCATTCTAGTCAATTAATGTAAGCAGCTTCTAAACCAGATTTTATCAAACGAAACATGTTAGCAGTAACCTATCACGGATCCCATATTATCTCATGGGCTAAAAGTCTCTGATCTTATTTGCTTAATGGCTCTACTCAATTGGTGCATATTTGTGATAAAATAGATAAACGGTTTTCCAATAAAATTATTATTCAGCAAGGTTAATTTTCAGTACTATACTTTTTGAGAGATTTATTGAGTAGTTCGTTAGATTTTAACAGTAAATAAAACATTTGTAAGCTTCAATTAAACCAATTTACAAGTCCATATTAAATGTAATCAGTCAAAACAAAAAATAAATTGTGTTTTACACCAGAATTAAAGGCGGTGTTTATTATTGTTAAAATCAATGTTAATGAATCAGTTATTTTTCTTAGTTGAATCATGAATAATTTATAACCGTGTTACAATTACTGAAAACGAATAACATTACGTTTATATCTTCGCAATACATCATCTAAGAAAAAAACTATTATGCCTCACGACAAATCCTTTCTTCAAATCAAGTACACGTACAGACAGCACATCATGCTATGCATTTTTGTTGCAAAATCGACCCTATTACAAGCACATAAGAGGCATAAAGAGGTCACAGTGTAAAGCTTTATGTGCCGTCTGAACAAATCATCATGGAACAATCATCTCACAATTACACAGCGGCTGTCGCAATTAATAGGAGGTAATGAAACAATTATCATTGTCAACTCGAGAATGGACGAGAATCGTGTAATTTGTAGCAACATCAATCATACGTGAGGTTTCGTAATTTTGATTGATACTTATTAACAGATTTAATTAATCTAAAATAAAGAATGGCATTGCTTGTGAAACGCAACAGTTTAAGGTCTGCTTAGCTCTGGAAGTATACTAAGTAATTCTTTAAAATATTAAAAAAAAACCTACATTAGAACTGGCCATATCCCATTACGTATAAAGACATCAAAAGAAATCTGTAGCATTGACATTTACATTTTTTTAAACAATAGAACGAGATCTGTTTAACATTGATTGTATCTGGCCAGCATTGCGTAACTTTATTTGCCTTAACTATTTTGCGTCCATTGGCGTCTACGCACTATTATACAAAAAAACCAAACGTTAATTTTCCTTATTTCTTTTGTTTTAAGGTCTAATATTAAATATTATATCTACATAGTAATCTTTTATTGTACACCCGCATATAAAACTTAATGACCACGATGTTACGTTGTAAACATAACGAGATTTCAAAACTCGTGACAAAACTGGATAGATTTTCAAAAGCGGGTCCCACAAGTTTGAGATTTTTGATTACTTAATTACCTACTTGCAAACTGTAACGTAATTTGGTTATAATTATACTCATTGTTATTGTTGATAATGAACTTGTTATCATAGAAATGGGTTGTATAGTTTCGAAACCTACGCTAAGTACATTGTTGTCGTTAAACAAGCGTGTGTAAGTATTTGCATAATTATGAACAAAAAAACTTATTAAATTACAACCACGAACAGGATAATTTGTTTGTTTGAAGCATTATGAAAACATTCTTGAACTAAGTGTTTACAAACACAAAGGAATTAATATAAATGCTACAATGACTAAATATGTTTGAGGGGTAAGGTTGTCGGTTCGATGACTTTATTTGTTAGATAAAGAGAGACTTGTGAAAATAAAGTTGTAGCACGTAGCAAACTTTATCACTTTTTAATTTACTTTTATTATTTTAATTTTAGCACGGGTTACACCATCTTACTTTAACTTGAACAAACGTCAAAAGTCTGTCCAACTCCATACAAAAGCACCGGTGTTATATTTATAGTTACCGTTAAAGTTAAGATGGTGCTGCCGATCTAAAAGTTTATCAGTCCAATAAGTAATGACTACAACATAATATAGTTCCCGCCATTTTTGCTACTTTACTATTTTGTCACAGATAATAAAATAATACTAGTCTATTGTGTTCCAATGGACAGCGAAAGAGTTAATTCATTACCACACAACTTCAGCAGTTATAAGCAATATTTAAGATTACTTACACGATTAAAGCCCTATCAAATTCCAATCTACAAGCATGCCTCTACAATTTCTAAAGCAGCTTATGATGCCATTGTTAATACGTATTATCTAGTTTAAATTCTTTATCTAAATTACACGACAGATCGTGTTTTGTGCTATCTTATAAGAGCCATCGTTTCTTAATTGCAACAATTTCTTTGGGAATCTATATGGTTTAGCCATTGTAGCACACCATGGATAATCAATTTGCTCATGAGACAGTTTTCACTTTTATAAAGCACTGTTTAAATACAAAGTTACATTCAAAGGACTTAAGTTACAGGAACTATGGAGAAATATTAAAAATTGCCTTACCAGTAAAACTTTACTAGTAAGGGCACAGAATTTATTCTGTGGTAGTACTAGTTAAGAAGAAGGGCTAAGTAGTTGAGTAAGAAACTTTTTACAAAAGTTACAAATAAATTATATTTATTCGATGTATTTTACCGCTACCAATCTATCAACATGGAAAGCATTGGGAGAGTCCTATGTTCAGCAGTGGACATCCTATGGCTGAAATGATGATGATGATGATGTATTTACCGGGTCGATATTTTTGGTCTTTTATTTAACGTAAAGAAAGGAATTTAATTAATAAAATAATTATTTTTCTAATAACTTTGTAAATGATACACGATAGATGGCATTAAAACGTAGTTACGCTCAATAAAACTAGTTTCGCGGGCCGCATAGTCGCACGCGCAACGCCCAATGCAACTAGTGCGGGTGCAACTTGTTACAACACTATTGCCTATAGTTTCCGGCAAGCTTTGCATTTTAATTTGTATTACGCTTAATTATACACTTATACATCGTTATAATCATTTATTGAATACATTTTTCATCTATGCTTACATATTTCCTCAATCAATACAATAAGCCAAGACATCGTGAATAATTTTTGCCAATATTTTATAATTTTAACTGTGTCAAACTTACTTATTGCAAAATAACACTCTTTACAACTAATAGGTATGTAAATATGCCACAGTCATTGATTTGATGTCACGTCGTCCGCACTAACTTCATTTACTATTGATTAAACACAATTAATCAAAGCCTTCAACAAAAAGTCCTAAGTTAGACCTATTTGTTTACATTGTGCATGTAACCACTCTACTTGTTTACATTGTATCGCTTTCTACACCATGTCGTACAGATCTAATGAAGCCGTTACGATTTATCTGAACCAGTTAACGAGAGGTTTGACAGCCATCGAGTTATACAACCGGCTTCCTTCTCAGGTCATGTCCTAACCTCCGTTTAGTGCCGTTAACTAATCCTTTAACATGCGGTGTCGCAACCCGGCCGTATCCGCTAGCGGAGACAAATTGATATGAGTACATGCNACGTGACATACGTTCAACAATCGTTCTCTATTGCGGTCACCTGTGCACTAAATTTCTTCTAATTTCTAATACATAGAGGTGAAGTATGGGGAGGCAGCTACTGAAATGCTTGACTTTAACAAACGCATCGTGTAGAAAATAACTCGATTTTATTGCAGAGGGCGGCAAAATGCTCATAGCGCGAGCACTCTAGGGTTAAAATAAGGTGGTGCAACTCAGCCATAGACTTCAAGAGCAGGTGAAACGATAAACGTATAATTTAACAGTTTAGCAGTCCAATAAGTAATGACTACAACATAAATAGTTCCCGCCATTTTTACTACTTTACTATTGTGTTCCAATGGACAGCGAAAGAGTTAATTCATTACCACACAACTTGAGCAGTTACTGGTATTTACACGATTAAAGCCTTATCAAATTCTAATCTACAAGCATGCCTCTACAATTTCTAAAGCAGCTTATGATGCCATTGTTAATACGTAAGTATTAACTAGTTAAAATTCTTTATCTAAATTACACGACAGATCGTGTATTGTGCTATCTTATAAGAGCCATCGTTTCTTAATTGCAACAATTTCTTTGTGAATTATAGTTAAGCTATTTATTGTAAGGCACACCATGGATAATCAATGTTCTGGAGGCAATTTTCACTTTTGTAACGCACTGTTTAAATACAAAGTTATATTCAAAGGACTTAAATGACAGGAATTATCGAGCTTTAAAAATTTCCCTGCCAGTATAACTTTTAAGTAAGGGCACAGAATAAATAGTGGAAGTACTAGTTAAGAAGAAAGGCTAAGAAGTTAAGTAAGAAACTTTTTTACAAAGGTTACAAATAAATTAGGACCCCGTAGGACCTAAAGCTAGATCAATATTTAACGCAAAGAAAGGAATTTCATTATAAAATAATTATTTTTATAATAACTTTGTCCAGTTGCAAATGCTCCACGATAGATGGCATTAAAACATAGTTACGCTCAAAAACTAGTTTCGCGGGCCGCATAGTCGCACGCGCAACGCCCAATGCAACTAGTGCGGGTGCAACTAGTTACGACACTATTGCCTATAGTTTCCGGCAAGCTTTGCATTTTAATTTGTATTACGCTTAATTATACACATATACATCGTTGTAATAATTTATTGAATAAATTTTTCATCTATGCTTACATATTTCCTCAATCAATAGAATAAGCCAAAACATCGTGAATAACATTTTTGCCAATATTTTTTAATTTGAACTGTGTCAAACGTACTTATTGCAAAATAACACTCTTTACAACTAATAGGTATGTAAATATGCAACAGTCATTGATTTGATGTCACGTCGTCCGCACTAACTTCATTTAACTATTGATTAAACACAATTAATCAAAGCCTTCAACAAAAAGTCCTAAGTTAGACCTATTTGTTTACATTGTGCATGTAACCACTCTACTTGTTTACATTGTATCGCTTTCTACACCATGTCGTACAGATCTAATGAAGCCGTTACGATTTATCTGAACCAGTTAACGAGAGGTTTGACAGCCATCGAGTTATACAACCCGCTTCCTTCTCAGGTCATGTCTTAACCTCCGTTTAGTGCCGTTAACTAATCCTTTAACATGCGGTGTCGCAACCCGGCCGTATCCGCTAGCGGAGACAAATTGATACGAGTACATGCATCTTTTGATATTTTGCGCTACTAATAATTTTGCTAATATTATAATGGTTGGGTCTAACGTTAGGCGCGATATCTTTAACCGACTTCAAAAAAGAAGGAGATTCTCAATTCGATTGTATGTTATGTTAGATTGGGACTTTTCTTGTGGCGTATGTATGTAGAGATTTAAGCAACTAAATATTAAACTGTATTTTGAAGATGAATTTCAATAGTTTAAAGTTAGTAAATCAGAGCTAAATCTCGAACTCTATAGCCTATATCAAAGCTTTCATCCAATATTTTCTTGTAATAAGTAGGTACCTTTCTTTAGTGAACCATACTGTATTATTGGGTACCTACCCTCGTTAATAGGGACTGCTACTGTAAAATTACACTAAACATGACAGTTTACCAGTTCTGGCAAATTATCTATTGTAACTCTAATGTTTAAGTACGGGTAATAATGACTAATCATGCAATTTGTATGAGAGCCGTATGAGCCCTAATAGCGAATGTAATGTGTAATGACAATAATTGGTACACAATCGCGGGTTCATGGTTTTGCACAATTATGTATTTCACAAGAGTATAGTAATTTGATCTACAGAACACATTTGGTATGGAAGATGAGAAAAGGGCGTATTAAACATTGACACTCAGAAAATTATTTTACTTCAGTATTCTTTCTCAACATTATTTTAAGAATTAAGTCACACTCGAAGCGCATCTATTTATAAGCGCACCTAAACTACTTATTACTTGAAGCAGACCAAAAAAGTGCTTAAGCAGCTTAGGTGCGTATGAAAATGGGCGCATCAAGCAGGTACCTCGAAAAAATATCCCTCCTGAATGCTTAACTAATAATTAAACCATCGCCGAGTCTAAAGTCCAAGCATTAAGAAGCTACTTTAAGTATTTACAGCACATAAACGCACTAAATTATTACGAAAAGATAGTTGTACAACCGAATTCAGTATTCGATACCGTTACCTACTACCAGACTCCTACGAAACCAGCTTGTTGTGCATGAATACGATCACGAACACTTACCTAATTTAGACATAATTTAATTGGTATTCCGTACAGAATGTCGAATGAATGGCACTCTGGTTTTAATAAGGAACTGCAATGAAGCTACAGGGATGGTGAAAGGAAGCTGATACTTATAATGATGCAAGCTATACTTTTAAATGACCATCGCTAAAGTTTTTTCCACCGCTTCTTCTTAGTATCAGCTCATAATAATATGTCGTCCTTAAGGGCAAGCTTTGTTTCAATTAGACTCCTTAAAAGGCCTACATAATTTGAAGTCGTTTGAAGTGTTGCCTCCAAGGCACATTACAATAAACAAGAATGAAATGACGAAGGAATAAATAAATAAATATCCTTGGACAGTTTACACTGCGCTTCTAGTCCCAAACTAAGCAAAGCTTGTACTATGGGTACTAGACAACGGATATAAACATAACTTAAATAATTTTTTTTGTAAATACATACTTATAATACATAGAAAACACCCAGTCCAATACAAACAAATGTTCATGCATGCGAACACGCTACCTCCGCTCGCTAAACAGTAGTCCGTTTCGAACCACTACACCAAACGGCCGACTATGGCCGAATGGCAAAGAAATAAACAATTAAATAAGTGATCAAAGTATACTAAAGCTTCGGCTAAACCAACGCGTGCAGATCGCATCGGTAATGGCGATGGCGACCAATGACAGGACGCGTTGATGTGAAGTGATCGATTTATCACTTTTATCGCGTCATTTTATCGATTTTACGCGATAAGCATCGATAAGATTTTATCACGGCGCACATCCTAGCCCGGCTAATCGCCATCGTCAACGCCATTGCGCACGCTGCCTGCACGCGTTGGTTTGGCCGAGCCTTAAGAAAGCACAAACGCATTAACTGAGACTGAATGCTTGAATTTCAAATATTGACCATACTAAGTACTCGTACGACTGCTCTGAGACAGATATAAAGTGCACTAATTTAAGGACCTACAATAAAAGGTCCAGAAATACACGTGAGCTCTCTAGTACCCAAAGTCACGTGTCCACAGGTCTAACCAGCGCAGGCGCGAGTTTTACGTAATTTTTACATAAGCCAAATGCAACGTTCCGCTACGTGCCCGCGTTTTCGTTGCATTTGAGGCAGTATCATCTATTTCATTAATAGATTCAATAAATAAAATTAATGCGGCACTTTTTTTTATTAAATTAACACTGTTATGTAGTTCTAGATTTTAAAATACCTAGTGAAGGATCGCATAATCGCCTTAATGATTTAATTTCAAACAACCTTGATTGGTTTAACGATCAAGCAATTAAGCTGTACTGTTATATTATTTAGATTTTCACAAAGCATTCGTAATTCATAATATGAATTATGGTTTTAGACGTAACTGGTACATCTTGACTGTTTAATCCATAATTAAATTACATAAGAACAAATCATGTGTTGGATCATTTAAATAGTAGAATGGATCCAGAACGCTAATGGCTACCTGAAATACAAGCAAGAAGCAGTAAGATGTATGATTTCAAAACTCTCGACCACAAATCACAGTGTCGTGCAGTAATTTGGACCAATAACACCGCTTTAATGGTTGTCAGTCTGTTTCAGCGGCTGTCAACGAGGGTTTCATTCAAATGCTATCTTCTAATAATGCTTTATTGCTACAGCTGCGAGACTATGAAACTGCAGGTGGATGATG
The DNA here is from genome assembly GCF_004193835.3 of Ostrinia furnacalis. Lineage (NCBI taxonomy): Eukaryota > Metazoa > Arthropoda > Insecta > Lepidoptera > Crambidae > Ostrinia > Ostrinia furnacalis. Next base: position 289,204 of record NW_021131411.1, on the reverse strand, counting down.
GACTGCTGTTATTCTTGCAAAATAATAAGATTGAATGAGTTGTGTACTGTGTATGGCTAAAATGAGTGCGAATTTGTATAATATTTAGAACCACTATGCACTAGGGACGCGGACGGGACGTAACGGAACAAAATCTATAATGAAGCGTTAAATAGAGCTTTGCGATTGGTTCGTGTGTCACCCTATGCGTCCACGCGCACTATGAGGTCTCCATAGTAATGTTTGTGAACACGGGCGGAATTCTATCAAGTAAAATGATTATTGTAAAAGATTTCAAATGTAAAATACACACTACTGAGTCTATTGACTTTACCGATATGAGTAAGTATAACAAAGCTTATGATGTCGCGCTGACTTTAGGTCATTTTAAGGCTTTGATTTCTCTTAGGTCACACAAAATGATATAAATTTAACAAATTTGTTTAAATAACATGTTTTCGTGATCACGTTCAGCAGTCCTGTTTAGGTGCTTGTAAATAATAATCTGATATAAGACTTAATAAAGTGCTTGTTTATAATAATCTGATACCAGACTTATGATCTGTAACTCACACGATCGAAGATCATTACGTATTCACGAACATTAATGTGCATAAATCATCGCAAAATGACGATTTATATCTTGAAATAATACCTGACACTGGTAATGCGCTCTATTGAGACATAACTACAAACTAGACCGCACTGAATTTCATAGTATTTCAGCACAATTTACACAGAGTTATGACTTTTACGTCACGACACATATTTATTCAAATTTAAACTTATAAGTAGATTTTCCCGTATTATGTTTATGATACAGTCATATTAAATGTACGTTTTCCTCGAACTACATTTCCTTGATGTTACTACCGACATGAAAAGTAAAATCAAAAAGCTTTTATTCTCAGTCATGGATATAATTTATCATGTAAGTACTTCATTTATACAACTATTAGAACGTCGATATGTTTAATTATGAACTATAATCTTCATTAAACACAGTTCAATTTCCAATCCCAAGGTCCAGTCTGATCAGAAGATTAGCTTTCACAGCAGGCTCAGCATACAAAACTAAGTTGTACCGGAGACGGAACTTCTTGTTACGGTCAATTGACAGATTAAGACTTTATGGAGAATTTATAATTAAGCTTTAAGTGTTATTAAAGTAAATTAATTCCTTAAGAAACAAACACTTTACTCGTATTCTTTAATTGCATTCAAAAGTTAAAGCTAGTTAAGGTACACAACTTGTAACTCAAATTACCTTTTTCTATTTTAAAATTCTTATGTCACAGTGTTGGCAACAAAGCTCATCCGAAACGGCTTGACGGATTCTTATAAAATTTTGTGTGTATATTCAGCTAGTTTACCAATCAAATTATTTGTATTGTATTGTAAGAGAATTGCAACCCACCCTTATTTTTAATAATGTTCTTTTCTTGGTCCAGTGCTTGGTTTCAACCAATCACAGACTTGAGCTGAGTTTGAGATTAGATCGAGTTGGAGTGACATTTCAAGATACGGCCCTAGGTATATTTTCTAAATAGATACGCTGCCTGTTGACAAGACTCACAGCCATCTTTTAAGCTGGCTTCTAGAATAGGTCGCAGCAACCGGTTCCAGTCAGACTTAATATTGAAATTGTGATATACCTAATTCAGAATAAGGCCGAACCACTCTGTTTTATATCGGCTATATTACTATGTTAAATAAATTAGTTTATTACCCAAATCATACATTTAGATTTTTATGTTTTTAAATGATGATTGATTTTAATCTGGTTTTATGTGGTAGGTCCACTATATTTTCATTCTTCCATTTCAATAAATGAAATATATAGACATTTTACACACTGCCATGTATGTATTAAACTGGTATCATCTTATGAATTAACTTTCAAAGCAACATCGGATATTAAGAAAAGTTGTATATTGGAGCTTTTAAGTACCAATAAGCTTTACCTAAGCTTTTCTAAGTTCAAACCAAAGAGGTAAACAGCTCACCTCGTAATAGAATTGATTTGAAGTTTACTCGAGTCATATACCAACCAGTTTTCGGCATAAAATTACTAGTAATAGGCCAGTCTAACATTAATATACAATTTTAGCTACGTTAGCCGATTGCCAACCGGTTAAGGTCACAGTTGCACTTGCAGAAATATACGTATAATAATTGTATACAGTATAATAATAATAATACGTATGGCTGGCAAGCTTAATCTACCGGCTGCCCACTGTTGCGAAATGTAGACAATAAAAGGCTTGATCTATATTTTGTAGACTGGACAATTGACATGTAGGTCAATTTGTTCGTGGATTTCGTAGGAAAACCCTGTTTCTTAGTTGGTACCAGTTGTAGTTCAATATTAAGTAATTTTATAGTAAGTGTAACCTTAACAACCACAGCAGGTATTTACTCTCTCATTATACAATGTGTACACAATATGCATTGTTTACGATGAGAAATAATGTATAAAACGTCTTATACGAATTATTTGTTTGTTACTAGTATTTATAACGTAGACAAAAACTATGAAGTTAAGTATATAATAGGCGACAAATAGTTCCATAGCATGCGTAAGCCATTGCATTGGATGAAGATTTCAGAAACAAAACAGCTGATAATCTTTAGATTTCGTTCAACCGCACATAATTTATCGTTAATCCCTATTAATTAGTCATTTGTACTCTTAATAAGTTAATAAAAACCTCAAATAATGACATTAATGAGGTATACCTCTTTACTGATATTTATCACGCAATGTTCCGATAGAGGTGGAATGTTAATAAGCGATTATCCTGATATCAAGTGAATGGAGCTGTTAAGATAATATACAAGCTGTAAATTATATTACATGTCAAGATCATGAACTGTATACGAGTATTTGCAAATAAGGTTAAAAATCATTCGCTGTTCGTTTCTAAATCTCTTTAAAATATGAGAACGGTGAAAAGATATCAGAAATAGATAAGATGTCGATTATAAAAAGTTCACCAGGTCATCAAGTAGGTATAATTTTTACAATAAGTAGATGATGATGATGAAAATTTAGAAAGATTTATGAATCTCAACTCAAGGGCAATCCCACTCCTTTTGAAATAATTGTAGTAGAGTTTTTTGATATTTGAAACAACTAAATTTTAAATTGTTGTTTGCCTTAGATTTACAAGAACGTAAGGATGCGAGAATGTATTTGTGCTTTAAGTTATTAAGTTTAAGCTTATGTTTTAGTTCAATTTCACGTTCAAAGTATCTTACCTGATTACACATACTTATAATTGGTCAGTTGTTAAGAAGAGAAAGGGATCAATAATCTCTCGCAGCTGTTAATGTGAAATTGCGAAAGTCGAAGCGAGTTCCTCAAAGGTACTGCATTATAAACTACTGCAACTAATTCTTACAGCTAAATCGTGACTGAGTTGGAACTTTCAATCCCAGTGGGTGGGTAAGAAGTCATGTAAGAACAGTGCCGGATTTACTTGGCTAAGTTCGTTCGTTTCAGCCGAAAGACGTCCACTGCTGGACAAAGGCCTCCCCCCAGGGTTTCCACAAAGACCGGTCCTGCACCGCTTGCATCCAGGCACCTCCCGCGACCTTCACCAGATCGTCGGTCCACCTAGTGGGAAGCCTGCCCACGCTACGTCTTCCGGCTCGTGGTCGCCACTCAAGAACTTTCTTGCCCCAGCGGTCATCAGCTCTACGAGCTATGTACCCCGCCTACTGCCACTTGATTTTAGCGATTTTGATACATATTACTTTTTNTCCCCATTCTGTACATGAAATATGTTTTCAAAATAACTATCAGGGGGTGATTAGTGATCGATACTAATGCCAAAAATGCAATCAGTAAAATTTTTGTCTGTCTGTCTGTCTGTATGTTCCTTATAGAAACAAAAACTACTTGACGGATTTTAACGAAACTTGGTACAATTATTCTTCGTACTCCTGGGCAGGTTATAGGATACTTAGGAATTCCCACGGGCTCGGGAATTAGCGGGAAAATTCTTTTCTATGAAAAATCTAAACTGCTTAAGTTAGACGCTTGAAATTTGGCATTTAGGTACCTTAGTAAACTCAAAGCTTAGTTACAACAGGATATTGCAAAATTCCCACGGGAACGGGAGTTAGCGGGAAAAACATTGGTATCAAAAAATCTAAACGGCGTAAGATAGATGAAGGGGGTAAAACGGGATCCACGCGTACGAAGTCGCGGGCGGCCACTAGTTTTTAATAATGTTCTTTTCTTGGTCCAGTGCTTGGTTTCAACCAATCACAGACTTGAGCTGAGTTTGAGATTAGATCGAGTTGGAGTGACATTTTAAGATACGGCCCTAGGTATATTTTCTAAATAGATACGCTGCCTGTTGACAAGACTCACAGCCATATTTTAAGCTGGCTTCTAGAATAGGTCGCAGCAACCGGTTCCAGTCAGACTTAATATTGAAATTGTGATATACCTAATTCAGAATAAGGCCGAACCACTCTGTTTTACAACTGGCTATATTACTATGCTAATTGATTTTTGTAGTAAAATTTAATAAATTAGTTTATTACCCATATCATACATTTAGATTTTTATGTTTTTCCATGTAGGTATTAAACTGGTATCATCTTATGAATTAACTTTCAAAGCAACATCCGATATTAAGAAAAGTTGTATGTTGGAGCTTTTAAGTACCAATAAGCTTTACCTAAGCTTTTCCAAAGAGGCAAACGGCTCACCTCGTAATAGAGTTGATTTGAAGTTTACTCGAGTCATATACCAACCAGTTTTCGGCATAAAATTACTAGCAATAGGCCAGTCTAACATTAATATACAATTTTAGCTACGTTAGCCGATTGCCAACCGGTTAAGGTCACAGTTGCACTTGCAGAAATATACGTATAATAACTGTATACAGTACAGTATAATAATAATAATACGTATGGCTGGTAAGATTAATCTACCGGCTGCCCACTGTTGCGAAATGTAGACAATAGTAAGGATTGATCTATATTTTGTAGACTGGACAATCGACATGTAGGTCAATTTGTTCGTGGATTTCGTAGGAAAACCCTGTTTCTTAGTTGGTACCAGTTGTAGTTCAATATTAAGTAATTTTATAGTAATTGTGTAACCTTAACAACCACAGCAGGTATTTACTCTCTCATTATACAATGTGTACACAATATGCATTGTTTACGATGAGAAATAATGTATAAAACGTCTGATACGAATTATTTGTTAGTATACTAGTATTTATAATGTAGACAAAAACTATGAAGTTAAGTAATTGTTAGGCATCAAACAGTTAATAGTATGCGTAAGGCATTGGATGAATATTTCAGAAACAAAACAGCTGATAATTTTTAGCTTTCGTTCAACCGCACCTAATTTATCATTAATCCCTATTAATTAGTCATTTGTACTCTTAATAAGTTAATAAAACCTCAAATAATGACATTAATGAGGTATGCCTCTTTACTGGTATTTATCACGCAATGTTCCGATAGAGGTGGAATGTTAATAAGCGATTATCCTGATATCAAGTGAATGGAGCCGTTAAGATAATATACAAGCTGTAAATTATATTCCATGTCAAGATCATGAAACTGTATATTTGCAAATAAGTAGGTACAATAAGGTTAAATATCAATCGCTGTTCGTTAATCTCTTTAAAATACGGCTGGGCGATTTTAATTTTGGTCTAGAAATGTTTGTCGTAGCCCAAGGAAGGTTTAAATGGAGAAAAGACATGGCAGAAATAGATATAAGATGTCCATCATAAAAAGTTCACCAGGTCATCAAGTAGGTATAATTTTTACAATAGATGATGATGATGAAAATTAGCATAGAAAGATCTATGAATCTCAACCTCAAGGGCAATCCCACTGCATGTGAATTTGTAGTAGTTTATTGACATAGAGACAACTAACAATTTTTGTTTGCCTTTAGTTACTTTACAAGAACGTAAGGATGCGAGAATATGCTTATGTTTTAGTTTAATTTCACGTTCAAAGTATCTTACCTGATTACACATACTTTAATTGGTCAGTTGTTAAGAAGAGAAAGGGACCAAAATCTATCGCAGCTGTTAATGTGAAATTGCGAAAGTCGAGGCGAGTTCCTCAAAGGTACAGCATTATAAACTACTGCAACTAATTCTTACAGCAAAATCGTGACTGAGTTGGAACTTTCAATCCCAGTGGGTGGCTAAGAAGTCGTGTAAGAACAGTGCCGGATTTACTAGGCTAAGTTCGTTCGTTTCAGCCGAAAGACGTCCACTGCTGGACAAAGGCCTCCCCCAAGGATTTCCACAAAGACCAATCCTGCGCCGCTCGCATCCAGACACTAGTGGGAAACCTGCCCACGCTACGTCTTCCGGCTCGTGGTCGCTACTCAAGAACTTTCCTGCCCCAGCGGCCATCAGCTCTACGAGCTATGTGCCCCGCCCACTGCCACTTGATTTTAGCGATTTTGATACATCTTACTTATCCTAGAGCAGCAGATTTTGAGGAAAATCTGGGGTCAAATATCATTATCAATGCAGCCACAGCGCGTTCACTGCTGAATGAACATAGACAGCGCCTTCCTGCAACCTTTATGAGATCGTCTACTGAGGTCTAATTTCTGTGGTACAAGAATGTAAAACATAATAGTTACAATGCCTGAATGGAATAAGATAACTACCGAATTTAAGAGGCCGATACTGACGATAAATCCGCCACTGATCTCAAAAATACTTAAGAGGCACTTATCTCCCATGTGACCACGTGGTATGTGCTTACGCCGAGCGACAAAATCGAAAGTGCGGTGAAAACAAAGAGTTCGGGATTACGCAATGGTTAAAGTAACTAGAGTGGAGACGTAGCTCGATGAGAAGAGCCATTTCGATCGCGATAATTACGCATTTTCTTTTAAAAAAGTATTAGCAATAAACGATCTTTAAGTTAATTAAAACTGTACAACCACTATTGTATTGACTTTCACAGATTTTAAAAGATCAGTAGGTACCTACTTCACTAGGTAGAATTCACTAAATAAAATACAAAATAGAACGGCATCAGAGATCAAAAACATCTACAAAGAAAGCTTTATTTACTCGAACATCTACGTAAATACGGGCAATCAGATATAGATGCATTAGCTACGAGTATATGTAGATGGTTTCACTGTAAGTCAATAAACCATGCCTATTTTCAGTTGTTGCAGTCTTCGACCGCATGTTCAGTGACAAATTGCTACGACGCGACTTTGACAAAGTAGACTGTCTGTTGTTGTTTATCTATGCCAAACTTGTAGTCAGGCAATTCGAAGCTTAAAGGGCTGTAAGCATTGTGTGCTTTCTCTATAGAGTTAGAACGGTCATAATGGCGACCATTACCGACCTATTGATATGGTAAACCTGCTGCGGTTTGTTCGCTGTTAAACCAATGGTTACAATCATGTATTAATATTCACTTTGAACACAATGAGGTGTAAGCACCGCCTTCATAATAGCCTGTTGAAAAGGTTTACATGGTATTCAGTTTACTTTTTTTTTCAATGAGTACGTAGGTACTGTATGTAAGTATGATAGAGATTAACGTGTAAGTATAATAATTTAGAATATGTTTATCAAAATCCGAGGATAGACGATCTGGTGAAGGTTGCGGGAAGAATCTGGATGCGGGCAGCGCAAGACCGGTCGTTATGGAAAGCCTTGAGGGAGGCCTTTGTCCAGCAGTGGACGTCATTTGGCTGAAACGAACGAACGAATATCAAAATAACTTTAATAAGATACGAGAAAATAAATTGCTTTAACCGTAATCTTCATTTATTTATCTGTCATAAAACGACAAACCTAATTAATCCAGCTTTTACGAAATGCAGCAATAAATGTTATCTTTACTCGTATATTTTATGCGTTCACCAAAGTTGATGACACTGGTCGCAATTACGGACCGTTACATTGTAGTCTCACTTGGCCATGACTGGTTCAACTCTTGCACAGTTTCAAGAACTGCGTTAAAAACCGTTCCAGTTGCTGGTTCCCTATGCCATTACGGATAAGAGTAACAAGAAATTCAGTATGTAAAAAATTTCATAAGGACATCTTTAGGCCTTAATTTATTACTTTTAGAAAGACCATTTCACCCGTTGGGTTCATGGTCATCGTTATCACCAGGTCATTTTATAGTTCCCACTGCAGGAGTACGATCATCCTCTCTAGTAGACGTATTGACACCACCAATCAATTGACGTACTTTTTAAAACTGTCAAAACTAGAGTCTCCCATAGATTTTATATGGCAATACAAGCAAGTGACGTCACCATTTTGTCAATTCAATTCAACTACTTTTTTCAATTACAATGCAACCAAAAATGTTATTTTACAGGTAAATAATGAAATGTCTTTTTAAAACAGTTGTGATTTCGAATTATTGGGGAATGGTGTCAAATAGTCTATTTACTAGAGGAAAATGGGAATTTGGCCTATACTTCTTATGCTGGCTAGACTGGTTGGGGAGACCTAATCTTAACATATTTATACTTGTCCCTATGGCGCCTTTTATGACAACCAAGGGAAGAAAGGGTCATATTTTACTGCCAGAATTACACCGTTAAGGCAACCACACATTCAGGTTCAAGAGTAAATAACTATATTTTTAGAAAGGCTCTTTCAGTTATGTATTACCAATTAAAGTTACATTAACAGCGTTGATTATTCGTGGCAGGTACTAATTCGCGTACACGTACGCCGTTACATACTGACCTATTCCATTTCCACAGTGACTGACACGGCTTGTTAATCCTTATTTCGGCAATAACTAATTACAATACCAGACTAATTACGAACATTTGATTTCATATAGAGACGCAATCTGCGCAAATTGTTCTGGCCTTATTACATCTCTAAGAAAGGTCTAATATACTCGTACCTCTACTTGTTACGTTCTAAAGTCTACGTTTTGCAATATTTGAAATAGATTTTATGATTACGTTTAGATCATAGGCATAAACGATTAATGTTTATTTGTTTATGAAATCTAGTGTTTAGTATCGTAGTTAATTTTCAAGGATTAGAAGGTGAAGCAAACAGTGATAAAAGATTCACTTTGTTGCTGTAATCAAGTTGAAATTATCACGTTACATACTTGTAGCTCATTCGATAGGCAAAGAAGAATTATTATAATCATCATCGTCATGATTAACTTATGCCAGACCACTTTCAATTGCTACCAGTATGACTTTTATTCGACATAGCACTATTATCAACTGCTAAGTACCAGTTTTTTTTTCGATTTAGCACGAAACCTTCTTGGCAACCATCTATAATGTCAAAAGCTGTTTTAAGTTTAATCACTAAAACTATACTGTTAAGTAACTCATGATAATAAACGTCTTCAATGCGCAGTATTTCTTGGACTAATTTAAAACGTTGAACTTTAAATCTAGGACAATTTGCAGGTATCATCGTGAACGCCTGGAACGCAGCAGATTATAATGGCAACAACAATAAATACCACTTGATTCGTAACAAGGTTGCATGAAAATACCACTGGTGAAATCAAGAGTATGTTCTCGTAAAAGATCGTCCTGATTTGGTGATAATATTTAATATTATCTACCTTTAACGCTTTATCAACGTTGTGATACTATGTTCTGTCATAAATGATTAAATCTTAAGACATAAAGAAATAGTGGAAAAGCACAATGACTGAGTTTATTCCGCCATATCTTTTTAACACCTGCCGATTGATATTCAGATTTTAACGTGCCTATTTAATTTTAGAAGATTATAAAATTTTATAGCATGGACTGTATGATATAAGAATCGCATAGTTTACATAATAGTTCAGCAATCGATTGTATAGTTTACTCTTTTTTATGTAGTGTAAAAGGAGGTCACATTATTCTGACACCGTTGCAAGAATAGTTTAGTGTCTGACATGGTCATAATATGGTCCTAATATGGTTACACTGAGCCTTAATATCAATCCCTACTAATATTATAAATGCGAAAGTAACTTTGTCTGTCTGTCTGTCTGTCTGTCTGTCTGTCTGTCTGTCTGTTACGCTTTCACGCCTAAACCACTGAACTAATTTTGATGAAATTTGGCATAGAGATAGTTTGAATTCCGGGAACGGACATAGGATAGTTTTTATCCCGGTTTTTGAAACAGGGACGCGCGCGATAAAGTTTTTCTGTGACAGACAAAATTCCACGCGGGCGAAGCCGCGGGCGGAAAGCTAGTATAAAATATTTTGACACTTATGAAAAAAATCAAATCATGTAGTCGAGAGCAACGCCGAAATTAAAAAAAAAAGTTTTTAATAGAAGGAATAAGTATGTACGAGTAAAACCAAAAACCTATGCAGGCACTACGTAAGCTTTCTCGGTGTGAAACATTACAATGTGAATATTTAGCATAGGTAGGTACATTGTTCCATAATGTACTTAATCATATTTTTTCTCATACTTCGCTTTCAACCAATACCCAGCAAAGTACATTATCCACAGACGAACATGCAAATTATGCAAAATACAGAAACAAAGGTTCACAGAGCACAAAAACTCGTGCTAAACGATTATTCACGGTTGCACCACAATGCCAATTAGACGAAGCCAGTATCTCACACTTGTATCGATGCCATTGCACTGAAATTCACTTATACAGGGTGTCCTTGTAAGTATGGATCAAACAAAAAGGATTGATTTTACGGCTCAATTGGTACAACTTTCCCCAAGAGGCGGGAGAGTTCAGTAAATTTTATTTTTCAGATTCGGATATTGTTCTGCTTATTGCTTTTTGTGTGATACATACTAACGGGGACATCCTGTATATTTGCAATCTCTTAGATAACTTTTAAAGCACGCAAAGATTGGAACGCCAACTGCAATTATTTTAGCTACACAATAAAGCCGATTAAAACTTATTTAATTAGTGTAATTTGTTGCAAATAAATAAACTTACTTTCCAAAACTTTCTTCATTTTCAATCGACTTTGTAATACACTTCTTGGTCTCTTTCATTCTAATAGATGCAGAAAAGGACGGAAAGAGTTGTTTATTTAGAACATTTTGCAAAATGTGGCTTATTAATACGATAACTGTAAACTTCTTTGTATTGTTTTTTATTTTAATCAATTTTAAAAAAATATACTAAACCTGCATATAAGAATACAAAAAAGCCAATGCTTACGTCATAGTTAACTACATACTAACAATCATTAAGCCATACATAAAACAACGCCTACTTCAGTCAAGTATGTTCTCAGGGACTGCTTAATTGATAATACGAGTACATAAAAGTTAAGTACGAGTATGTATGTATTTAAATTCCGTACATCGACCATACATGTAACGCTCTATGCAAAATCGCAACATAGTTGCTGGGTGTAGAGCGTAGAGTGTGGGTGGTAAGGCGATGACTGATAGATTTGTTTATGTAATGTGCAAAGAAATATTTTCACGCGATTTCCTTTTATAGCATTCTCATTAATGTAGGTTTATTGATTTGGTTACTTAGGACTTCTTCAAGTTTGCTGCAATACTACTCGTAATATTTTGAGTAAGAAACTCTTATTATTATCATTAACTAATTTGTTCTTAAACCTTTAAGGTTTTAAACCTTTGTTTGTCACCTGTCATCCGCTTTACAATGGAGGGAAGTTGAACCTTAATTTCGAACTCCTCCTATGTTCTTCTGATGAATTGACAGTTTAACTTTCCCCCGGGACAAACTTGACCTTCATTGGTTGGGTTTTTGTGGCGGTCAAGCTGTGGATCCTGGCTACACAGGAGTTGCAGTGGTGGGAACGAGAAGTGGGAATTTTTTTTTTATCTAATTTGATCTCTCTTTTATTTATAGCGTTGGTATTAACCTTTTATGATGACTTTGACTATTTAGTGGACCAAAAACAAAATCTTTTTGTTTATATTTAGTTTAAACTTTGCAAGTGAGCTTACAGATCGATCCAAAGTAAAGCATTGACCGAACTTCATTGATAAAACTTAGTGGTGATGACGTAAAGGTGACATTACGCCCGTATTCACAAACGATACTTGCTTAAGTGAAGCAGCAAATCGAACGCACAGCGTTGAATAGAGCTCTGTGATTGGTTCGTGCGGTCACCCTGTGCGTCCACGCGCACTGTGAGACCCCAGAGTAATGTTTGTGAACACGGGCGTTAGACTACATTTTTGTTGAAACGTAGCCGTATGAGATGTAACACTATTTATCTTGAGGTGCTATTTCTACAATGTTTGGCTAAAGGAGCCATTGTCTGTATAAAACCAGGCCTGTTCATAGTGTTCATCTCCGCGAGTTTACATTGAAAACAAAACACGCACGATGACCCACCTATAGGATACTATTCGACAAGGCCTCACATACGAGCGAACATTGACTCACGCACGCGTATTCTTGTGTATGATGGAAGAAAATAAAGAAAATGGTGTACGAAATACTGTGCAGTATTTAACTGCCTAAATAATAATAAAAACACAGAATGTACTTCTTTAAGTTGCCTCAAGACACTGAGAGGTAAATAAGTAGTTAATATTATTCATGATAATTCATGCTAAATCATGCATTTCCTCCGCCATTTTCCGCAGTTTGGCACCTCACGTCACATCATTTTACCGAAGTCAGCCCTATAGCTTCGGCGCAGTGCCGATCGCTGACGTTTGTCAACAAAATGGTGCTTGACTCTTGAGACAGGCTAAATTAATTGTTAATGACATAGAGCATACATTTTTTAAATACCCTTGCGAAGTAAAACTTCTGTACGTAGTACTTATTCTGTGATAAAACCTAAAAATACTTTACTCGCCATGATCTTCTATCTTAGCCCATCCAACATCATCTTTGTAATCTGCATGACCAACCAACGCATTATGCTATGAGAACTGAGAAACGCTCGCGAATCCAGTCGTCGTCCATCACGAACGAGGTTTCTACCATTGTACCGCATTCATATCACTATTTTATACTGTTCCCACATGTATTTGAAATTCAATTTGTTGATGTAGGTATACTTATGGTGTTATCTTCAAGACTTACCTACTACTAATCTTCGGTTAAGGCTTTTCACAAGGACCATGTATTTAGTCTTTATCTAGCACGACCTCTAATCTGGGGGCACGGCAGTGCCCCCGCCAAGTCGAGCGCGAATACGTATTTACCAGAGGTTTTAGGATTTGGCCTACTCCACATTATAGAGAATGCTTCTAGCAAATGGTACATTATTAATTAAAGCAGTTCAAAATAGTTGTTACTGACTTATAAACATTACATCAATTTTAACGAATGCTTGAAAAATTACCATTACAGTAAAATGGGCATTTTCACTATAAGGTTTCCCTAGCTTTATACTGATTTAGTTTGACTACGAAAAGATTTATTTTCTATAGTTAATGACACTTCAAATATAATTCACTGACCAAAAGTGATTTATTACCAGCCATCATAAAGGTCCATAACTTGCAACAAACAACTCTAATAAAGCCCATTTATTGAGTAATTAAGGAACAAAAGAATTAAAACTGGGACAAAGTCAGTAATTGATATTCATAGTTGTCAGAAATACATATGTCACTGTCAAAAAAATATTAATAACTTGCTCGCGTAATAGCAGGTGTTACAAAAAGTTTTGTAGTTAATCGAGATTAATTAGTAAGTATACTATAAATCTTAAAATTGTTGTTCTTTTGTTGTTTGTTGTAGAAGGCATGTTTAATTAATAATTTTCAAATATTATTTGTTTTGGTACCCTATTGAGCATTTTAATTTAGTCCTGCCCATATTTAACTTACACAATTATTTTAAGGGATTTAAGGATTTCCAATTTAGAGATATTTATGTGGTAAAATATTTCATGAATTCCTTAAGTATACTGTATTTACATAACCTCCTCCTTTTTTGAAGTCGGTTAAAAAGGATAATTATTGCACTTTCAGCATCGAAAATTATACCTTAATTTGCTCTAAACTAATTGTAGAGACAAATACCTCCTTACGTAGTCACATAAAAATTACATTATAAATGTCGGTCGTTTTTTATATTTCTAATTAAATAATATCCTTTGTACGGTTAATAAATAACGTCCTACACGTTACTAATTATTAATTACATTACAAAACGCTCCAGAAGTTAAACTGACCATAAAGCTCTGGTCAAACCTTAACACTTAACACATCGGCCTTCGTGTGAACACTGTAATTAATTTTAACAATAAAATTAACGTTGTGCAATTAACCGACATGTCTGCTTACGAGTAATTTTCAACAATGCAGTCAAAATTTAAGTGCACAAATTATGGCCAGCTGTGGCTTCTGGCCTTTTCGTATTTTTTAATGTTCTTGAAGCTGTTTAAGTCTAAATCTTGCAGCTTTTACAATTTAAATAATCATGTTTTGCTTTAATTACAAATTAAAACAGTTATTTCAAACGAATAATGGAAAATAATAACATTACACATTGAAATGTCTATGGCCCCAGTAATTTTAGACTAAGAATCTATCTTTGATTAAAAATGATACCTAGCTATAAAATAAGAGGTAGGTATACCTATCTATTTTTCGAATTTACAGCTACATTAAACGTCATATTTATTACACCGCCTTAGTCTCTCTACTTGACCTGTGGTTGACTGGCAGATAATGCCACCTGGCATTAAGTCCGCCACTGTACAGTTGTATGTGCAAAAGTGTAAATAAATAAATAAATAAAATTAATATTTCATCAAATAACCTGTGTAATAAAGATGTTTTATAACGAAATTAAAGGACACAGAAACTTGCGTGCAGTTGATTTCAAAATGCAATAAGTATGTATTGCAAAAATGTATTTTGGTGAATAAAATAAAAATGTAATTTCGTTATCTTTTATTTTTATATTGACACTAATACGAAATAAGCATGAAACTCGTACAAATGTATCTTCACGGTACTTTACACGCAATCGAAATAAGCCGTTGACATATACAGTCCGCGACAAAAACCTCGGACAATTTTTGTAAATCTATAAAGCCCATAAAGCCTAATAACAAAACACAGTGATATGACTAAACCTACCTTCGATTGCAAATTGAAGTAGTCTTAATACTGAGACAGTAAAATCTCGCTTTGAGTATTTTTTCACCGTGATGAATTTATAACTTTGCCAGTTTCTATTGGGTTGGACTGTACATTAAAAGAATTCGTCCGCACCTAAGTACAAAATTACCACCGGCCTTGCTTTGTTTGGCAACGAATATGTAGAAACGTCTATTAAATTATTATTCGTCTCCTTTGCCCATTTGCCACGTTTTTGTGCCTTTTTCAGCTCCAGTTTGCACAACAAATAATGATGTTAAGACAATGACAGAAAGATAAATATTTTGGCCTTTTCGCCTTTGTTTTGAGGTCTTTGACATTAGCCGCTTACTTATTGTATTGTAAGTTTACTGACAAGAGTGTCAAACTTTTCAGGGCTTAAGGTTGTGACTTCGGTGAAGTGTACAACCAAAAGAACAAAGCATGTTAACTTAACACTCATGAATAATTCATAGCTACCTAATAATTTAAGTAAAATTTGTCATCCGTTTTGTACTGGCTTTGAACCGATTTTGCATTGCGAGTCTAATGACCTATAAACTTGTGCCGTGTGGGGACGGCCGTAAAAGAATACTTTTCCCCACCGCCAACAGAAGGCGTGTCGTAAGAGGTGACAAACTCCTGTAGCACCGGACGGGCAGCAGCGTCTGCGTGCGAAACCAAGCAAAAAACTGCGATCGCCAACCCGCCAGCCAAGCGTGGCGATTAGGGCAAATTAGGGCAAAACCCTCCAAATGGTGGCACAAACAACAAAAAACGGCCCCTAGTCCCCGGCGGCCCCACTATCCCGGACCACGGTAGCGGTCACGGTAACGGTGGGGCAAGGGGTGCGAAGAATCTCCGGGGGATGCCAAGCTACCAACACCGACGCTGGAAGACGTAGCGTGGGCAGGCCTCCTACTAGGTGGACCGACGATCTGGTAAAGGTCGCGGGAAGAGCCTGGATGCGGGCAGCGCAGGACCGTTCATTGTGGAAAACCTTGGGGGAGGCCTTTGTCCAGCAGTGGACGTCATTTGGCTGAAACGATAACATAAACTTTTCCTTAACACAAACTTATCCTTAACATAAACTTTTAATTAAAAGCAAATTGTGGTAGATTCTGACTACACATTAGGCAAATGCAGAGATGGAAAAAGAGGCAGGAGTTGTTCTGTAAATACGAATCAGTTAACAATCTATGTACGATGTATATATAGATTAGGCAAGAGAATTGGACGAGTTACTAATAATTCTCATGTGCCTTAAAAACTTTATTTTGTAGCATCATCCTAAAAACTTTTATGTTGGTAGGTATTACTTTAATTTCAGTAATGGATTGTTAGTTTTTAACTTCAATAAAAACAAGACAAAAACTATACCACTAATAACACTGTTAACTCATGAACAGTAGTGTCACGCCTATTAAACACCCATCGCCTAAAGCGGTTAATGATCCGTTAAACCGTTAACTCAAGGCTCATCTGTTTGGTTAAACACTAAAAAGTTACATTTAGTGGATTCCTTAATGTTACAAAAGAATCCTGACCGTGACGAATTAATAGAATCACGAATAAAAAGTCGCAAACGTTAACTGACAGTTTTAATAATCGTACCAAGGTTACTAGCGCCCATTCATACCGCACAATTGTAGTTTTTACCTAGAACTAGAATTTGTAGTCCGTGTTAATATCGTGATATTAGGTAAAATTATTTCCGTATTCTATCTAACTAAAAAACTCTTTTTTTTTATTCTAAAGTGCATAGAGTGCGTATCACAGAATGAAGCTTAAAATTAAAATACGAGCCTCACTTGATTGATGTCATTTCATTTATTTGTGGAATGAATCGATTGATCGATTTATGAATACGCTCACCAAATTTCTCCACGATTACCCTACGAACGTTAGATCCTTAANGATCCTTACCCATCTGGCCAACGTCTACGTCTAACGTCTTTGCTAAATTAGAGAAGGTCGTCGTGCATCTAGTGGAGATTAAATCTAAATGTATGTAACTCAAAGGTGACTGACATAGTGATCTATCAACGCACAGCCCAAACCACTGGACGGATCGGGCTGAAATTTGGCATGCAGGTAGATTTTATGACGTAGGCATCCGCTAAGAAAGGATTTTACGAAATTCCACCCCTAAGGGGGGTAAAACGGGATCCACGCCACGCGTACGAAGTCGCGGGCGGCCGCTAGTGACTTGATAAAATCATATGCAAATGCATTTATAGGTCATTGCAGGATCAACTAACTATTAAGAGCGTGGTATATGATCAAGGTGAAACCAGTATATTCAATTATAGCACGTTTTGTGTCACGAGATGTTATTAATATTCAAAGAAAACTGTGACATTTAGTTTATTTTTGAATAAATGACATAGAAACAGTCTGGACATAGTATTATTGCTCTACTTTTAACCTATGTCTCATAATTTTATCGTTTCATGATACAAATGTAAATATTTTATGTTAATTTCAGATTGAACTGGTCAGTTTGCTTTGGTTGCGTTTGGACATTAAAAATTTATGTAGCAATGAAATAATATCAACAATTTTATTTTCTATCTGAGAATCGAACCGTGACTCGTGATGGGTCTCTCTCACTGCTCCATAGCGAACTAACATAACAATGGATAACGAATAGGTTAAGTACACCTACTTCAGTAACCTACATCTTCGTAACTTGTAACTTAGCATATCCTTGAAACGTCATCGCTAATTGATGTCTATGTGTGCCATTAATTTTTTCATACAAGTTCTGTCAAACCCACATTTGTCTGCCCACGGCTGTAATTGTTCCATTTGTTACAAGAAAGACAAGGTCGGTAACGAAAACTGTTGAAAGTTATATTTTAGTTAGTAACTATGTAGTTATACTTTTTGATTTAACGCGAAGCTCAAGACCGAACGCGATGGAGGACTGTTGTGGACGCCCTCTGCCCCATCTAGGGGACACAGGACCTTAAGTCAAGTAAGTCAACATACTTTTAAGAAGTAAAAGATTGAATGATTGTGAGATAATAATATGAACCTGAACAAAAACTTACCTCTAAAAACTTTTGAAATACTCGAAAGCAAAAAACATTGTCAAACTACCTGTATACGTGCTTGTAAAATAATATGACGTGACGAAAAAAACATTTAAAATAAAAATTTAATCATTTTTTGTTGGAAATATTATTTTGGAAAGCTCATCGAAATTCAATAATTTGAGAGAAATCTATTTCACAACTTTTATTATTATTTAGAAACGATTTATATCTCGTCATACCTGTCCGAAACATGTCTTGTAGGACATTTCCTAATCTTATTATTAGCTAGATGTTGTTCTCTGGTTTACATGACAACGCCAAGTCACTTTTCTTCCTTTTATGCTAGAATATTTCAAAAAATATTTCTTTGCTTCTTAAACTTTTTCAGTTTTTGGTTAAGACAAAAAGCTGTACTTTTTAGTTTGTTGCTGTTTGTGCGTATTCACACGATGCTTGCTTAAGTGAAGCAGCAAATTCAATTGAAATTGAAGCACAGCGTTGAATAGAGCTCTGTGATTGGTTCGTGTGTGACCCTGTGTATCCACGCGCACTGAGAGAGCTCATAGTAATGTTTTTGAATACGAACAATAAAGTCAGTTGTTTGCATAAAGGTAGACAGACATCGTTAACGCACACCGCAGTATAAAAAATACGCATGTCCTTCATAACGTAATAATGCATCTCTATGCACTTAACAGATGTACGTAATTACGCAAATGAGCAAGGTCAGTGTTATCATCCATTTGCCTCCATTGATACGACCTACCTCTAATTGTAACGTCCAGACCTCTTAATCGAGACCTCGGGCTTGCCTTCAGGTGTCATCTTGGTTCATTACTAATGTGCATACATGCATAATTATGGACCTAGATTCGCTATCTCACTATACTTGAAGTGGCATGCGAATAGGTAAATTGAGTTGCTCGAATAATCAATTAACGTTATTTTCTGATAACCACTGAAAATCAAATTAAGTGATTCATGCGAAAAATAAATAAAACTGTACTAGCTTGTACTTTTGAGGAACTGTACTAGCAAATATATGCGGTAGGCTTTTATTGTCGTATAATCAATGGCCAAAAGAAGCGAAGTTTGTCTCCGTGGTCTAGTTTAATATGTTGAACTCGCAAATTGTCCTGAGTTTGGTTCCTAAGTAAAAACACTTTGAATGATTAAGTAGTACGATTTCAAAATAATAAAATGCAAAAATAAAATTTATCTAGCGTATCGTAAAAGGTGAATGTTCCAAAACTAGATACTACTCATATAATATTTACACTAACTTATTGATCTCCACGTAATAAGAATGTATTTTTTCTACTTTTTAAATTAATAAAACTCATGCTTACATCTTTTAGGCAATAACAGTTTATTTATTGGTGCATTTTTTAAAGATAATCATTTTTACAAGATTATTACTCAAATAATATTCAATCAATAATAATGTTCGCTAAATCAATTGGAAGAAGGAAGACTGGCACACATGTGCTTTCAGCCACGAAGTATCCGAGTGTCTAAAGATAGATGATTATCTGTCACCATCCATCACTGTATAGGTATAAAAACTGCATCGAGTAAACAGAGCAAAATGATCAAGTTGTAGAGGAAATGTACGAGCAAATTAGAAAAAAGCAAAACAAATATTTTAGTTGATTTTGCAGAAAATAAGAAAATATTTTTCAATATAAAATATTAACATTTATTAAGTATTTTTTTTTATAAAATAGTGTTCAGCTGTTTTAACGTTTCAAGTAAAAACTTGCTGATACTTTAATTGTGTTTAGCGCTCTGTGGTTATTGTTTTCTGATCTCTTGATCAAGCCCGGGTTCGATGCTTAGGAGGGACATAAGAAAGGACACGTTAAACCGATGAAATCAAACAGTGTGATGTCGGTCACCACGAAATCTGACACCAAGTTTGAGACATCAGTTGTCACCCACTTCTATCGAAGATTACATTTCCATTTTAAATATTCATGACAGCGGCCATCACTCATCCAGTTATGATGACATGATTGCAAGCTTTTCCTGAAGTAGAGACAAGATCTATATCCATTACTGCCTCAAGCAAGTACAATTGTATTGCACCGATCAGTCAAACGACTGATGGGCATTGGGCATACCTTTCGTTGCATTGCACTATATTGCAATATTCTTGCACTGGCAACACGCGCCATTGCACCAAATAATAGAGCAACTACTGACTCCATAACCCCGATTTGTGCAGCCGAATGTAGCTTTTATGTATATGCACATAAATCACATAAAAGCCCACGCGAACGGCATTTTGAGGTCAAAAACGTGAGCAAGTTCGATGCAACGTTAAGCAACTGAATAGTTGTTGATGTTGTGATAATATATTTATGATGCTTGGTCGTATAGATAGCTCGATACGGGTTTTGATCGGGTTACCGTTATAAAGTGAATTATAATATGATACGAGGCGGGGACGACCTAGAAAAGGTGTCGCAACGATTTGGAAGGCCGCGCGAAGAAGTGGCCAACGTTGGCCTTGGAATTGGAGGGATGTGAGAGAGATCTTTGTCCAGCAGCGGTCATAAATTATACGAAATGATTGGCATAAAGTGATCGTATAGCTCATGTCATTTAAAGTAAGTAACAAACTGACGTTTCACAAATAAACAAACAGTCTGACTAATAGGAATCGAAGAATGTGACGGCTAAATTATGATCCAATTAAAACACTGGACTGCTTCGTATGCCATTTTCATTCATAAATTATTTGCATGCAAACTGCTTTCATCATTTTCGTTACAAAATAGCAACCATTTCTTTTCCAAGACCATTTTAGTTGTGAAACCACTAACTATATTTAATCATAGCCTTTCGATTTCAGTTTGCGTACGTCCTGTAATGAATAAAACATGATTTAATGGTCACCCGTCAATACGTCATCCGTAGTAATATTACGGTTTCGAAAGTTAGTTGGTCAGTTCTTTACTCTTTTGCTAAGTTATTAGTGCAAGTAAATAAAAACACAAATATTGTGCGCTTTTGTGAGAATATTTCAAAGGATTTCCCGGAAAAACTGCATCTTTACCTAAAACGGTTTCAATAGTTTAGTATAATTTCATCCAAGAAGACGCGCCCCACCAATTTTTGGTCGAGGGAAGCGCAGGGTGCGGGGAGTTTCATCCGAGCAATCCGCGCGTCATTACTGTAGTGTGCGTGAGCCTTCATGGATAATTTAGCGTGTACCGATAACACTCAAACATTCGTGGAATAATGGTGGGGCGGGTCTTCGTGGATGAAACGATCCATAGTAATTTTATTTACCAAAATTTCAGTGGCAACATAACCAAACGCTACACAGCAATTCACAGCACGGACCGGATTCCAAGAAGATATTAAAGAAAATAAATACCTTTTCATTGTTTCCGCAATAACTAATGTACTTATTAGTGTTATTAGTAGCATAATAATTAAGTCAGTGTTACCAAGACCTTGTATTTAAAAAATAATTAGTACTGAAGATTGTTTCGTAAAGTAATAATGTTCGCACCCGGAACCGCGGCCATAATGAAGATGTACTTAAGTAATTTATTTTGAAGTTAGCGTATTATTCAAGCAATAAAATATTTATTCGTTTGTGTAAAAACCGCTGTAAATGTATTTTAATGTATTACATTGTATTAAATACTAGCGGTCGCCCGCGACTTCGTACGCGTGGACCCCGTTTTACCCCCTTAAGGGTGAAGTTTCGAGTTTTTTTATGGTTTTCCCGGAAATTATTCGAACTTTTCTCGCCGAATATATGTTTAAATGATAAAATTCACACATCAAAGCACGATAAATAAAAGTCAATCAATGAGTACGAACGTGTATTTGTGCGTTAGTTACACTTCATCAACTACATATACGGCTGTTTCTTATAACAGGAACAAACAATTCCTGAAGAAATGGTATTACGTCTGCACTCTTTAAACATCAATTAATTTCGAAGTAGGTGGTACGAATTTGAACCACTTTTTATATCGTGTAACTTTTTAGCTATCACAACTATAACGTCAAACATGATGAACCGTAATAGGCGTCTGACATGACTTACGCCCGTATTAAAAAACGATGCTTGTTTAAGTGAAGCAGAAAATCGAACGCACAGCGTTGAATAGAGCTCTGTGATTGGTTCGTGTGTCACCCTGTGCGTCCACGCGCACTGTGGGTCCTCATAGTAATGTTTGTGAATACGGGCGTCAGTCAGCTTACTGTGCCCTCTGAAGCCGTACCTAATTGTCTTTTTAGAAAAATTAGGTTACTTCAAGCTTTTAGTTTCCTGAACAAATTGGGAAGAAAAACAAAGTTTTTTTTACACTCATTTTGTCCCATCTGAGAATCTCACTTTCTTACGACTGTCCCTGAAGGCATATAACCACTTTTATATCTACAACGATGAAGCTAAATCGGCCTGCGTCTCGCCTGGTGGAAAGTGATGATCAGACTTTGATATCAATAAAATTCTAATTGCCATATTGGCACTGTCTAATTCGCCCAATTACAGAGCTCTATTCAACGCTGTGTATTCGATTTGCTGCTTCACTTAAGCAAGCATCTTTTGTGAGTACGGGCGTTAGTCTACATGCGCCGCACGCTTCTTTCTCTAATATATGCTCTACGTGAGCCCATCAAAGAAATTTGACTCCTAAACAATATGCCATGTCCTCGTACTTTCCCATAATAATCTGAGATAATGTATTTGTCTAATTGTCCATATATTTGCAGCACGTTCGTGTTTGCCTCGCTTCCGTTCGTCCGGTTTCGTAAAACCTGTTTTTTTCCGCGTGAAAGTTAAAATTCTTGATAGTCTAAAGTTTTATTCGATATACATGCAACAGTGCATAGCTCCCTTTCATCAGATCGCGTACAAAGTCCTCAATGGTGATGAAATACGTGCTGTAAGTCGGTAAAACATGTGAGTTTTATAGTAAAGACTCTCGCGTGTATAGAGTGATGTAATTTACATTTTACACTAAATATTTCGCACTTGTATTGAGTGAAGTTAAAATCAGAACGCATGGCTTTCAGCATAATGTTTTTTGTTTTAATAACTTCTTTCTATAACTGCATATAGTTAAGTTGTAAAATAAATACAAAATAATGAAGTGTTTTGCACGCATCAGCCTTTTAAGCTTTATTTTTATTATGATTTCATCTGTTCAAGAATTATGATACAGATAAATATGAAAGTTATATTTTATTTGTTGTCATGCTATTAAATGCAAGTAATAAACCACATACGAGTAAATAAAGTAGCATTCCTTAATATACGGCGCATATCATTTCTTCACTATATTGCTTAACTATTCCAACAAAATTACATTGTATGTGTAAGCCTAAGGAATTTCAAATATTCTTTTAGAAGTTACGGTTTGAACAGATACAATTAATCTCTGCCTTTCGTACAGATAAGGGTGTGCAGAATGTGGCACATCCACCTGCAAACCTACTATTCTATACTATTATAACCTACTCTTTTGCAATAAGTAACCAATTAAAAATAAACATTGAAAAGTTGAACAAACAAATTGTAACAGCTGATCATTCTAACATATGGGAAAGTTTTTTGAAATAAAGATGTTGGTTTCCATAAAAACCTGTGAGTACCAGAATCGGAATGGGCAGTTTTTTTTACAATATTGTTAAGTATTGATTTATTTAAACTTTTTGCACATACATACAAGTAATGTACTGTGGCGGACTTAATGCCGGATGGCATTCTCTGTACTGGGAAATTGTACAGTCAACAGGACATCAGACTATACAAAAGTCTAGCCTTTCCCGAGAACAGATAATTATCATGATAAATGGCTAATGATGCAACTTAATATGATGAATTTGCATAGTGTAATCCATTTTAAACAGTTTCCAGCTTTGTTAGCTATGTGAACTTTTTTTACCGTGTTATTGTTTTTTCTATCTATCTATAAATCTTTTCGTATACTATGTATCATAATATGATCTATGTATTCACTTAGTTTAGTAGCAATGCCATTGCTGCAATGGACAGAGAAGATGCGAAAGGCAATGGAGAAGAACAATTTCTGAGAAAATCACGCGTTGGGAAGATCAGTGTGAGACGAGACGATTGTGTACCAAAAACATAGAACCTCCTCCTTTTTTTAAGTCGGTTAAAAAGGAGTAACACTGAGAATTTGATGATTTTAATAAATTACATGTTTATATTTATGTGTATATCGCTCGCTATAGTTAATAACTTAGTAGCGCTCTATGTATTCCTCTCACTATTCTACTAGCAGAGACAGAGCGATCCGAAAGAAGAAAACTGTGTTAAAAAATAAAATCAGTTGTTAGCACTGCAGGATTGAGAAGTATGATTAAGTATACAAGACAATAAATGTTCTTTCTTTAGGCCAAAAATAAACTTGGAAGGCGCTATCTGGGTCTTAAATTACGATTGTCAACGTTTGCTCTCTCCCGGAATGGTAGAAACTGAAAACCGGTGCTAAAACGGCCATTAAAACCTTATGATACCTAACTGTAAACGTAAGTATCATGCTTTAATTGAGCCGGTCGCATTGAACTTTCACTCGGGATTCCGCACTACTTGCGCGCGCGCATCAACGCGTAATATACGTCACTCGCGGTGTAACACGTGAACTGGTGTCACGTGAGCAAACAAACAATAATTGTAACTATAAATGCAAAAGTACTTCTATCTGTCTATTATATCTTTGCAAACTTAAACCACTGAACCTTAGATAGGTTAATATGTAGAGATAGTTTGAGACCCAGGGAAAAACATAGCATACTTTTTATCCCGATTTTTTGAAAGATTTACGCGCACTATAATATATTTCTGTACCTCTCCAAGTACCAGTGAATCGAGACACAATAGAGTTCAGTTGTTACCACGGTCTCATGCGACCACTTAAGAGTACTATGTATATTAAGGTTCATCGAATTATAGAAATTCAAAAGACGAAGTCACCAGGTAAAGGTCATTAAAAATAAGATACCTACTTACAAGGAACAAAGCTCAAAACTGGATTCAAATTCCTATATCTTGGTATGGATTGTGTTGTTAAAATAATGCCCCACAAGGAATTTTAGCTACAAATGAATGTATATTCATAGTTCAGACACGTTCTAATATAATTACATTATATTAGTTCGTTAATTCAGTAACTTGTTCCTAACTAATCCAATGATATAATTTCATAACCAACTAAATACACGAAATAAAACCTTGTGTTGTAATGCTAGTCCACTTTCAGCAATAAAACTGGAATAATATTTGCTAGAATTGCAATAAAGTCGTAGACTCATCAAATCTTTTATTCACTTTCCATATTTTAGTTTTATATCATTCTGTAGTGAACGCTGTCATAAGTTGAAATGATGATAATTTTATATTATTAGGAAATAAATCTAATCATCGTATAAGAATCTTGAAAATTCATAATTTTCCAGAAGCGTATGTATTTTTACGATTTTTCTGAAGAATTTCAAGACTTACTCTAATCTAATCATAGTTATTCTGTCCTATTTAAAGATATTAGTGATATTTGATTTGGACAGATACACAAATTATCTAACCTAAAAGTAGATCGTAAAAATTCATATTTCCACGGCTGCATTTCGTCTCAAAGTGCCATATTTAAAACATTCTTATTTATGTTGAAGTGTAATGATATCTAAAATTCACGAATAACGTATTTCATGTGATGCAATACAAATGAGAGAGCGATGCAAGGTGTTTTGCAAATGGTCTGCATAATGGCACAGCCGTAACAGATAATTGGGACTGCGGACGGACGTTCCACTTCAAGAACTACTAGTATTAACCATAGAGATATCTATAGAGAGATGCCAACTATTGCACTGAGTTCGAAACTCAGTGATTCACACACACAAAGTAATCAAAATATGTGCTCATTATCCACTGCGGTATCAGTACTTAAGTTCGAATAATCTTTAGTACTACGCAAACAATGTAAAATGTTTACATAATGACGTCGCTGCTGTCATCATTGCTGTCACGAGCAATGTGTTCTGTTTTTGGGCATATTGCGGCGACACCGGCCCCGCCCCATTGTCACATCTCCCTTTAGTTTCTGTTATCTGTGGTATTAACCCTCTCGATACTGCTAATTTATAGAAATTACAATTAACACATTGACTCCCACGAAATGTGTTAATTAAGACGTACTTATTTTTTATGCAGAACAAGGCAGGTATTTAACCGCAATCACACCTGATGATAAGTTAGATGCATTTTAGGTTTAGGTCTTATCTGGATTGGATTTACGAAAGTTGTCTCCTCATTAAATCTAAGGGCAAATACAGTCTTATAACAATTTGTTCTATCGACTGCAAAGTGACAGAGACGTAATAATAGTTTAAATGATATAAAGTTGTAGACCGAGCAGTTATATCATTTGACAGATTTAAAAATAAAATGTAATTCGGTCATACGTCTAAATATACTACACATTTAGATTCTTTAGTAATTGGATACTCCTACTTCCGAGTGTTATAAACTTATTTAAACAATAACGACGAGAGCTTCCGAAGAATTTTACGATAGTATAATAAATTTGGCATCGTAAGCAATACATTTTAATTAATAATGAAATAAAACAAATGTTCCTGGCAAACATATTAATTAAATGACGTCGATCTGAGTTGGAATTGTGTAAAGCAATCGTTATCATTTGACAGTTCATAACGTACGATTATTCTGTCAAACGCTTTGTTTAACTGACTTAATCGTACGTTATGAACTGTCAAATGATTACGATTGCTTTACACAATTCCACCTCTGATAGGTATCATAAAGTTGTTACTTATTCATAAATCTAAGTAGCCGTTCTCGTTGCAGACACTTTATAAGATAGTTTTGTTTTGAATTAAAGGANATTTGGCATCTTACCTAAAAATAGATTGTAAAAATTCATGTTTTCACGGCTGCATTTCGTCTCAAAGTGCCATATTTAAAACATTCTTATTTATGTTGAAGTATAATAATATCTAAAATTCACGAATAACGTATCTCATATGATGCAATACAAACAAGAGAGCGATGCAAGGTGTTTTGCAAATGGTCTGCATAATGGCACAGCCGTAACAGATAATTGGGACTGCGGACGGACGTTCCACTTCTAGAACTAGTATTAACCATAGAGATATCTATAGAGAGATGCCAACTATAGCACTGAGTTCGAAACTCAGTGATTCACACACACAAAGTAATCAAAATATGTGCTCATTATCCACTGCGGTATCAGTACTTAAGTTCGAATAATCTTTAGTACTACGCAAACAATGTAAAATGTTTACATAATGACGTCGCTGCTGTCATCACGGCTGTCACAGCAATGTGTTCTGTTTTTGGGCATATTGCTGCGACACCGGCCCCGCCCCATTGTCACATCTCCCTTTAGTTTTTGTGATCTGTGGTATTAACCCTCTCGATACTGATAATTTATAGAAATAACAATTAATCATTGACTTCCACGCACTTTTTATGGAGAACAAAGCAGTTATTTGACCGCAATCGCACCTGATGTAAGAGATGCAGTTTAGGTTTAAGATAAAGTCTAGATTTACGAAAGTGGTCTCCTCTAAAATCTAAGGGCAAATACAGTCTTATAAAAATTTGTCCTATCGACTACAAAGTGACAAAGATGTAATAATACTTTAAATTATGTAGAGTGAAGACCGAGCAGTTATATCATTGGACAGCTACAAAAATAAAATGCAATTGGGTCATAATACGTCTAAATATACTACACATTAAGATTCTTTAGTAATTGGATATACCCCTACTTCCGAGTATTATAACTTCTTTAAACAATATCGACGAGAGCTTCCGAAGAATGTTACGATAGTATAATAAATTTGACATCGTAGGCAATACATTTTAATTAATAATGAAATAAAACAAATGTTTCTGGCAAACATATCAAACTAATTTAATTAAATGACGTCGATCTGATAGGTATCATAAAGTTGTTACTTATTCATAAATCTAAGTAGCCATTCTCGTTGCAGACACTTTATAAAATAGTTTTGTTTTAGTAAAATTTTTTTTGATTATGTTTACGTGTTCATTTTTAATGTACACTATGCTATCAGACACTCTTCAATGAGGGTTTTCGCGATTGAAAAATCCGCCAGATGGCAATACGTAGACGCGAGGTCCAAATGCTGCATGATTGGTGGATTTTGACATATCTGTCAATGTCATGTCAAAAATAACCAATCATGCAGCATTTGGACCTCGCGCCTACGTATTGCCATCTGGCGGATTTTTCAATCGCGAAAACCTTCATTGAACAAAGAAATTATATTTTATTAATGCACTACTCTACTCATTTTTCTATTCAAATTACGAGTATGGAGGTCCAAATAACAAGTTAAAAAATAAAACAACTACGTTGTCGTATTCATGATCTGTGTAGCATAACATGGTACACATTTTAAGCTGATATTAAAGTTTGTGTAACGACTCGCAACTCGTTACATAAGCTAGAGATGTCGGAAGTGCCGAAAATGTCGATATGTATCATATCGATGTTCGTTAATGGATGATTATAAATATTTCTGCTTAAAATGTAACATGTTAAGTTTAGTATTATAAATCATTTCAATAAATAACCGATCAACCTACATTTGTAACAAAATTAAGGTGCATTCAAAACACGACCAAATTTCGTTTAAGTTGCTATTAGAAATATATTAACTTACGTATTAAGGATTAAAAATGGGTATCTTCAAGTAAAGTATCGATATATCGAATAAAAAATGTCGATAAGTCGATATTTTTTCGACAAGTGTAGCATAAGCTAAACTTGCGCGTTGATGTCTTTTGATGCTGTTATGAGATGATGGTCGGGGACGTGTAAAAAAACAGATTATGTTAATGAGACCTCTTAATTAATTTTAGGCAATCGTATAGCATGGTCCGTTATGTAAAACAAGCTAATTAATATTTTTATGAAAGTCTTCTTTACAAAATGGTCATCGTATTCGGAACAGATTTAATGTAAAACATTGTAAATGGTGTTGTTATTTGTGAGGATAATTCAATGTATTATAATAGAAAATAAAGAAAAATTCAATTGACACACAAATATGCAGTCCCTGTGGCGATCTTGTCTACTGTATTTCCTTGACTCGTATTAACTTCGCGAAAAATATTTTAATATTTTGTATAAAAATAATTACATTTTCATTTTACCGATACGTCACGTCATTAAAATAATTACAACAATGCGGCATGATTATAAATTCTAATGTCAAAGCCACCTAAAAAGCGATCGCCTAATCGAGTCGAAAGAAATCGAATCTTAGTCGATATCATTAAACCCGCACGCTATCTCGTGATCTCATAATTGCAATATGTAGAGTTCGGGAATTGTCACTGTGAGAAAGATACATTTTTAATTATTTTTTAATGCTGAAAAATATCTTAAAATTTTTTTTTATTCAATTGGTTGAGTTCATAATTATTGGAGCAAAATATAAATTGTATTTCTTTAACTGCAAGATTGTTTCAGTAATAAAAATGTATAAATATTTGGCGAAGTGGTTCGAATAAGGAAGTGTAATTATTGTTTTTATTGCTGTTAATTTAGTTTGTTTCTTTTTAATTTTGGTTTGCAATTTGTAAAAAGAACACATCGATTTTTTAAGTGGTTTCAAACTGGCCGGTTACAAAAAAAAACTCACCGAAGGGGAGTCGACACGGCGTTCGAAACAAAATCCTATTCGATTTTCAAACACGATCACTCACTTTCTCGATATCGGAAGCGATTGGCGAGTGGTGTGGCAGTTGCGTGTGCCTTCGCGAGACGAGCGGCCGCGGTCCTATCGGAGCGGCGACTGAGAGCGATCGGGCGTTCGTTACCCCGAATGGCCGCTTGGGGAGGATTGCGGACTCAGTAGAGATTCGCTGTGGGCTTAACCTTTGGGCAAATATCACCTGTGATAAGGCCAAGCCGGTCAACTTTGAGTCATACCTTTTGGCAAACACTTAGGTATCACCTGTGTTTCTGATAAGGTGAGGCCAAAGTTGGTCAACTTAGTGCTATACTTGAAGTTAAACACCATACAAAACAAACGATAATATTTGCACTAAGTATGACGAATTACTGCAACATGCTTTTAACAAACTTTTCTGTAAAGTCCAAACTCAATATTGCTTGAAGTGACTCAAAATCTGAACTCATTATACCAATATTTTAAAAGAAAGGAGGTAACAAAATAATAATCATGAAGAGAGAGCTACTAATGAATTGTGTTTACTTTGTTTGAATTTTTTTTATTCAGAGTCAGAGTTAAAACTGCAATGATTCTAGCATACCAACCACTAATATACATAACAAATAGTAGGGATCCTGTGTCATAACATTAAATATATTTCAGCTTAATTTAAAATCAGTTCTATCGATTGTATAATGCAACCCTCGCAAAAAACGAGGCAAATCCACGCATTCTGATGCTCTACAATGGCACCCCATACATTACCCTCTCCCTACCATCTCCTATTACAACTCTAGTATACAACGAGCAATGTATTATCGCATTAACACTTTCTGTTAATGGCAGACATGATTAGTCATTATTATGCTCCGAAGAGACGTAAATAATAGATTTCTGGGAAATAAAAATTGAAGATCCATGCATATTCAGCGAAACACTTGATTGCGGTGCGATAATATCTTTCTTTGTAAACTTTTTGCTGTGGACTCATTGATGTCAATATCTTGTAATTGATATAGTCTATAAGGTTTTGGATTAATACTCTACTATATCTGGGGGCACGGCAGTGCCCCCTCCAAGTCGAGCGCGAATTAGAACTTTATTTAGTGCCACAGTCACCTTCCCTGTTGAGTTGGTCCGTAATGATGGACAAATAGTTACATGCGTTTACATAACAAATGTCTAATTAAATTTTAAATTCAAATCATAATAGGTCTGTAGTGTAACAACCGCTAAGTAGATACACTTGCACCAAACGCTACGTATAAATTTAATTTAAGTAATTTTCTTTATTTTTTTAAATACAATAAAAACAAATAATGAGCCCTGATAAGGAATAATTCAAATTCAAATTGTGTTTATTACAATAGAACACCTTAGCTGAAAAATACTCATTACAACCTAATTAATCAATATAATTCCTAACTACAAAACATGAAAATTTGCGTGTTCTCTGGCACTTAATTTAATTGATAATTATAAAACAATTCATTACAAAGTAAACAATAAATAAAAAGGAAATAATTGAGCTACAAATAAATTCAGTGTAACTATCTTTATAAACATACACGTAAAAGCTTCCAATAAAAATAACGTACGATCTGAAAGCTCTCATAGCCCTATAAACTATAAATCAACAATATTGACCTTCGCTCTTACTATACGATCTAAATATATCATAAAAACAAACATACATTTACAAGCGTTTCCAATTCAACAGACACGAAAGTGAATCTGGGATTATGACCTTGTTCATTATATTACACAATCTTCAAACGATATGCGGGTAAATGCGAACAGATAGAAACTGGAACTCGCTGCCTGCTGCTGTAACGTCTTTCCCGAACGCTATAATCCGGGCCTTTTCAAGGCGAGAGTGAGCTTACAGGGCAGATATTATGTACCATCTTAGACTGCATCTCGCTTAACATCAGGCGCGTAAAATACCTGCCTGAATTTATGCTGCAATGACAGCTGTAAAGTAAGTTATTAGTGCAAAATCATTACATGGTTCATCGACAGATTTATTGAAAAATCAAAATTATAACAATTATTTTTCTATTTTATTTTGAAAATTGTTTTGAATGAATTACACTCGGGCCACCACCAACCGGCCGTTGTGGAAATCATTGGGGG
Organism: Ostrinia furnacalis; assembly: GCF_004193835.3. Classification (NCBI taxonomy): domain Eukaryota; kingdom Metazoa; phylum Arthropoda; class Insecta; order Lepidoptera; family Crambidae; genus Ostrinia; species Ostrinia furnacalis. Next base: position 257,259 of record NW_021131411.1, on the reverse strand, counting down.
AGGCCTATGTTCAGCTGTGGGCGTCCTGTGGCTGAAATGATGATGATGAAACACACCTATTAGGTTATTTTCTGCTCGCGGTTTTGTGTATTTCAAAATTTCAAACATACAGTTTTTCACTTGAAAATGATGCTCTCTTAAACAATATTTTCCCTATTTAATCCCTTTTTGACTTATCGAGGGACCTTAGGTGGGGACTAAGTAACTATGAATATGATACACATATTAGTTTCTATCCTAGGTGGACCCATCTACTACGTAATCTCTTTCCAAAATTTTGTAAATATGGTTCAATATGTTACTGAGAACTTAATGTAAGAGAGACAGTTACCTACTCTTTCAATACAACATAATGTAGTTGTTTTATTCATTAGACAACATTATCATATTATAAACTATTTTTACTAAATTAATACATTCTGAAGGCATCTAATTTAGTTTTTTCAGATTGAGAGAATACGTTTCTTCATTTTGCGTAACAACAGTTGTATGTATGAGGAAGAATCGGAATCATGCGCTTGAAAGAGTTCATTATAATGGTACAGACGATGGCACAACAAGCTTAACACTGTGGCCTCTAATATACTTATGATAAGGGTGCTTTTACAACAAAAATGTATAGTCTAATGTGCTGGCGTCTTTACTTCGTGTACATTACTACATGAGAAAATCGTGCTGTTCGCTATGGACGTAAGACGTTACTCGGAGCTGGTTTAAAAATTATTTCATACTTTATGACAGGATGTGGGTGGTACAATTATTACCTTTCATAATTTATTGTTTTCAAACGAATAGTGAAAATATTTACATTACAATCTATTGACCTATACGCGATAAATTACTAATCCACGACATACAGTACAAACATACAGTAACATACAGTCGAGTGTAAAAAATGACTTAAACTTTTAGAAAACTAAGTAAGTACTTATTTTATGACATTAAGTTCGTCTTATATACCAATGTATATGGCATTAAAGATTAAATAAAAATAAATAAATTAGTTGCAAGAAATAAAAAACCTTTTCTCATTCATACCAAACCGTTTGCGAGTTGATTACACGCTCCTGTCAGTGAAATAAAAATTTAATAGGTAAATAATCTATAAATGACAAAATAATAATGTCGTAACTACACAAGACGATCATTTCATACTTAGCGTTGCTCAATATGTTTGTATGAATATTTATAACCGAGGCGGATGAGAGGCGCTCGTGCGACCTTGATACAGATTTTATCTAGCAACAATAAATATTTCGATAATAGATTCCGATAGTCTTCTACGTGGAACATACGGCTCGTTAATTTGGACGGGGACGCTAAACTATGAAAACTGATAGTCAAATTTCTTTTGCATGTAAGTTTATAAAAAGCTCTTTTACACGTCCCAGTATTACTATAACCCTACCACTGCTTCGGGACAACTAATGGGCCGTTGCTATGAAGAAGCATTATACTTTCTACCTACAATCTACATATTTATTTATGGACTGTTATAAGCAGGTATACTTACACACTTAAAACTTGATTCAAATTCGACCATTTATAGGTAGGACTTGATTCAGACCTGTTAGCTAGTTGGTTTTTGGTTGGTTATTGGTTAGATTTCAATATTTCGATCGACCACATGTTTTTGATTGTAGATTTTCCTCAAGTTTTAAAAACATAGTCTTTCCATGCGTTGTCCTGAAAATGCGACTTAATCCTACATCATGACTGTTAACATGATATTTAGTTGAAATAGTTAAAATTTTGCAACTAAATCGTAGTCGTAATGTGATATCGTGCCTCCTCGAACAAAGCATTTTTCTTACCGTAATGCCGTAACTGAAGCGCGAGCAATAACTACCTTTTATTTTTAAAAATTTTATAAGTTTTTCGTGTAACGATATTGATTTCTAGGTAGGATTTTTTACCGTCGCATGTCTTTCATATTGGTGTCGTAATATACAGGAAAACATAGTTTATCCTTTTTAACTGCAATCAAAATTCTGCCTTATTATTTTAATTGCGTCTAATTCGTTTATTAATACCAAAAAAAATTATTAATGTTATTTTTTTAATTGACTATTTTTTTTGTTTTGTAACAATGTAAAAGAAAACTCTTTTCAACTGGAACCGTAAATCCTATTTAAATATTTTTTACTAGCTTTCCGCCCGCGGCATCGCCCGCGTGGAATTTAGTCTGACACAGAAAAACTTTATCGCGCGCGTCCCTGTTTCAAAAACCGGGATAAAAACTATCCTATGTCCTTTCCCGGGACTCAGACTATCTCTACGCCAAATTTCATCAAAATGTGTCAGTAGTTTAGGTGTGAAAGCAAAACAGATAGACAGAAAGACAGACAGAGTTACCTTCCCATTTATAATATTAGTATGGATACGGATAATATAGATTTTTTTACGAGTTTATTATTACAACTTTATTAGACGTGTGTTTTCAATGCTCCATATAGTTCTACATCCTACCGGGCGGTGCTTGCGCAAATACTCGTACCTATTGAGGCATGTATAATGTCAGGATTCTAAAGAAAACATTGACATTATCTATAGAAATATACAATCATAATTAATTAAAGCTTGACGGCTATTCATTGAGATCCTTATCGGGCATTGGTTCTGTCTGTCTTTTTTTCTGTTGCACTATGAACTTTGGGTAGGTGCCTATTTCAAATATTTTGGCAACAGGAGTCGGCACTTCACTAGTCGCTAACAAAACTTTGGTTGCTATCAAAGTGGAAAAAAAATGTTTACTATTATTTTAAAACTTAATCTGGTTACAGGTTTGATGTGATTTGAGAGACGTTATCACTTGGGATTATAGGTTTTGGTGTCAACTACGAAAGTTATTTAAATACTAATTATTAGGTATGAGTATTTTTATAATAAGTACTTACAGGTCGAATTATGATATCAAATATAGATTTGGCAATGTTTTAACGCAATGCGATTGATCCGAAATGAGGTCAGACGTATCATTTTTCTCCATTCAAATCATATCATACCTAGATAAATTGAACTAAACGCATGCAGATGATTTTTCAATAAATACTAACTATGAAATATTTTATCTTCTTTAGGCTGACTTGTACCATGTTACTGTGATGTTACATTAACAGTAACTATAACCATAACCGGTGTTTTTTGTATGGAGGTTGACAAACTTTTGACTTGTGTAACTTGTGCTATAGTTAAAGTAAGATGGTGCAACCCAACCTTAGGCTTCGCATTAATAAAATTACCTAAGAAATAATTAACGAATTTGATAAATGACTTCAAGTAATGATTTGGTAACTATATCAATTGTTATTTACCTTTAACGATTAGTAATTAAAAGATAAAGTCTTCGTATCCCAAAGACCTTGAATAGAACAGGATGCTTTCAGTCTAGATAGACATTAATCACTGCTACTTGTATACAGGGTGTTAGGTAAATGGGTATATGAGCCGACACTAGCCCATGTTAACATGGTCATATAAATGGTATGGTGAAGTCAGAAAATTTATATCTTCATTTTAAATATTTAAATTTTCATACAAATCGGATTTTATAAAATTTATTTTGTATGAAAATTTTAAAATATAAAATGATAATATCAAATTTCTGTCTTCACCATACCATTTATATGCCCATGTTAACATGGGCTAGTGTCGGCTCATATACCCATTTACCTAACACCCTGTAGATCTATACTTCAAAGTTAATTGCAATTAAGTACTTACTAACGGCTTGTTAATCAGTTCTGAGATCTGACATAGTAAGTACTGACGCGGAGTTTAATTAGAATTGATCAGGATCTCTGATATATTTTTGATAAGTACTTACTAATTAATATTCCTAATGAAGATCCGTACCGCTAATGAAGGAAAGGAACTCTACAGACTAACTTAGATGTACCAGTTTAGAGGTGTTAAAATTTTAGTTCTAAATAATCGATCTGTGATTTACTAGAAGCGTGAAGGTTTATTAGGATGACGATATATTAAAACGATCTCGATCGACGTATATTTAAGGATACTTAGGTAACTGCAGTTAGCAAATATTTGTCTGATAATTCATAATTCAACTGATAAAGTTTTTGATCGTTCGTTCGATCGATGAAATTTTCGTTTGACAGCTGGGAATCATTTTATGAATTTATTTGTATGACTTTTTGAACACTGATTTTTGCCTTTATCATCAGTATTCAAGTATTCAGGGATTCCCCATAAAGCGCTTTAATATAAAATCACCTAAATATATTATGTCGCCCAAAACATTCGGATTAACATTAAATTTGTATCGAATTCGCGATTTTCTTATGCAAAATATTGTTTAGAAAGGCGGCGGATTAAATTCAAGGTGGTTCACATTGGTTGGCGGAAACCGTCCAACGTGTGAGACAGGCTGGTCGCTGAATTAAAATATTATGTCTATTGGCAAAATAAATTAAAGAAATCTGAGTCAGGTGTCAGTAAGTAGACCGCCTTTGCAAAGCTCAGGGTCAAACGAACTTTACGATTTGTTTTAGCCTAGACGCAGACCACCAACTTTTAGTTGGCAGATAGTTGGGCCCGATTCTAATTTGTATGAAGAATATAGTGCGCACATTACGCCGATACCAAGTCGGTGTAATGTGCGCACTTTCATACATCTCCATACTGTTCAAAAGCTCTATCCAACTATCGGCCAACTAAAAGTTGGTGGTCTGATCATAGGCTTAAAGTTTTTAGTTCTACATAACCTATCCCACGTGTATTTTATTAAGCTTTTTGCAGGTTCTTGGCTCCCAAAAGTTATGCATTCCACCTGGGATTGGGCAAACTTGACATATTTAAAACCAAATGAAGGTAAACGATTTCCAACTTACTGTTCCGATAATTTTATTGTCTGTCATTAATGATGACATGATAATTGTAAAATAATCTTTAACCTTAATTATTTCTACCTTTGGAAGAAATATCATGGATTCAAAAAGTATCATAGGTACTCACCCTGAACCTAACCTTGCAAGTACCGGTGCTACGGTTAATTTTAAATATAGCAAAAATACAAGACATTACACTGGTCAACAAAAAATCAAAATTAAAATGGTGCCGAGATTCTGTTGATAGTTTATTATTAGGTGTGTATTACTAATAATAAAAATATTTTTCTTTTTTTTTTCCTACGTGTAGTTTTTGATCTACCCTCAGTTTTTAATTTTAGCTTTAATCGGTACTTTGGTTGCACAGTTTGTAATGTTATCGGTATATTTTTATAACGAAATTTATTTTAATATCATGTCTGCATTGCCAAGAAGTTGCCTCAACGATCCAAATGTAATTTGTTACATTTGTGATGTGTACACAGTTTAGAGTTTCAAAAATTTAGTCAAAATTTTAATAAAAAGTGCNATTAAAAAAAAATAAAAAGTGATTCTACAAGTGTTTTAATTTTGTCAAACTGGTAATGACGTCAATTTTGGGAGAAGGGGGGGGGGGTCATTAAGAAATGACGCTAGGATGATTGTAGGGGGGGGGGTCTAAAATCTGAAAAAATCGATGACGTAATTTATGGACGGCCCCTATGCCAAATTTCATCAAAATCGGTTGCGAGGTTTAAGCGGGAAAGCGTAACAGACAGACAGACAGACAGACAGACAGACAGACAGACAGACAGACAGACAGACAGAGTTACTTTCGCATTTATAATATTAGTTGGGATATAGTTGGGATATAGTGCGCACATTACGCCGATACCAAGTCGGTGTAATGTGCGTACTTTCATACATCTCCATACTGTTCAAAAGCTCTATCCAACTATCGGCCAACTAAAAGTTGGTGGTCTGAGCCTAGGCTTTTAGTTCTACCTAACCTATCCCACGTGTATTTTATTAAGCTTTTTGCAGGTTCTTGGCTCCCAAAAGTTATGCCACCTGGAATTGGGCAAACTTGACATATTTAAAACCAAATGAAGGTAAACGATTTCCAACTTACTGTTCCGATATTTTTACATGTCTATGATATCTGATTTTATTGTCTGTCATTAATGATGACATGATAATTATAAAATAATCTTTAACCTTAATTATTCCTACCGTTGGATAGAAATATCATGGATTCAAAAAGTATCATAGGTACTCACCCTGAACCTAACCAACCTTGCAAGTACCGGTGCTACGGTTGTTTTTAAATATAGCAAAAATACAAGACATTATGTATGAATCATAAATGGACCAAGTTCGACAACTTTTAGTCGATCAATTTAACCTTTTTATTATCAGAACACATATCAAACTATATTTTCTCACGCTTGCGTTAAAATATTTGCTATTAGTCATTCTAAGTCAAAAAATCTAGAGTCAATTGCTTCATTTAGCCTTGAAATTTAAATTGACCACTTGCCTAAGCAATTTGAGATGTGTTTATAAAATAAATGTTTGAATAATAAAATATAAATAAAAAAAACATCTTTGAAACAAACGGAAAAAATGCAAAAAGTTTCCTTCGAGCCGGATTTGAACCAGCGACCTATGGATATCAGTGTTGAAATAGCCTCTACAGTCCACCGCTCTACCAACTGAGCTATCGAAGGCTTAGCGAGAACAGTGAAATTTCTCTTTAGTTTATATAAGCTGTAACTCACACAAATACAGTGTGCTCACTGTTTCTACTATCATGATGTCTCTGTAGTTCATGATGAATGTTTATTTAATTTTTCTTTTTTTTATGTGAACCAAAAATTAAAGAGGTAAATTGGATTGTATTGAAAAAATAAATCAGTAATTTCATATTTTGTAGTAAATAACAAAATAATATTTTATAATTAGGTAGAAAAGTACAATAAAGAATCAATACAAATAAAATACTACTGTGATTAAATAAAATAAATCAAAATTAAAAATTAATTTCCTTTTACACAAAAAAATTGCAAAAAGTTGCGCCCCCGGGTGGGCTCGAACCACCAACCTTTCGGTTAACAGCCGAACGCGCTAGCCAATTGCGCCACGGAGGCAGATGTTCACTCGTCCGAAATTAGCAGTCCCCTTCTATAAGTAATATTATACGCATCGTGCCATCTGTCGTCACGTTTCCATTATGTCCTAATAACAAAATCTTTTTTTTCTTTTAGCTGATGTACAGAATCACGTTAGTAGACAAGTAAAGTTGAGCACCTCCTATTCATGTACCTCTACACACTTACATTAAAACAGAAAATAAAAATTTTATTGCTTTATAAACCTTTAACATTAAGGTAATAAAAAAAACAATAATGTTTTAGCTAAAACAGTAATTACCTACTTAAAAGACTGTAAGTAACTGTTTTAGTTCAGTGTACGACTACACTATAACATACAACCAACAAAATTGAAATGAAACGTAAAACGAACTCCTGCACTTCGGCTAAACTGTATCATTGTTGTAAATATCCTCCCATAACGTGAATACCGCAGAATCGGGTCACAGCGGCAACCTTTGGATTGCCTTCACCTTTCCGGACTAAACTGGAACAAAGCACTATGTCAATAAATACATAGGTACTTGGACCACTCACTTCCTACTATAAATCCGGCCATAGAGGCAGAGATTGGAAACAATTTATAAACTAGTCAATATGCAGTTTTGCAGGCGTACTTAGTTTCAAAGTACATTTTATGGAGCGATCGCTCTCCCCACATAAAAAGCTATTTATTTAGCTTTATCACTAGCTTTTGCCGATTACTTCACCCGGGTTGTAATTTGAGGTATATTATGTACTTTTAACTATTCTTTTAAAAGCACCCAATCTAATTATGCGAACTTTGAACTCCCGTTTCAGATGGAAATATGGAATCACTCACAAAAAAAAATATCTATCCAAAATGTTGATTTCCCCTGCCATCTTGATTGCTTGCTAACGTTGCAACGTAGGCAGTGTTCAAGGCTATAATTTTAAATCAGTTAAGTCAATTTTTGCCACATAAATATTTTTTAACTAGGTCGTGAAAACGCTGGCTTAACTCACTGATTTTATGTAATATATTCTTATAGCTCTAATATTCTTCTGATTCAAATTGCTTTGAGATAGGGAGATCTTCGGGACTATTCAATCTTCCCTTGTTCAAATGGTGAATCCTGGCTATATGTATAGGAGTACCTAAAATAATTAGTGGCAATCAAGTAGGCATCATTTATTAAAGATGTAGGTAATTTCATAATTAAGACTCTTGCATTAATTATTTAAGTATTGATGACAAAATTATAATCTGAAACGACTCACTCTCAAAAAGCATCTCAATTAGGTGCTACGCGTATTATTTTCAAAATTACAAGACAAGTTACCAGTAACAAGAAACATGCAAGTTCAATGCAGTCACTTTTTATTCAATATAAGAATAAGAATACTTTATTCAGCATAGAAAAATAAAATAAAAATACAGTACATATAACATTAATTAAACATTAAACTACATTCGCGACATAGCAAGCTCCATGTGGGGAAAGCTGGTTTTCAGCGGGAACCAACACGATGAAGATTGCGGATTGCGCGCCCTCTTGACCGGGACCATATTGAGGCTACCAGTCAAGAAGGCGCGCAATATGAGAAACGTTTTGTTTCTCTATCTCGGCCTAATCCCTAAAGTCCATTGATTGAATACCACTTGGGTTACATTTTCTCGGACCGAACAATGGACACGGCTGAATGGTACATTCCCATGGGGTATCACAAGAAGCGGTTTAGCAATCTATTGTTTTATATCACATTTGTAATGAAAAATGTGCTAAAGAAATTCTGACAATCAAATACAAGGTCAATCCATAATAGACAAAAGCTCGTTTGTGCAGAAACTTGTATGAATTTTATTTACATAGGTATTTAATGATTACAGAGGGATCGTCATGAGGTCATTAGTCTATACAAAAGTAGTTAGGAAACAACCCTAAAAGCACAGAATAGGTTGGCTATTCTGTGCTTTTAGGGTTGTTTTTTGACTAATGTAAGTTTACTATAAAAGTTACTTTAGCTTTGGTTTATTTTATGTTTTCTCGACCGTACTCAGTTCGATACAAACGTGCTGAATCCTGGGACCACCTGGGACACCAGTAAGTTGCTACTGAGTATACTTATGTACAAACTTCGACCTACTTAATATAACGTAACCTTTACGTCAATACAAAGTGGTGGTGTTGACTGGTCTTAGGAAGCTACTAATTAGATTAACACTAGCAGGTACGATTCTAGATTCGCAGAAAAACTTTCAAAACTGACCTTATGTGATTCTCATTTAAAAGTAGGCGATTCTCATGCAATAGAGAGTAAAGTAACTAAAGAGAAAATGCAACATCCTTCGCGTGAAAATAAAATTACATTACGCATCCTGAATTCAGCCGGTCATTCGATTGTTTGACTATATAATATTGTCAGTCTTCGAAAAAATCGAATTCAAATCGATCAACTAGATTTTAACTCAAAAATGTTGGATTTTCCCCCCAGTGTGATATGGCTACAAGAATAGCCCCTGAATGCAAGAACTCTACCTAGAGTTTATTCAGACCAACCTGAAGCTTTACTTAAACTGTTCGGTGTCACATTGGTGAATCTTTGGTAGAGACATCTCAGCAGTCAGTTCCCACGAACTCAAATTACTATGCGAAACGTCGCGTATGACGAAACTGAGATCTCTATTCTTTTCTGGTACTGAGGCAAAAAGTGTCCCATAACTACGGATCATGAATCAGTTTTTGTTTTGAAACTTAGGTAGGCATGACACGTTTTTTTGCCCTTTTTTGTAAGTCCATGTGTTTTGTTACTAGCTTGTGAACGTGAAAATTTTACGATGCAAAGGTTTTATCAATGAATATGTCAAGTACGTAATCCATAGGTTACCTAAATTAAAAAATGTTCTAACTCTAGGTAGAGACTGTATCTAATTGAAGGAAAGTGTTCAATCAGCGAATTTTATCTTCTATACTTATAATAAATCTGTAGAGATGTCAATTCTGTACATGAAATATACTTTCAAAATAACTATCAGGGGGTGATTAGTGATCGATACTGATGCCAAAAATGCAATCAGTAAAANTGTTGGTCTCGAAGCGCTGGTAGGGTAAAAAGATTATGAGACATGTAGAGGCTCCTTAAGAGCAAAATGACGATTTGTAAGAACTATTTATTAGTCTAAACAAATAAAGAAATTTTGACTTTTGACTTTTTTTTTTTTTTTGAAATGCAAGAACTCTATCTAGAGTTTATTCAGACCATCACCTGGAGCTTCACTTAACTTGTTCGGTGTCACATTGGTGAACCTTTGGTAGAGACATCTCAGCAGTCAGTTCCCACGAACTCAAATTACTATGCGAAACGTCGCGTATGACGAAACTGAGATCTCTATTCTTTTCTTAACTGGTACTGAGGCAAAAAGTGTCTCATAAGTACGGATCATGAATCAGTTTTTGTTTTGAAACTTAGGTAGGCATGACACGTTTTTTTGCCCTTTTTTGTAAGTCCATGTGTTTTGTTACTAGCTTGTGAACGTGAAAATTATACGATGCAAAGGTTTTATCAATGAATATGTCAAGTACGTAATCCATAGGTAATCAAAAAATGTTCTAACTCTAGGTAGAGACTGTATCTAATTGATAATAAGGAAAGTGTTCAATCAACGAATTTTATTATACATAAATACATTTGATTATTTATTTCAAAGCCTGATTCTCAAACTAATTTTTTATCGCGCCAGACGAACTATCATGGTCTCGACGTGATGAACGTCGCATTTTTTGTGGCAAAACAAAATTGATATCATTACAAGTCACAATGCATCGCTGATTAAACCATGATTACTCACCGATGAAGAGCATCCTCGCCAAAAAACAAGCGAGAAGCGAACAAAGCAATAAATCACAAAAACAAGCATTGATCAGTCATGACCTTACCGTTTTTATAGTCCCATACAGCCAGCTCCAAAAGTAGACTATTTAATTGCTTCGTTCAAACAAATTGACTTGCTCTTGAGAAAACTTTTAATTATAGTCATCATTTTCAGATGAACTTAAAAAAACTACACGTCAAGTTTTACCCACCATATCGGCGACGCGGATATGAGAAATTACAATACATAGCCCATTATTTATCTGAGCTATATTCGTATATTAAAAAGTTGTCATTAACTTCTGCCATTGACTGTATTTTGGACGAAAAAGTCATTATTCTCATAAGGATGATTAAGGAAAAACAAATAGCCTTCTCCTCATGTTACGAATGAGGCCAATGACTCGAACAAAATCAGTTTTTAAAATAAAATCATCTTCTTCGTAAAGTGCGAAATGCTGTGGCTATTGGAAGTGAATTTATTGATGAGCTTACTTAAATAACAGTTATTTAAAATGACGTTATAAAATAGGAATTTCTATTTGTTTACTAATGTTGCATAAACTTAGGTGTTTCTGTATTTCCCAAATATCTTTCGGCAAACATCATATCTGCACTCCAAAGTACAAACCTACTTTTGTATTATTTTTATGTTAGAAGCTAAAGTAGGTACTAATAAAATATATTCAATCCCTTGATTATATAAATAAAGACTAAAATAACGGATAACAGCAGACCCAACCTCAAATACTGAATTCACTCTCTTTTATAGATTTGGATTTAATAAAGGAGCAAGGAACCCTAAACAAAGTATCAAAATCACTTCAAATAGGTTTTTCACCTCATAAAATTTGCATAAAAAAGCCTATTTAGATATACCTAATATTAAAACAAGTTTCTAAAGCAAGGTGGCCGTTAACCTCTCCAAACTGTATTTTATTTTCGCAAGGAACAAGGATATTAAGAGGCAAAATAAATTAAACTTAATAATCATTAATTGAAATAAATTAAACCTAAATGATTAATTTCAATTTTGTTTGGTCCTGCTTTATTTTGCAAAAAAAAACATACAGACGAACTGAGAACCTCCTCTTTTTTAAAATTGGTTAAAAAGAAATGGTCAGTTTAATCATTAGGTACTTATACATACATTGGTGGTCATAGGTTTTTTTTTTGTATAAGTAGGCCCTAATATTTTTTATATTGTTTTTGCTTTTAACATTTGATTATTTTAATATAACTTATTCTATGGGGTTACGTAGAGTTTAAGCATACCTAAATTTTTTACGCTTTGTTTGGACTTACATTACGTAAGAATAAAAAAGTTCGGACGTAGAACAATAGACCAGTAATTTTGTGGACTGGGCGGTAGGTAGGTATATCATTTCTGACAGGTAGGATGTCTGTCACGGTTGTTACCTTTCTACTGTCATGAATTTTAAGTATACTGACCGCAGTTTGATAGTACAGCAACGGTACAGGCAAATAGTGTTGCTGTTTGCTTACTTTATGTAGGCAATGGTACAATTTTTTTGCAACAAAAATGTAAGTATATTATTCTAACGTGCATTCGAGTGTACTTAACTAACCTTTAGTTGTCTTGTCTGTCTGCCCTGGTGGTCCACCAGGCCATACCCAAATACCGTAGCCGCTACGGTGTAGCGGGTTCGAATCCCAGCCAAGACAAAACACTGCGATGAGGCAGCATTTATACCTGTACATGTTATGTTTGTTTATGTTTTGCAAATTAAATTATTATGTCTTATTTTCCCTAGTAATATAAAGGATCTTTCAATAGTACAACAAAATTAATCAGGAACCAAAAAGTATTTCCCTAAGCTATACAGGGTGACTGGAACTGAACCCGCCATAGCTAATAGGCGTATAGAGGAGGTCATTTGCTAATTATTGAACTTTACTTTCTATGGCTAAAGTTTTATAGTTTAGGAGATATGTCAATTTTTATATTTTTTTTCAGATTTTTCCAAAATTTGACCTAAAAACTGCTTCAATTTTTTTTCTCGCGTGATTTCAACAGTTTTTTTTATTTGATATTAATATCGAATATGTCTTTATTCAAATAAAATAAATTTCTGATCCAGATAATGATTGAATAGCTAGTTACGAGCCGCCAAAGTCTAACAAAAGTACAAACCACGATAAAAAATTCTACTTCGAATTCGATTGAAACAAAAATTAATGGTGATAATTGATTGCCAATAATCTTAAAAATATCTCCAGCTTCTCTTCTTTCCAATGATATATCACACGTTGTAATTAGATATTGAAATTTATCAAAAATTCAAAGTTTAATGAAGAAAATGGAGTAATAATACAAAAATTATCCATACAAAGTTGATTTTGAATTTTTTAAATTTTTTTTTNACAATATATCTCTACCCTATCATGTTGTCTATCCATAGGTATACGTATTGGCGGTGATCACTGATTTTCAATCACAGTTCATAAAAGGATTCTGCATACTAACTAATTATAATTGGCCTGTGTCCGAAATTATGAAAATGAACCTTAACTTCGAACTTCTCTTATGTTCTTCTGATTAATTTTGATGCGGGTCCAATGACAGTTTAACTTTCCCCAGGGACAAACTTGACCTTCACTGGTTCATGGTTGGGTTTTTATTGGCGGTCAAGCTGTAGATCCTGGCTACACAGGAGTTGCAGTGGTGGGAAAGAGAGGTGGGAATAGTCCCGTGTCTGAAATGATGATGAAGTAGATTTTGAATTTTCATAGTCGTTGGATTGATTGAGGAAGGCAGATCCTGTAATAAGACGTATGTCATGACGTAGCCGTGGTTGATGATTAACTTGTACTCCATGAAAGTAACATACAAACATCTTTAAAAACATCAAGAACCACCAGACTCTTATCGATAGGTATTCCGCTTACAACCCCATGGCGAGACAAATGGATGTCTAGATATATTTTTGGCTAGCATCCCGTCTGACCTTGGTCTAGCAGGCGCCATGGTGTCTGCGTCTGAGCATCGCATTGCGTCACTAATCTCTGCAAAGTCTAAAAATATATCTGACCTGATTGTCAGACACCGCAATGGTAATAAATCCCATTGATGTGGCAATCTGTATTTCTGTTTTAGCCATTCATCGCTGCTGTGTAAAATATAACTTTAAAGATAGATAACAATTTCGATGGGTTGATGCTGGTTGTAACTCTGGCGCAGAGGGTGATGAAGGATCCATATAAACATAATATAAATGCCATACGTATCTATATTAACCATAAAACCCTCACTACTTCTTACTGGTTCTAGTCAATTGCTATAAACAAGGGAGTTTGTGTAGAAATACACCATACCAACGTTGTACTCAAAACCTTCGCTCTTCCCCATACTCCCCTCTCTCCTTTACATTCTGCCACAAAAAGGCATCACCACGAGCGTGGAAAATTCTTTAACCAGGTTCTGGTGGCCACATCAATTTGAACTTTATGCTGTGAAGATACGGTTAAAAACCAATCTAACCCTAGGAGAGTGAGAAAAATGAGTACAGACCCATTCACTACTGCTATACCGAGATGGCTATGCTCATGAGCGGTCTTCTTTTTCTTTTTGTCGTGTCGACAACAAACCTACACAATGTCAGCCCAAAACTACGCCACAAGAGTGGCGTTCTCAGTAGCATTCAATAAATCCTACTGCGTGCAGTTGCTCGGGCACTCAGGGCACGATATCATGTGCTTCAACGTTCAGCGGTAAAATCACTGGTAAAAAACTTATAAGCAATCTTATTTCACATTAGTTATAGCCCGCAAGCGCTTACCATGGTATCGTAACTGGTATATTTTTTTATTATTCCATCAAACCATCTTAGACTGTTATTTTTTAGAAAGAACAGTATTATTCTCTAGTAGTTAACAATATGGCAGTTTGTAGTTACTCTCTTGCGCCGTTACCAAGCTAAGTAATGTGGGTTTATGATGACGATCCTTCTAAAGGCAATCAAATGAATGCACTTGAGATATCAATCTGTTATAGGCCTCTAAGATTCATTTCAACATAATATGCATGTAAAATAAATTATTTGGGATATTTTTAACACACAGTGACAGCGCTTAAATTCCTCTATGGCAGTGGTTCCCAAACTTATTTAGTCTACTGCCCACTTTGAGAATAAATTATTTTTTAGCGCCCCCCATTTTTGTAGTCAAGAGTCGAGCTCAGTCGATGTCTAAGAGTCCGCCTAGTAGATGACGCCTCCCAAGCCTCTACACAACGTCCCGATTTTTTTTCTGGGTCTCTTACCGCCCCCCTTTAAGCCTGCAGCGCCCACAAGGGGGCGTTATCGCCCACTTTGGGAAAGACTGCTCTATGGCTTATAAGTTATCTAATGTCAAAATTCTACAATATCTATCAACATGAGATGACATGACATGAGTGTAAGAAAGTTAACTTATAACCTACCCTGTCCCCACAGGGTAGGTATGCGATTCAACGCAATTTTTTCCCGTAAAAAAAAAAGGTATCGAAAAATCATTAGTTTAGAACACAATGTGACTGTTGATAAAACTGAATAAGTATTATTATTTTCTAAGGTCAAAATTTACCTCATGCACCTGTCAAACCTGCAATGTGTAGTAAATGGATTTATTTAAATATCTTTAAAGGTGAAAGATACTATAAATATGCTACTAAATTAGTACAAAACAAAAGAGCTTCCGAATTAGTTTATAAACCTTTAATAGAACCAAAACGATCCACAAAGCTTTTAAGAAAACAGCGCTACTACCACACAGATATCAATTTGATTAAAGAACAATTACCCCAGCCCGATAGTTGCTGTTAAGAAAGCACTATCTAATAATGCCCGTCTAAAGATAGCCCCGTAAAGCTGCTACGGGGGAGCTTCTACGTCGTAGCTCGTAGCGCGTGCTACACCGCGTTACCATCGCTACGAATGTAGCAGTCCAGCTACGAACAGGTAAGCCCTTGTTCACACGTGTGTTTAATTTTAAAAACGCAATATCTCATCTAAAGTTTTAAAATGGAACCACAACTTACATTACTCTTACATGCGCGTAGGTGTATTTTGGCGGGTNTTCTCCTTCCCGCAGGATAGGTAGATTATGCAGTTTCTCCATGTGGCGTCACTTAGGTTATACTTGACAAAACTTGTTTTTTTTTGCTTATTTCCACTTGCAAACGTTATGCGCACTTTATTTGGCGCAGTGGAAGCGTGCTGTTGGGATTTCTACTAGCGAAGGACGAGTATTTTACTTAGAGTTTTGAACTTTTTCAGGAGCACAATGAAACAATACTTTTGACCGCAGCCATCTTTTTTTTTTATTATCGATCATAGACAACAGAGTATCACCAAAATCCACACTTTGGCCATAGACACATAACGTTCAGAAATAATTAACTTTTAAATATTCAACACAAAATTAATCAGGAACCAAAAAGTATTTCCCTAAGCTAAAGAGAGCACTATTTCGAATACGTAATATAGCGCCATCTAGTTTCATAATTATAAATTAACGTGAAATACCAAGTTAGCGACATCTAGTGACTTAAGCCAGTCTTACATAGCAAATGTTATGGGTTTGTGGAAAACCATTTCGTATCCTTACAAGTACCTAGATGGCGCACAAATCGCATTCGTGTGTTGAAAAAAAAACTTTACAATAAAAACATACTATTAATCATTATTATTTTTACTTTTTTTAATACATAAAAATATCAATAAAAGACTTTAAATGGAGCAATATACAATGACAAACTCAGTCATTCAGTATTCAGACATTCAGACATTTATTTTAGAGCAATATGATAAAATATATTTATTATTGATTCTATAGTTTCTTAATTACTTAATTTTTCGCACGTTTTGATCAAATATTGCACAATGAATGGACATTGTTACGATATGTAGCAACCCTTACGAAATTTTCGGCTCTACATAAATAAATAAGTTCAATTCCTAAAATCAAAGGTTCCGTCATTCCCGACCTATCTAAAATCTCATTCCCAATTCACAAATTACTAACTAATGGGTATTTCACAACAAATCCAACTCGAGAAGAAATTCTACGCAAATGTTTTTCGCTACTTTTCGTTAATTTCATGGCGCCTTTTTCTTGGGCAACGATTGGTCGTCGCGACGTGACGTCATCGCGCCCACGCGTACTCCGTGACGCAATCCGATCGATGGCTCATGCTGTCCTTGTCTGCCGTAGTACCAGTTATATGAATTTTCCACTGACTCTCTCTCTCTAGCGTGTATGAATGCTGGGAAATTTAAGTCCGTAGGCGTTTTCGTGCGTAGCCGGTCTCTGGATGTCAATGTAGACCGACTGGGATTTGGGTATTTACGATATTGGCTTATTTTTAGAGTTCTGCTTTGTTAGTAAATAACATTTATAAACAAATATAAGGAGCACCATTAGACTCATAATAAAATTAGCCTTTGAAGTCAACATTTGCCCTTTAAAGTTACTCTTTCATAGCAGGTTGATTATTTCTGGAATTTTATTTTTCCACAATAAAGGAAAGGTACTAGGTTAGGTTCACTATAAATATACTTCGTGAAATGCTATATTGGGCTGAAAATTGAATGCCATTACTTTTATTTAATGATGTTTACATCTTTCATGTTTTAGATGCTGTTCAGGTTATTTTTCGTCGTTTGATTAAATTGTTTGTGGTTTGAGTAACTAATCTGATTAATTTCGTAGTAAAAACAAGTTATTTTATTTAGAGGTAGATTGCCCTCTAAGTTAACCTTTCTAGTATCAGAAATGTTGTCACCAGTCAATTTATTAGGGTTTTATGCGTGCTTGAGCAACAAACATCTTTATTCTTAGTACGAAGACAGTGACATACGACCAGATCCAGCTTAGATAGCATTACATAATAAAACTAGGCACAAAACAATATAAATTGGCAACGACTCTCGCAATATCACCATAACAAATAACAATATTTAGTTTTGGCACAAGCCCTTGTACGCGGTTTTGGCTACACTTTTTTATTAGTATAGATTACTTAAGTTATTGCTATTTTTACATGTTATACATAATGAATAGGCTTGCTCATGACCACAGAGATACTAAAATATCATGCGAAGACTGAGAAATAAAATCCTTATAACAATATACCTATCTCTATCCCTATCAAATTGTTTGTCCATAGGAATACCTATTGGCGGTGATCACTGATTTTCGACCACAGTTCGTAAAAGGATTCTGCATACTAACTAATCATAATTGGCCTGTGTCTGAAGTGATGAAAATGAACCTTAACTTCGAACTTCTCCTATGTTCTTCTGATTAATTTTGATGCGGGTCCAATGACAGTTTAACTTTCCCCCGGGACAAACTTGACCTTCACTGATTCATGCTTGGGTTTTTATTGGCGGTCAAGCTGTAGATCCTGGCTACACAGGAGTTGCAGTGGTGGGAAAGAGATGTGGGAATAGTCCATTGTCTGAAATGATGATGAAGCAGATTTTAAATTTTCATAGTCGTTAGATTGAAGAAGGCAGGTCCTGGATCCTGTAAATAGACGTACTTATGTCGTATGACGTAGCCGTGGTTGATGATTAACTTGTACTCTATTAAAGTAACATACAAACATCTTTAAAAACATCAAGAACCACCAGACTCTTATATCGATAGGTATTCCGCTTACAACCCCATGGCGAGACAAATGGATGTCTAGATATATTTTTGGCTAGCATCCCGTCTGACCTTGGTCTAGCAGGCGCCATGGTGTCTGCGTCTGAGCATCGCATTGCGTCACTAATCTCTGCAAAGTCTAAAAATATATCTGACCTGATTGTCAGACACCGCAATGGTAATAAATCCCATTGATGTGGCAATCTGTATCGCTGTTTTAGCCATTCATCGCTGCTGTGTAAAATATAACTTTAAACAATGTCGATGGGTTTGATGCTGGTTGCAACTCTGGAGCAGAGGGTGACACATTATATGTATTGAAATTGATGCCATATATCAACCACAAATAGTTACAAAGTACACCCTCACTATTTCTTACCGATTCTAGTGAAATGATAATAAACGAGGTACTCGTAGTTTATATAAAAATACCCCATTGTAAACATTGTACCTTTTTATGCTCTTCCCTATACTCCCCTATCTCCATGAGCGTGGAAAATTCTGTATCGCGCGCGTTTCTGTACGCAGCTACACTTCAACTCTAGATGAGTGATAAAAATGAATGATCTTCTAATCTCATGAGCGGTGGAAACACCGGTGAATAACCCTCCTTCTGGCGCATTCGGGTAAAAAACTTGTAAGCATTCGTATTTCACTTTGTGGCTGATAAGCGCTTGCCATGATATTGTAACTGGTACCTATTTTTTCATCCATCAAACCATAATAAACTGTTATTTTTTTATAGAAGTTAACAATGAGGTAGATACTCTCTTGCGCGCTGCCAAGCTAAGTAATATGGGTTTATGATGACGATCCGTTCTATAGGTAATCAAATGCAGTTGAGATAATTTTTATATATTATCGATTAATTATTATATATTATCATTCTTTTGACTGGTTCTGTAATGTTGACCGTTTGTTTTTTGTATGTATGTGTATTCATGTGGCAGCAAAATAAACGTTATTCTATTCTATTCTATTCTAGATATCAAGCCGTTTTAGCCTCTAAGGATCATTTCAACATATGCATGGAAAATAAATTATTTGGGGTATTTTTAACACAATATCTATCAACATGAGATGACATGAGTGTAAGAAGTTAACTTAGGTATCGAGAAATCATTAGTTTAGAACACAATGTGACTGTTGATAAAACTGAATAATATCATTTTCTAAGGTCAACATTTACCTCATGCACCTGTCAAACCTGCAATGTGTAGTAAATGGATTTATTTAAATATCTTTAAAGGTGAAAGATACTATAAATATGCTACTCAATTAGTGCAAAATAAAAGAGCTTCCGAATTAGTTTACAAACCTTTAATAGAACCAAAACGATCCACAAAGCTTTTAAGAAACCAGCGCTACTACCACACAGATATCAATTTGATTAAAGAACAATTACCCCAGCCCGATAGTTACTGTTAAGAAAGCACTATCTAATAATGCCCGTCTAAAGATAGCCCCGTAAAGCTGCTACGGGGGAGCTTCTACGTCGTAGCTCGTAGCGCGCGCTACACCGCGTTACCAACGCTACGAATGTAGCAGTCCAGCTACGAACAGGTAAGCCCTTGTTCACACGTGTGTTTAATTTTAAAAACGCAATATCTCATCTAAAGTTTTAAAATGGAACCACAACTTACATTACTCATACATGCGCGTAGGTGTATTTTGGCGGGCAGCAGCGCGCAGGCGCGTCCCGCGGCCGTCCGCAGTCCTGCCACCATTCTTCAGTTGCACACAGCCTTCCGCGGCTCGCTGACGTCATGATCGCGCAAAGCCGAACCACCGTTTTACCAGCAAAAAACAGCTAAAAACGCGTCGCCATCGCGAGAAACAGTGCTAAAGACATCTAGAGGATCAGAAAAAGGTAGTCGACGTTCATACCGTTGCATCCGTGTGCTCAGAGAGGCGTAAAGCGGTAAACAAATAAGCGCTGTGCCATGGCGATTTTTGTGAATGAATTTAAGATGGTGGACGGTCGTGTGAGAGTGTAGGGGCGATGTCGTAGTCGGTTTTTATGGTCGTTATGGGTTCAGTGGGGCTGGTGGCCGAGTGGTGGCCACGGCGGGTGTGGTGGCGCGTGGGCGCGCGTGTGTGCGTGCGATCGAAGCGGATGAATGACGATGACGTGGGTGTCCCGCGGCTAATATCTGTTTGATAACGTTCTGCACGACTATCTATCCAATAACGGCATACACAACCCCGCTCCTTGTCAACTATTATTTTTAGATCAGACGCAGTTGGAAGGCTCCAATATTTACGTCGATATTTGCACTAACGAGGCCCGGGACAAGATGTTTGATATTATGGACGCTCGGTGGCATCGGCGCGCTAAATATACCTTTAATCATTGAGATTATTGATTGATGAATGAATGGAAGGTTTCTGTTGGTGCCAATTAGATACACATATAGGTGTGTGCTGTGTGCTTTGAAATATTACCATATGCTGTTATGCCAAAGCATATTCTTCAATCGATAATGCAACCTTGTGTGATATTACAAGTAATGTTAGGTATACGTCGCGGAAGGGTGATGTTATTTAATTTTGCTGAATGTGGATTATTATGGATCTTTTAAAACCGAATGACTCGATAAATTGTAATGTATTGCGAGCCTAATTGGGGCTTTACCCGGAGTTCTGTTTCCTTTAGCAATTGCATGCAAATGATCTTAATATTTTAATCGACGAGGCTGCTCTCGGTTTAACGATGTGATAAATAGCCCGAGATTTATTCTGTTGTTGTCCTTTATTCTGTTTTCGTGCATTCTCTTTTCTTTCTCGTTCTTTTAACGCTTTTAAAATTGTATTACAAAGACGGAAGTTGAATGCTGATGGATTACAATGTAGTACAAGTAACGTTTTACATTACTATTATACTTATTATCAGCGGCTAATCCGAATAAGTTTCAATGTATACCAATATGTTATTTGCTTATTAAAAGCCCCTTCTAAGGATTTACGGCAAAAATTAAAAAAAAACTCTTTTTCTATAATGAATCTTGTTCTGTAAGAAACACTCGATAGAATATTTTCAACAATGTACTTCTTTTTATATGTAGAATTTACTATCAACTCGATCTCATGTGATTCTATAATTATTTGAAAATAAACATCCCCTCAAATCGAGGACCACCATTGTTTACGTACCTACCTATCTACTTTAATTTAGCTTTTATGCTTCTTTGAATACTAATCCTTTTAAAGATCCATCATTAAACTGAGAAACCTAATACTTACTCAATCACTCAATTAAAATCCTATTTATTTGTCCATAGGTACACCACATGTCCCAAACACGAAAGCTATATTTGACTCAAGTGTAAGACAAACAAGTGTACACTAAAGTTACCGGTGAAATGGACCTTAACTCCATCTGATACGTGATAGTTTCGTGTGAATGAGTTCGAGGCCAGGTGCGATCAAAATGGAGGGGATGAAATGGCGCAGGCGCAGCCCGCTATGACTGGAGCGCCACAAGTTGGGCAAGCTGAAAACACAATATGATAAAGGTTTGTCTCTTTTCTTTTTTCATATAAGTGCACTAATATGCATGCACTACGTAATTTATTACACTATAATAAGGTTCAAATTATAATTATTGCTAAATATTTTTGCTCGTGACTGTACTTTTAGTATTAGATTTTATCATTCATATTAGTGTAACCAACACATTCGTCGACTCTCTCTCTCTCTCTTTTCAGAGAGATTATTGCATTATAATTTTCAGAAGCCTTTTTCGAAACAAATTATATTTTCTATAAAACATACATAATAACATACCTACTTACAAATCCAAGATTGCAAGATTTCTTAAATCCGATTTTAAATGATTCAGGAACTGCATCGATATGACATTAGAACGCAATGGTGGCAGCATTCAAATAAAATCATAACACTTTTGTACATGTAAGAAAATTTAATGTGTACCACACTCTACATTCCTTACAACTTTTAGATGGTACGCGTAACACGTACAAATCTGTCTATACATATAATAAAAATGAATTGCTGTTTTGATTTTGGTTTTGAAATGATTTTTGTAGTCCATGGAAGGTTTAAACGGTGAGAAAACATGGAAAAATTAATTGATTTCCACGCGTACGAAGTCGCGGGCACAGCTAGGATGGTAATAAAATTCTTGCCATTTTACCTACATATCAAAGCTGTTTTATATAATGTAAGCATCAGTGCCAAAATGATGTAGACTTGCAGACACCCCGGGAGCCTGGGAGGCTGCCAACTGCCGACTTGTGAATGGTAGTTATATCTCTGCTTCTGAAACTTTGAGATATTACCACCTCATATCACTGACCTGACTGTACTTTTTTGATGCCAAATGTTACATTTGCGTCCCAAATTAGACCAGTTCTTTCATAAAAGCTGTATGCTTTTATTAAAGTACAGTAAATAATTATCCTCCTGTTAATCCTTGATTGTGTACCCTAAGTGTGGTCTATTACCATTATAATGTCGGTAAAACTTTAGAATTAAAACAGCAGAAAAACATTTACGAGTATTAACGTGAAATTGAAATTATTAACGGGCTTAACCTTATTTTAATGTTAAAGTATTATTCTTTGTCACTCTAAAACTTCCTAACCTTCACGAAATTAATTGTACATTACAATATACGAATAGTAATTTTTCACATTACGGCAAGTACTTAGGTACTACTGCAGTATAATGACCGGTTTCGTAGAGCGCTATTTCTCACGAGACCTCTCTCTCGCGAAACCAAATTAACAAACTTTGTTTGACTGGTTGTCAAGTTATCTATATACTATATAAAAGAAAGTCGTGTTAGTTACTTCGCTTATAACTCAAGAACGGCTGAACCGATTTAGCTGAAAATTGTCAGGGAGGTAGTTTAGAGCCAGGAGAAGGACATAGGATACTTTTTATCCCGTTATTTATTGCCATTAAGGCGGAACAAAGTTCGCCGGGTCAGCTAGTTTTAAATAATATTCTATTATTCAAATGTAGTAGTAACAACAACAGCGAAACGGTGATTGAGGTACAAGGATAGCTGAAAAGTGTCTCTACAGAAGGTACATTCATGAAAAGAGTTACTATCATACATTGAATACGAGAAATAAAAATAGATTTGGCGTTCTAAAAGCACAAACTTTTGTAGACATGTTTACTCGTATGGTCTTGTGCCTATCTTGTATCAATATATAAAATACTAGCTGTGCCCGCGACTTCGTACGCGTGAAAACCCGTTTTCGCAACATTTTTCATCATTGTTCTGGTCCTATTGATTGTAGCGTGATGGTATATAGCCTATAGCCTTCCTCGATAAATGGGCTATCTAACACTGAAAGAATTTGTCAAATCGGATCAGTAGTTCCGGAGATTAGCGCGTTCAAGTAAACAAACATACTCTTCAGCTTTATAATATTAGTATAGATGTGAGATATTTTGAAAAAGAGGCTGATAAAACCACAGGCCCGAAGCAATAATGGTAGGATTAGAGATAATAGGCTATGTAAAAGCACTTTTTAAAAGCACATAACTATTTGGAAGTAAGATTATACTCGTATGTAGATATTTTCATAACCGAGCTTTATCGACCAAGAGTGTCATGCTGAAAATCGTACTTAATCTTCTAACCTTTGTGTGCATGAACATGTTTGTTTGTATTGGACTGGGTGTTTTCTATGTAGGTATAATATGTATGTATTTATAAAAAAAAGTATTTAAGCATGTTTATATTTGTCTAGTACCCATAGTAGGTACAAGCTTTGCTTAGTTTGGGACTAGAAGCGCAGTGTAAAATGTCCAAGGATATTTATTTATTTAACCTTTCGGACCAAGACGCGTCTTATTAAATGTCAAAGTCAGCTAGTTATGGTTGAACCTAAGAATAGTATGGGTGAGGTAGTAAATACTTATTTAGACGGCCTTGGCCCGCTCCTGTTGTGACAGGCGATGTCGTCGCGTCCCTCCACGCGATCGCCGAAACATTCGAACAATACAAATCGAATAAAAATAACAGAACACAATGCACGTGCGTCAACTGTGCAGGCATGACGACAGCAGAAAGTGTACTGCAAAAATCGTTCTAGATCCGAGACATAAACCTACATAGCTAGAATATAGAAACCTATAGGTAATAAATTACTACCATTGAGGATTAGCCTAACTCAATAAGATGGACTCACAAATGGAGGATCTTTTCGTATACTTACTACTACTATAATACTATAACATAGAATACCAATAAAATAACTTTAAAACGTTTATTTTATAAGTAATGTACCTAAGTAATGTTTTTCATGGTGAAAGTACGAGTATGACAAAAGTTTGGGTCTCTTAAAAAGATATTTTATTTCTTAATAATATCACTTTGCAATACATTATGTGCGATCTTTCGTACTACATTAATTTTATATATTTCAAAATAATCCAAGGGGATAAGGAGATAATAGTTCCTGAATGCCAATACATATAGTTTTTATCATTAAAATATCGGAAGCTTTTAAGCTTATGACAGCTTAACTAATTACCACCTACGGTTTTCGTTTCTGATGTATCAGAGCCAAAGGTGAACGACTAGACTACTACTGAAAATCAAAAGCAAATTGAGGTTATACTAGGTAAGTAATATCAATGACGCACGACCCATAAAGTTTCTGGCGGCAGTGAAAATATTCAAACATAGTAGATTATCACAGCACGACCGACGTCATGGAATAATGACTTGATGATATACGTACGTACGTGTTCTTTAAGGAGTTGCCACACTGGATGTTCTGCGGTCTGCGGTCAGGTCAAAGTGAACGCAGCCCATGACAACAACATTGTCGGTCAGGTTGTGACAAGGCAATCTGTCAGCGGTGCGGTTTGCGTTCTTTGCTCGTGCTCGAACGGTCAGATGGCATCAATACAAAATTTATAAAGACCGATAATGTTTTTCATTCATGATGCGTTCACTTTGACCGGTGACCGCAGAACGCATCCACTGTGGCAAATTCTTTAGAGCCTGACATATATGTATTTATTTTTGAGTTTCAGTCGCTTAAGACCGGTCTCTGCCAGTTGTTTAGGTATTAATAAACCTCATGAACTTTACCTCTAAACCTCTTATTAAAGTCCAAAAACAATGAAAAAATTTCAAATCAATAATATTTTCGTATTTTTAACTACGACACGTACCTTATGGTAAAAGTAAAATTCCATATCTAAGTACTCCTTGCAGAGCAAAAGTTTAACCCCATCGATACCTAAACATGATGATAAGTCATCAAAACTTATGTTCTTCTAACTGATATATGAAATATCGATCTATAAAAACATTCTATTTGTAGTAGTGAATGTTTTTCTATGCAGCGACCCCGCGACCTATTATTTTCCTTTCATCTGATTACTCACTCATATCAATGCAATATGGTTAAATGAAGTTTGGATCTACATTGTAGGTAATAATGTCAATCAACAAGCTTCTGACGTAGTCTGACCTTTGGTGTTTAGATTCAGACGGTGGACTGACGTCATCGAGGTGACAATCTTGAATGGATGCCACTTATGGAGTTTTATCCAAGTGTTGAAAAACAAATTATGTTTATATAAATTTACAACTCTGTCCAGCAGTCCACAGCACATTAGACTACACAGTTTTATTGCAAAATCGTCTCTATTACAACTACATATAAGAAACCTCAGAGTTTAACCTTGATGTGCAGGCATAAGATTTGATGTCGTGAAGGACTGGCAATTGCCCGCGTAGAAATCGTTTAAAATCGGTTAAGTAGTTTTTGCGGAAGGATTTACAAACATTAACCTATCTCTATAAACTTTCGCGTTTAAAATGCATACCTACTTAGTAAATAAGTATTACATACCTAAACCCACCGTACGTATCGTTTACGCCTATTTAAACTAATACTTATTTATAACATCACATTTTAAATAAATAAAATATTCTAGTAGCTTTCAAATCAAATTAGTTTTTAATGGAGCAAAGTTCAAAAATAACATTCAGTCCGTACCGAAAGGTTTTGCCGCATTGTACAAAATAGAACTGTTCCTAATACGGCCCAATAATGGCCGCTAATCGGTTCCATTTGACGTAATACCTGAACTTTCGATTAACTGCATAAAGAATATACAGCATAGATCTGACTGACTGACTAACTGACATAGGGATCTATCAACGCACAGCCCAAACCACTGGACGGATCGGGCTGAAATTTGGCATGCAGGTAGATGTTATGACGTAGGCATCCGCCAAGAAAGAATTTTACGAAACTCCACCCCTAAGGGGGTAAAACGGGATCCACGCGTACGAAGTCACGGGGGGCCGCTAGTTCTATAATAAACTTACACTGATACAAATACATGGCATTCTATAAATTGCCAGCAAAGCAGGTCATTCAAAGTTTAAACCGAAATAGTGACTATTGACATTTTAATTAAGATAGGTCGTCCGCAATGGTTTACACGAAGACCTGAAGTAAATTAAGAATTGAAAAATAATACAAGACTTAATTTTATGACATTAGTAGAGTTTATTTGTTTCGTTTTTAACCGACCTCAAAATAAGGAGGAAGTTCTCAACTCGCATTAGGTACTAGAATTTGTCCCTAATTACTCGCCTTGATTGACAATGTGTAGGATAATTCTAATGCTGTATTGGAAAATAATTATTCCTTTAAAGTTAATTATTTTTACAGCCAAAGATTAGTTTAAAATAAGATAGTGTTAATTAAAACTAGGATTTGATCCTACAATGGAAAGAATTTCATTTGTTGTACCTAATATATTAGGATCCACTTCATAAAATGTAAAGACGGGTTAGTTAAGAGATGGTGTAGGTAAACTTGGTTTTACAAATATAATGTGCATGCTTCAAACTGGCTCGCTTCCAAGTAAGCCGACCCAATTACTGAAGCAACTTAGCCCACAGCTCTGTCAATAGATCCTGGGGCCACTATGGTGGACTATGAGCAACTGTGCTTGGCTTTAAGTAACAGCCTTTTAAGCAAAATAGTCTGTCTTCTAGGTCGCAAGAGTCTGCGGTAGATACCATGAAAAAATGGTGCTTTAAGTAATCATAGTAAAAGACTTGAAAAGTTCTGCTAACTAACTAATCCAAAAAATTGTTAATATCTAGCAAGATCATTCTTTAATTTGAAGAAAAAGAAGGACCACATGGCCAGGCCGTTGCTAATATACATTCCATTTTTGGCCAAATTGTTCTATATTTTACAAGTGTACCATAAAAGAAGAAGTCTAATTCCATGTACTCGTACACTAAGTAGTTACTCGACGAAGTATCCTGTCAAGTCAATACGTTCCTGTGCCCAGCCCACCGCATGCAAATGTGGTAACTACAGTGAACTTATACTCGTATCCCAACTTAATATTATAAATGCGAAAGTAACTCTGTCTGTCTGTCTGTCTGTCTGTCTGTCTGTCTGTTACGCTTTCCCGCTTAAACCTCGCAACCGATTTTGATGAAATTTGGCATAGAGATAGTTTGAGTCCCGGGAAAGAACATAGGATAGTTTTTATCCCGGTTTTTGAAACAGGGACGCGCGCGATAAAGTTTTTCTGTGACAGACAAAATTCCACGCGGGCAAAGCCGCGGGCGGAAAGCTAGTAACTTATACAAGGAATGCACGCCTACAGTGGGACAGAATAAAAGTATAGAAACTTTTTATGGGCAAGTGCAGTGTGTGGTATGAAAACTGGCACCAACCCAACCACGACCCAATTGCGAGCAAGTTATTGTCCGCGACGGTGCCAATTGGTCCCAAATCACTGAAATCGAAATTCACAGATATTAGGGTTAATTAGTCTAAAAGGTGCTAATCATCATTCAATAAACCCATTTGTATTATTTTTAGACAAAGCTTTTCATAGAATAGGCGAAATGGAATAAAAATAGCATCTAACATTATAAATTCTCTTCTACTTTGACTTTGTTTACTGATACTACTCTGCGTTCTATAAATAGGTAGGTACGAATCAGAAATATCGGTACGAAGTCGATATTAGTCAGACCTACCGTAAATGTTTCGGATTCATTTCCCAATACGAGCAAGCTGCTTGGTTTAGTTGGTGATAGGGCTTGCTCTAACTTCGCCTAGGTAGCTGGCTTTCACGTCCTTACCTAGATCTGTCACAACAACATAAATTTATTAGTGCTAAGTAAGTACCTACGTAGATGCCATTTTACATAAAATGTACTATTCTGTTGCGCTAGCGACTGTACATCGAAACTTTTAACAACAAAATATGATAATCAGGTTTCGATGTCTATTAGTAACAAAATATTCTTGAAAACTCAAGCCTCAAACTTCACCTCATTATAAAACGTTTTGTTTGAACACAGTTACGAAATTTATACAAAAATTTAACATTATAGAAAGTTTAAGATAGGTATAATAATGCAAGTTTGTTTGATCACTAAAAAATATTTCTAGAAGAGCCTTTTAATAACTAGTATCAATCAGAAAATATTTGGAGCTTTTCCTAATGGGTTATTATTTAATCAGGAAAATAATAATAATCGTTATTTAATTTTTAGCGTTAAGAGTTGCATCTTAAACTAAATTTTGTCAGTTTCATTTTAAAATCAGTCATTCAGTCTCCACTGTAGGTGTACAATCCACAAAAAGTATGTAGTATATAATGTATCCTTCATGATAAATCTTCTTCCCGCAAAAATGAAATCATATAGCCATCTTAACCAATCGAAAGCGTCCAAAGAAGGCGTTAGTCCACACAATAAGAGCTCAAATGAAAAAACCGGCCAAGTGCGAGTCGGGCTAGCGCACAAAGGGTTCCGTAGCAGCAAATATAATANAATAACCCACGAAGTCGATATTAGTCAGACCTACCGTAGATGTTTCGGATTCATTTCCCAATACGAGCAAGCTGCTTGGTTTAGTTGGTGATAGGGCTTGCTCTAACTTCGCCTAGGTAGCTGGGTTTCACGTCCTTACATAGATCTGTCACAACAACATAAATTTATTAGTGCTAAGTAAGTACCTACGTAGATGCCATTTTACATAAAATGTACTATTCTGTTGCGCTAGCGACTGTACATCGAAACTTTTAACAACAAAATATGATAATCTGGTTTCGATGTCTATTAGTAACGAAATATTCTTGAAAACTCAAGCCTCAAACTTCACCTCATTATAAAACGTTTTGTTTGAACGCAGTTGCGAAATTTATACAAAAATTTAACATTATAGAAAGTTTAAGATAGGTATAATAATGCAAGTTTGTTTGATCACTGAAAATTATTTCTAGAAGAGCCATTTAATAACTAGTATCAATTAGAAAATATTTGGAGCTTTTCCTAATGGGTTATTATTTAATCAGGAAAATAATAATAATCGTTATTTAATTTTTAGCGTTAAGAGTTGCATCTTAAACTAAATTTTGTCAGTTTCATTTTAAAATCAGTCATTCAGTCTCCACTGTAGGTGTACAATCCACAAAAAGTATGTAGTACTAGCTTTCCGCCCGCGGCTTCGCCCGCGTGGAATTTTGTCTGTCACAGAAAAACATTATCGCGCGCGTCCCTGTTTCAAAAACCGGGATAAAAACTATCCTATGTTCTTTCCCGGGACTCAAACTATCTCTATGCCAAATTTCATCAAAATCGGTTGCGAGGTTTAAGCGGGAAAGCGTAACAGACAGACAGACAGACAGACAGAGTTACTTTCGCATTTATAATATTAGTTGGGATATAATGTATCCTTCATAATAAATCTTCTTCCCGCAAAAATGAAATCATATAGCCATCTTAACCAATCGAAAGCGTCCAAAGAAGGCGTTAGTTCACACAATAAGAGCTCAAATGAAAAAAAAAACAGGAAGTTAGCTAGCATTTGGCAAGTCCTCCGGCAATCTTCAGCAAATGGCCGATGAAACAATCGCTTCGTGGACCATTAGCTCCACGCTTGAGGACTTGGCTTACACTCAATTTGGGTTGTTTATATTGTTGTGGACTGGTCTCAAATTGGCCAACACTATTACTAACGTTCCGGATTAAATATTATGGTCTGAAAATTCCGTTACTAAACATTTTCTTGACACTTAGGTATCTTAGATTATACCTAGCCCCAAATTCAAATCAAATTGCAAAGCACTCACATGATGTGTACTTATCTACTTAATGTTATATGATAATAATAATAAAATAATTGAAACCTATTTCTTCGTAACAAATTGACATAGGTAATAGCAATAACTCTCTATAAAGATTTGGAGATAATAACTAAGATTTTTCTTTCAATTTTAAATCATGTTAGTTACATTAGCTATTAGTCCTTTTATAAATATCATTATTGTACTCGTATAACTAAGTTTGCCTATGAGCCTGTCTACGTAATTTGATTTCTTTACATCTACATCAACGTATCTGCATAAACCGCCTCTGTGGTCTAGTGGTAAGACCACCTGCTTCAGACGCAGAGGTCCCGGGTTCGATTCCCAGTGGGGGCAGATTTTTCTGTTCGGTTTGGTTGGTGGTAGGGCTTGTTCTAAGTCCGCCTGGCTAGCTACCACCATCTTACCTAAGTCTGTCGCCATAACAACAATGTTAACAGCATTGTTNCGCTTCTTTTATCTTTTATCTAGATTTAACTTTGAAGATAAACTGTCCGCGCCTGCACTTTGGGAGCCATCACATCCGTGTTGTGGAGGAAATGCCTTTTTAATATAACACTGGTTGGGCGGAATGGAGCTGGGCGCGTGAGGCTTGCGCTATGTAGTGTGCATTAACGTTGTAACTAGATTTAAAGTAAGAGCAGAAACGCAAAAGGTTTTTGTTCATTGAATACGATTTATGAAATTATGAGGCCATTACAAAATGTAGGGCATCTATCACGGTTCACCCTAATCACAAAACCAAACATTAAGTTTCACCAATTCAAGAAATATGAATTAGGTCTCTTCTGAGCCAAGATCAGGAAATAACCAGATATAATACCTATGTTTCAATTTATTGGGTTGAACCCCTAACCAATCTTGATACGAGTAGCCAAATTTAGTCAACAATTATTTTATTTATTTATTTATTTTATTTGGTGCACAAAACAGGGATACAACCATAACATACAAAGCGTTTAAATGATTTGGTCACTATAGTATTATCATGAATAAATTAATTAATTGTCTTAAACAAAAAACATCCTAATCTGATCCATGTTTTATCGTCGATGTAGAGCTACGGACTCTAGGTCTTTTTACCTAAATTCTGGGAACAATTTGAATTACTTTCTCTGAAATACTGAAATACAAGCGTAGTCACGGGCTGATCCTATATTATGATCTACTTATCTTCTCGATCGCCATTTTGATGACAAAATGAAAAACAAAACAGCAAGCACACTCCATAAACACCAAAAATTAGGTTTGCCAAGAAATAAAGTGTTGCAAATTCGCCAAGGGCGGCACATCAAAGCAAATCCTGTTAGCCTGACGCGATTAGCTCCCCTCCCCTACCCCGCTTGCACATGCATTCAATTTGCTCTGTAACTTTATTTATTATACGTAATTTACTGAAGAATAAGGACTACCAAAAAGGTAGAGCGAGGTCGATTTAGAATGTCAAACAGTTACTGCTCTACAAAAATTTTGTGTGTATTCTGTTCTGTATCATGTTTGTATTGATACTATCAATTCTTTATCCATCAGTACCTAGACTATTCGTTCGTTCGTTCGTTTCAGCCGAAAGACGTCCACTGCTGGACAAAGGCCTCCCCCAAGGATTTCCACAAAGACCGGTCCTGCGCCGCTTGCATCCAGGTACTTCCCGCGACCTTCACCAGATCGTCGGTCCACCTAGTGGGAGGCCTGCCCACGCTATTACCTGGCCACATAGCTCGAAGAGATGATGGCCGCTGGGGCAGAAAAGTTCTTGAGTGGCGACCACGAGCTGGAAGACGTAGCGTGGGCAGGCCTAGACTATTACTGAAGAATAATTCAAAAACCCGTTTTTCCATCATCATAAAAAATGTTTTTATAAATTAAAAGTTATAAAGAACATAATTTATAAATTGATGCATGATTTCATATTCCAAATACCTACTTAACATCTCTTACTATCTGAATTTAAATTATACGAAAACCAATATCTATACATTCTGGAATAAAGCACCAAAGTATGCAGTAGAATATTTTTAACTGTCTGTAAATAACAATTTGGTTGACCCAAATATCGGGGGTATCTGCACAAAATACAACTGTCCCAGAAACCATATCGCAATGCCGGAATTCAAAACGTAACGAGTTTAAAAACGTATCTCCCATCAACAACATTTGGCGTAGAACGAACCGCCACAGCCAAAAGAAAACAGCCAGTCAGTTCCAAGTGTAAAGTAAACCATATATTAGAAAAACCCAGTAGGCCTAGCTAGAATGCACGCCGCGATAAGCGGTTATCACGCCATTTTATCGATTTTGCCCATACATTTTACGTCGATAAAGTATATCACGACGCGGATCTTATCCCTACAGGTATAGGTTCAAAGAAACGTTTCAATAAGATCCATCAGTTCAAAAAATATATATTTATGCATGCCTGTATAGGCAAACAGGTGTTGATAATTTTGATTCCCAGAAAACACACATAATAATATTTGAAGTTTCATTGAATAACATTAGTAAGCAAATTATGTAACTACTACGCAGTGACAATAACGTCACTACACAAACAATACAAATTATTCGAAATCTTTGAAAATATCTCAAAGTTCATTATGCTAAAGTTAAATGGCGGTTCTCACCGCGCTGTGGTTTGCTCTGACCCAAATATTGTCAAGTAGTTATAGCAAAAACTTAAGCTATTCGACTGCTGGGTGGCATCCAAATAGCTGGCCTGAGTTACAGAACAGCAAATACTAATTTAGCGACGATGCACAGATCTATGCAGCTGTTTTGGAATGCAGTCACGTACCGTTTCATTGGAGTAGCTTTTATTGTAAGAAAGTCAAATATTGGGGTTCAAATACTTTTCAAAATCAAAAATCAAAATCAAAATCAAAAATATTTATTCAGTTTAGACCACAAGTGGCACTTATGAACAATAGTATATCGTCATGAAAATCAGCTTTGTTTGAATACGAGTACGCTACATAGGGTTAATTAATTTAACTTCAAATGTCTTTCCTAATAATACTTTGTCATAGAAGCAAAAGGTAATTTCATTTCGCCTCGTGTCGCGATCCTACATTGTACTCGTAAGTGCATAACTTATTCCTAAAACTTGGTTATACTCCTCTACAACAGCATTTGCCACATTTCCACTTATCATACAACATACAATTTATTTGGTAAAAGTAACCATTAATGTTAACATTATTAAAACAGGTTATTCCAAATTTTAAATCAACAACTTTCAAAAGTTGAACTGCCTAAGGCGGGACTCGAACCCACGACCTTCCGCTTGCCGGACGACTGCATTTCCAAATTTAGTTTGACAAGCGAGACTCTATTCGCTAAGAAATTTTAATAAAGATAGAAAAGTGCTGGAAGTCTAAACCAAAAGCTAATTAAATTCGCATAACATCATCAGCACCACGTTGGGCGCCAAATTTACATATGCTTAAAATTGGTTATTTATCCAGTAAGTCAGATTTTTAGATAAAATATTTAGGTATTCGTAAATAACTACAATTTAATCCAAGTTGTATCACGTTAGTAACGAGAAACTAGAAAACATGTTAAGAGTTAATTTTTAATTTAACAGTAATAATAATGCTGCCACGTGTCGGTTACATTGTAGGTACGGACGGCAGAGCATCGAGCTAACCATTGTGGCAACTTACGTAGTTGCAACAAGAGTGATTTTGCAACAGCAGAAACGTATAGTCTGATGTGCTGCTAACTATACATTCAAAGCTGTAACTTCAGTCCTTTTGAAGAAAGCTTAGTTTGAAAAAGACGTTAAAAATGTTTACTCTCGTAATCTGGTAACATTGTACGTTTCGGTTACATTGTACAAAAATACTTAACGCACCCTTTATTTGCCTAAAATTAACTGCAACAGAAAAACGGTTTGAATAAACGGCTTTCAGCTATCTACATAGTCATATAGACTGCAGTCGGGCAAACTAACATTAGTAAACCACGTGTGGCCACATAACAGACAGCTGAAACATTACTACGGGTATTTTGCATACTTCGCACTGGCAACACCGATGCACTACCCAATGGGGTCGTCGCATTGCGCGTGCGGGCGCCCCATTGGTCGCTGGAACCAGCTGAGTTCATTCAACTTTGAATCTGCAAAATGCTGCAGAATTGCAAGCAAAAATATTTTTACTATTTTCGTAGTTTTATCTCAAGTTTGCGGCGAAGCTGAATGGAAGCGATTCGAGCGAGTTCCTTATTGGCTTGTTAAATTGTAATTACTCTTTATTAGTTCAGCTGCAACAGTTAGTCTTCAAAGTTTAACGAGCTTTTATGGACGGTTACGTTAATCAATTAACTTATCGAGATTTTTAATAGCTATAATTTTCGGTATTTGCTGACAAAATACTTTTCAAAACAACACAATACCACGGTAAGGAGTAATAAAATTTAATAATAGATCGTTAACAAGGGTTTACACACCATTCGAAAAACTAATGTCACATTGAGGCCATTTGAACTGTAGTACCTGCAGTAGTTGGCCACTCAGTCAAAAGCTCTATAGGATTTCTCAAGTTTGGAGCAAACAGCGCAGTTCTTTATGAGGCCAAGTTTGTAATTGGGCATTATAAATAGTGGTGCGCTTATTACCGCGGTAAATAGGAACTTCAAAGTTCCGACCGAGAAGCCGTTTGCTGCCGAGAGCGGAAACGGCGCGGAGTTACAACTCTTACATATTTGTATGTTAATACTTTTTTGTTGTTAAGCTGCCGAAGTATTAGAATAACAACTTTTTTTAAAAGTATAACTGTGATTCATTTTCTCTTGTTTATGTATGTTTTTGTTAAAGTGTCTTTAGTTACTTTGTCAAGAAATAAATCAAGAAAAAAAATACAATTTCACATACTAGCACTACAGACGCGTTTGATTGTTTGGCAATAAAATAGTGTCGAATCCATCGTTGAAATAATTTATGAAATGCCAAAACATAATTTCGTCATAATCTGTTAAAGTTGCACCACGTTGGGCGCCAAATTGAAATCACACAATAAGTTTATATTCATTACTTGTAAATTCTATCAGTCTACTAGCAGAAATTATGATAACGAAGAGAAATTACCTTTTGGTATTTATTAGGTATTTATAGATACCAAAACGTAGTTTCTCCATAGTTTGTCATAGTCACACCACGTTGGGCGCCAAATTGAAATCGCACAAAGTTGTTATCATTACTTGTTAGTACGCTATGCCGGACTAAAATGTCATCACACGTGATGCTGTGCAAACGGCTACATTAGTGCAGCCCAAAATGACTTCACAGGCTGTGTGCAGTTGAGTACAGTGCATGCAAGTCAGCTTATTGCAAATAGAACGGCAAATGTAGAACACTGAGCACTATTGCTTAACAGTTTTACTATGATTCTACCAGACAGAGCAATAGATGAAACAAATAATAACATGAGAATATCGCAACATTTTTGGAGAAGTTTTTCAAGCAAACGTTTAAGATAATATCAACACCTTTATAGTGTCAAAAAATAACAGAAAAAGCGGTGTTTAACCCAATATTCAACCCAATAAAGTACAAATTATCTTTTTAATTAAACTTCCGAACCATTACGACACTAAAACTTTATCATTTACATAAAATTTACCAAATAACCTTATTTGCACACTCTTCTGTTACCTTATGAGCTCCAAAATAATCAATCCCCTAGATGTCACCAGTATCAAAGTAATAAGCTGTGATTTTTTAATTCTCCTTTCCGCCGTACCCTGATGAATGTACCCAATTTATCGGCGATACGTTCCGGGCATCTTCCGCGAACTGGGTCACCGGGCCGACAACCGGGTACGCCGTATCCTTGCGTTTCTGCATAATCTCCCGGTTTGACACCAACTAAAACAATGTTACTAGAATCTGGTGTGCAACAACTATTGTTAACAGTTTGTTGTGATTGAATGATCTAGAACATAGCTGTTGAAAAGGAATGATTTTTTTTTCTAAGACCATTTTTTTCCATAAAAGGGGATATTTGTCCTCAATAATAAGAAATAATGGGGTTAAAAGATTGCTTTCTGAAAAAAATGCTTATCTACAATAACGCGTCACATTTAATCAAAAGATNCAACTGTTGTTTTAAAAGTAATAACTGTGGTTCATTATTTCTTGTTGATATATGTTTTTTCCAAAGATTCTTTAGTTACTTTGTCAAGAAATATGTCAAGAAAAAATTATAATTTCACACACTACAGACGCGTTTGATTGCTTGGCAATAAAATAGTGTCGAATTCATCATTGAGATAATTTATGAACTGTCAAAACATAATTTCACCATAAACTGTTAAAGTTGCACCACGTTGGGCGCCAAATAGAAATCGCACAACAAGTTTATATTAATTACTATTGTAAATTCTAACAGTCTACTAGTATAAATTATGATAACGTAGAGAAATTACCTTTTGGTATTTTTTTAGGTACTATCTCAATACATAGATATCAAAACGTATTTTCTCCATAGTTTGTCATAGTCACACCACGTTGGGCACCAAATTGAAATCGCACAAAGTTGATCATTACTTGTCAAGTTAGTACGCTATGCCGGACTAAAATGTCATCACACGTGATGCTGTGCAAACGGCTGCATTAGTGCAGCCCAAAATGACTTCACAGGCTGTGTGCAGTTGAGTACAGTGCATGCAAGTCAACTTATTGCAAATAGAACGGCAAATGCAGAACACTGAGCACTATTGCTTATCAATTTTACTATGATTCTATGCGCAATACTAAAACAAATAATAACATGGAAATATCGCTACACTGTTGGAAAGAAGTCTTTCAAGCAAACGTTTAAGATAAAATCAATACCTTAAAGTGTTAAACAACCGGAATAGAAAAAGAGGTAGGTAAGTATTGAACCAAAAAAAAGCACAAATTAGTATTGAAATGATGATGATAATGATTTTCTCAATTAAACTTCCGAACCATCCAACACTAAAACTTTATCATAATACATTATTTTTTACCTAATAAGCTTATTTTCATATACTCTTCTGTTACATGAGCTCAAAAATAATCAATCCCCTAGATGTCACCAGTATCTTAAAGTTAATAAGCTGTGATTTTTAAATTCTCCTTTTCGCCGTACCCTGATGAATGTACCCAATTTATCGGCGATACGTTCCGGGCATCTTCCGCGAACTGGGTCACCGGGCCGACAACCGGGTACGCCGTATCCTTGCGTTTCTGCATAATCTCCCGGTTTGACACCAACTAAAACAATGTTACTAGAATCTGGTGTGCAACAACTATTGTTAACAGTTTGTTGTGATGGAATGATCAATCAACAGCTATAACTTGAAAGGTATTTTTTTTCTAACACGTTCGCCATAAAAGGGAGAATGATTCTTATTCTAAATTTCTTCCCTTCCTAATTGGAGTTTAAAGTTTGCTTTTGAAGGTTGAAAAGTTAACATTTAGGCAGAGAACAAAAGATAGTCATCTACTAATGCTGTGACATTAATTCTAAGCATAACACCGAATGGAACAGTGAATAAATCAGTAATGGTAGATACTGCACGGCACTTAAACTCGTACGAGTAAGTTAACTAACTCAACAACATCAGCATACGTTGAGTTTAAGATAAGTCTACGAGACTTCTGTAGCATAAAATTGTTGTTAAAGATGAAGACGAAGAAGAGAATCGTATCAAAATAAGAGGTTTATTAACTTTTAATTTAGCTAAAAGTAAAATGAAGATACATGGTCTGCTGAAACCTCTATCACTATACTTATTCTATAGCCAAACTAAGCTGCTAATCATAACTGTAAAAAGATCTCATTTTTATGGGCTAACGCATTAAGTTTGGCATTAGCGTTAACCAGATCAAAAATGAAATTACGTGTCTGGATAAGCAATATATCTATTGCCAAACTAACCTTAAACGATTCTGTAAAATATACTTTCCAATAACATTATAGGCCAGCAATTTATCATTAATAAACCATCAAGGGTCCCGCGTCCTCTACCCGGCTTTGATAAAGGCTGCGATGGGCATCCCCGGCCGGATCTAGGTCACCGGGCCACTAACCGTGCACCGTATCCTTGCATTTTTGCATAACCTATCGTTACACACGATCGTGAGGGATCGGTGCCAAATACCATACATTTTGTGCTTTGGAGAAATTAGCATTTAGGAGAAAAGAACGTGAAGTTGGGCTTTAGAAAACATGCTAGAGTTCCTTGAACGTAATTTTGAAAAACTATAGTCCTTCTGAGAGATTTGGAGTCAAAATAGGCTGGTATACAAATGAAACATTGTGAACAAAGAAACAATGAAAAAAGATGTCTGCTTTCAAATATAATTCATAAAATCGATATGTCATTGGTAGTGTATGAACAAAAGGGTGTAATAAGTAACTGCATTTCAGTCCCATCGTTAATATTTTAATGCCCTGACGGCCGCGCGGACCGTTTTGCCTAATGAAGACAGTGGAAAATCCATTTTCTATTGTCTACTGCTTTGAATATCGACCTATTACAATACCTAACTTGAAATATACACCAAGAAAAGCTAAAAGAACGGCATGATAAACTTTCATAAGTACATCTAATTTAACTGTTGTCTTTTTGACTTCCCTTGTTGTTCATTGAGATTTCTAAACCATCAGACATTTCCACTGTCAGGTATCAAGACAGCATGATATCAATGTAATTCGGTGTTATTTGTTAAAAAAAAATGTATGTGCCTGGAAAAATTGCTCGACTAAGCCTAGGCGCAGACCACCGACTTTTAGTTGGCCGATTGTTGGCTCGGGCAGTTAATCAGTATTGGAGATGTATGAGAGTGCGCACATTACACCGATTTTGTATCGGCCGATTTTTTAAACAAACTAGAATTGGGCCCAACTATCGGCCGACAAAAAGTCGGAGGTCTACGCCAGCCCATATTCTTATACAAAGCAAAGCTATTACCTTTACCTTTTACTAACAGTGTATAGGTACCAGGTTGATCGTATTAGCGAAGGCCGCTGCCACAAAGGCCCAGGATGCTTGCAGCTGTATCGGAGCGTCCAGGGTCGCGATGGCGCGCCGGCGTGCAACGAAGTAGGTCGCGGGGCCGACGACCCGATCTGCACTCCGAATCTCATTTTACACTTTTAATTTTGTCTCAGGATGTTTACTGGATTGTTTTGTTTTGGGACGTTCTGTTTTTGAATTTGTTTCTTTTTAAATAACTATGCGTTTCATGCCAGCTACTTGTGTAAGTAGTTTTATTCGCCAATTCAGTTCGAGCGACTCGATCTGCACTCCGAATCTCATTTTATCTACACTTTTAATTTTGTCTCAGGATGTTTACTGGATTGTGTTTTGTTTTGGGACGTTCTGTTTTTGAAGTTGTTCATTTTTAAATGACTATGCGTTTCAGCCAGTTACTTTTAACTCCCACCTCTTCATTCCTAACGCTGCAACTCCTGTGTAGCCAGGTTATACAGATTGATGCCAGTTACTTTTGTAGTTTTATTCACTTGAATATCTATTTTAGTAACGACCAATATTGATACTAAACTAGGACCTATTTCAAATGTTAAAATCACCAATACAATCTTTGTTGATTTTGATAACCACTGCCTACCTACGTCTGACCTTTTCATTTTCTTTGTAGAAAATTTTGAGAAACTCTACTCTCAAAAAAACAACAGTTGCTTGGGCATATCAAAAACCAGATGTCATGAAGAAATACATATACAACGTGTCCCAAAATTCAAGGATAAGCCGGCGCCGCAGGGTGGACATAGTCATGACTGCTTTAGGAAAAATAAGAAAAAAAATCTATCTCAATTATTTTTTAAGTTACACAATAAATTATGAAATTCGTCGAAAATTGACACCCCTTATGATATTTTACATTACCACGACTACAATTTTTAAAATAGTTCAGTTTTTTTGTTTGTATCGGCAACTTAAGTAGTGCTGCTGTCCACCCCAATTCTTAAAACTCTCAGAATCCTTGCAATTTTTACACAAAAGTTAATCAAAATATGATATTTCCTTAAAATTTTGAACGATTTTTACTTACACTCCACTTTGACTCGTCGTTTTGTAAAAAAACAGTATGAACACTACTGCGGCAAGTTTTTTATAAAGTTGACGCAACTATCCAAGATTCCGAAATGGTATAATACTCTAAGAAAACTAGTCGCAAAAAAGATATGCGTACCATTTTTACAAGCATTTCGCTTGTAAGTTAGTATGAGATAAATCTTGCAACTGAATTTAAAACCAGTTCTCCTTAACCAATTGAGCTGAAATTTGGTATACTTGTGTAAGTACGATGACAATGCAATATTATGGTACCACTGAGCTGGATGGAGTATGGAGGTGGCCATAGGAACTCTTAACGAAACGGCGGAATTACATCTAGTTTGGGTTCGTTGGACTTGTCTTTTCGAGCACTTTAGTGCTAGATGACGTTCAGGGTCCTGATGATGAAGTCAAGAGGTGGCAGGAGCTGGCCATAGGAACTCCTAAACGAAACGGCGGAAGCTTATCGAGTTTGGGTTCGTTGGATTTGTCTTTTTGAGCACTTTAGTGCTAGATGATGTCCAGGGTCGTGATGAGGGTCGTGATGATGAAGTCAATTATAATTTTCAAACGAAGTGTTTTTAAATAAGTTTTTTTATTACAACTTTATTTTAAGCTTTTTAGTTGTTTCTCAATCTCATGGCCTAAGTGCTCGGGAAGACAAATCCAACGAACCCAAACTCGATAAGCTT
Source organism: Ostrinia furnacalis (assembly GCF_004193835.3). Classification (NCBI taxonomy): domain Eukaryota; kingdom Metazoa; phylum Arthropoda; class Insecta; order Lepidoptera; family Crambidae; genus Ostrinia; species Ostrinia furnacalis. The sequence continues at coordinate 215,913 of NW_021131411.1, read as the reverse complement.
CCGCCGTTTCGTTTAGGAGTTCCTGTGGCCAGCTCCTGCCACCTCTTGACTTCATCATCAGGACCCTGAACGTCATCTAGCACTAAAGTGCTCGAAAAGACAAGTCCAACGAACCCAAACTAGATGTAATTCCGCCGTTTCATTAAGAGTTCTTATGGCTACCTTCATACTCCATCCAGCTCAATGGTACCATAATATTGCATTGTCATCGTACTTACACAAGTATACCAAATTTCAGCTCAATTGGTTAAGGAGAACTGGTTTTAAATTCAGTTGCAAGATTTATCCCATACTAACTAACAAGCGAAGTGCTTGTAAAAATGGTACGCATATCTTTTGCGACTAGTTTTCTTAGTGTATTATACCATTTCGGAATCTTGGATAGTTGCGTCAACTTTATGAAAAACTTGCCGCAGTAGTGTTCATACTGTTTTTTTACAAAACGACGAGTCAAAGTGGAGTGTAAGTAAAAATCGTTCAAAATTTTAAGGAAATATCATATTTTGATTAACTTTTGTGTAAAAATTGCAAGGATTCTGAGGGTTTTAAGAATTGGGGTGGACAGCAGCACTACTTAAGTTGCCGATACAAACAAAAAAACTGAACTATTTGAAAAATTGTAGTCGTGGTAATGTAAAATATCATAAGGGGTGTCAATTTTCGACGAATTTCATAATTTATTGTGTAACTTAAAAAATAATTGAGATAGATTTTTTTTCTTATTTTTCCTAAAGCAGTCATGTCTAGGTCCACCCTGCGGCGCCGGCTTATCCTTGAATTTTGGGACACGTTGTATACCTAGAAGAAAAAATCCTGAAACGTAGAAACTACGAATAGCAAACATAAATTAAAAATATTTATTCTTTGAAGAAAAATGTTACCTTTCAAATTTAAAATTTCACGCCTCGTGATGGCCCGATAACTCAATAACATGAGATCCTACCCTCAAAATGTATCGACTATATCCATCTCGTTCATCGCACTTTGCTCTTAACAAGAGTGAGTGAAACAGCTCAAACAGCTATAGGTATTCGACATTGTTCTGCAGGGTAGGACTCACACAGCGGCAAAACCGCGGGTAATCAAGTTTCGATACGTTTCGCTGGAAATGTAAAAGCAATGCGATTTCCCGCTGATGCACCTCATTGTCTCTCAGAATCAAGTTACAATTTTACATGATAAAGTACTGCGCCGCTGGAAACTGGAAACAATACTCGAATCAAGCGTTGTGATGTTAATGAACCACGTAACACGACCGAGGGCTGCGGGAATTGTCGAAAACGCAGTTGCTTTCAATTAAAGTCACTTTTAAAAGTTATTACAATATCTTAAATATCGCTCAGGGACAGTTGGAAAACTTTTATGCTGACACATTTAATAAAAGATTCTCCTTTCTAAATATTTCTAATCCTATCAACTACGTAGTACCTAGGGCTTACATACAAGCTGCGTTCGTTTCGCTTCTCTAATACCTAAGTCTAACAGTCCATAATCATGAAACGTGTAACTTTTCTCTGTTAAAATACCTAATTTTCTGATCTCGATTCATAGTTTNGCGTCCCTAGTCCTGTTCCTACTCCTAGCCTTGTTCCTAGCTCCTAGAGTTAAGGAGAGTCTCGCTCCATTCCAGAACAACTGTACGTTAACTGCGGATGGTGCACCTCGGTCAAGGTGCTCATGTTCAACATGCGTCCCTAGTCCTGTTCCTACTCCTAGCCTTGTTCCTAGCTCCTAGAGTTAAGGAGAGTCTCGCTCCATTCCAGAACAACTGTACGTTAACTGCGGATGGTGCACCTCGGTCAAGGTGCTCATGTTCAACATGCGTCCCTAGTCCTGATCCTACTCCTAGCCTCCTAGCTCCTAGCGTGTCACGAAAGTCCTACTGTATCCCGGACAAACTGCCAAGATCCAATTAATTAATCTGCCTCCTATAGTCTGGTCTGCGAGCACGTAGAATTTTGACCAACGACCCCAAGCTACCCATCCTTATCGCTCGCGCGGAATTATGTTGCTGTCGCGCTCGCACACTCACTGCGGGCGCTCGTCGCACAGTCGCGACAGTAATATAATTACGCGCGAGCGATAAGGATGGGTAGCTTGGGGTCATTGGACAAAATTCTACGTGCTCACAGACCGGGCTTTAGCTTTCTTTGTATCCTTGCTTTTTCTAGAGTGACGTCACTGTAAACAAGTTTTCAACGGGCGTGAAACTTATTGGTTGGGGGTTAGAGAACTATTTTTTTAAAAGCAACTTTTCCATCTTCAGGACCAATCGGTGCCAGACACGGCGGCCATGGCACAGCACGTCAAGTCCCTCATCGACGACTGCAAGAAGCTGTTAGTTGACACGGAACCCGTGCTAGGCAGCTGGGGGCTTATTGATGCTGATCCTAAGTGAGCTTTATAACTTGAATTTATCATTTACATATTTATCCACAATAGCTAAGGTATTCTGGCAACTCGTAAAGGTGAGGAGAGAATGCAATTTTCATTCCGTTTGGATATAATAATAGGGGAGAGTTCGGTATATTGTACCGCCGGGTAAATTGTACCACCCTCATATTTCGTAAAGTATTTATTGAATGTCTGTAATTGCAACACTCAGCGATACACAACTATAAACAATTAATATCGGCCATGTGGTTTTTGCCGTGACAACAAACACGTGTGTTTTATTTTGAAAAGTATTTTTTCATTGTTTTCAAGTAACTTTTGACAATACATGTTTAGATTGTAATTTTGTTAAATTTAATNCCCCGGCCGGATCTGGGTCACCGGGCCAGTAACCGTGCACCGTATCCTTGCATTTTTGCATAACCTATCGTTACACACGATCGTGAGGGATCGGTGCCAAATACCATACATTTTGTGCTTTGGAGAAATTAGCATTTAGGAGAAAAGAACGTGAAGTTGGGCTTTAGAAAACATGCTAAAGTTCCTTGAACGTAACTTTGAAGTCCTGAGAGATTTGGGGTCAAAATAGGACCTGGTATACAAATAGAACATTGTGAACAAAGAAACAATGAAAAAATATGTCCGCTTTCAAATATAATTCATAAGATCGATATGTCATTGGTGATGTACGAGCAAAAGGGTGTAATAAGTAACTGCATTTCAGTCCCATCGTTAATATTTTAATGCCCTGACGGCCGCGCGGACCGTTTTGCCTAATGAAGACAGTCAGTGGAAAATCCATTTTATATTGTCTACTGCTTTGAATATCGACCTATTACAATACCTAATTTGAAATATACCAAGAAAATGTAAGATAACGGCATGATAAACTTTAATAAGTACATCTAATTTAACTGTTGTCTTTTTGACTTCCCTTGTTTTTCGTTGAGATTTTTAGAACACCAGAAACAGACATTTCCACTGTCAGGATTCAAGACAGCACGATATCATTGTAATTCGGTATTATTTGTTAAAAAAAAATGTATGTGCGGGGAAAAATTGCTCGACTAAGCCTAGCCGCAGACCACCGACGTTTAGTTGGCTGATAGTTGGCTCGGGCTGTTAATCAGTATTGGAGATGTATGTGAGTTCGCACATTACACCGATTTTGTAGCGGCCGTTTCTTCATACAAATTAGAATCGGGCCCACCAACTATCGTCCGACAAAAAGTCGGAGGTCTGCGCCTAAGCTAAATCGATCTAAAAACACAGCCCATATTCTTTCACAAAGCAAAGCTATTTATTACCTTTTACTAACAGTGTATAGGTACCAGGTTGATCGTATTAGCGAAGGCCGCTGCCACAAAGGCCCAGGATGCTTGCAGCTGTATCGGAGCGTCCAGGGTCGCGATGGCGCGCCGGCGTGCAACGAAGTAGGTCGCGGGGCCGACGACCCGATCTGCACTCCGAATCTCATTTTACACTTTTAATTTTGTCTCAGGATGTTTACTGGATTGTTTTGTTTTGGGACGTTCTGTTTTTGAATTTGTTTCTTTTTAAATAACTATGCGTTTCATGCCAGCTACTTGTGTAAGTAGTTTTATTCGCCAATTCAGTTCGAGCGACTCGATCTGCACTCCGAATCTCATTTTATCTACACTTTTAATTTTGTCTCAGGATGTTTACTGGATTGTGTTTTGTTTTGGGACGTTCTGTTTTTGAAGTTGTTCATTTTTAAATGACTATGCGTTTCAGCCAGTTACTTTTAACTCCCACCTCTTCATTCCTAACGCTGCAACTCCTGTGTAGCCAGGTTATACAGATTGATGCCAGTTACTTTTGTAGTTTTATTCACTTGAATATCTATTTTAGTAACGACCAATATTGATACTAAACTAGGACCTATTTCAAATGTTAAAATCACCAATACAATCTTTGTTGATTTTGATAACCACTGCCTACCTACGTCTGACCTTTTCATTTTCTTTGTAGAAAATTTTGAGAAACTCTACTCTCAAAAAAACAACAGTTGCTTGGGCAAATCAAAAACCAGATGTCATGAAGAAATACATATATACCTAGAAGAAAAAATCCTGAAACGTAGAAACTACGAATAGCAAACATAAATTAAAAATATTTATTCTTTGAAGAAAAATGTTACCTTTCTAATTTAAAATTTCATGCCTCGTGATGGCCCGACAACTCAATAACATGAGATCCTACCCTCAAAATGTATCGACTGTACCCATCTCGCTCAACGCACTTTGCTCTTAGCAAGAGAGAGTGAAACAGCTGTAGGCATTCGACATTGTTTTGTAGGGTAGGACTCACACAGCGGCAAAACCGCGGGTAATCAAGTTCCGATACGTTTCGCTGGAAATGTAAAAGCAATGCGATTTCCCGCTGATGCACCTCATTGTCTCTCAGAATCAAGTTACAATTTTACATGATAAAGTACTGCGCCGCTGGAAACTGGAAACAATACTCGAATCAAGCGTTGTGATGTTAATGAACCACGTAACACGACCGAGGGCTGCGGGAATTGTCGAAATGCGTTTTCGACAATTTAATTTTCGATAATTGCTTTCGATTAAAGTCACTTTTGAAAGTTATTAGAATCTTTTAAATATCGCTCAGGGACAGTTAGAAAACTTTTATGCTGACACATTTAAAAGATTCTCCTTTCTAAATATTTCTAATCCTATAAACTACGTAGTACCTAGGTCTTACAAGCTGCGTTCATTTCGCTTCTCGAATACCTAAATCTAACAGTCCATAAGCATGAAACGTGTAACTTTTCTCAGTTAAAAATACCTAATTTTCTGATCCCGATTCATAGTCTCAGTGTTTGCCATAATATTTCGTTCTTTTCAGCCGAAAGACGTCCACTGCTGGACAAGGTATCCCCAAGGTTTTCCACAAAGACCGGTCGTGCACCGCCCGCATCCAGACACCTCCCGTGACCTTCACCAGATCGTCGGTCCACCTAGTGGAGGCCTGCCCACACTACATCTTCCGGGTCGTAGTTGCCACTCGAGAACTTTTCTGCCCCAGCGGCCACCAGCTCTACGAGCTATGTGCCCCGCCCACTGCCATTTGATTTTAGCGATTCTTCCATAATATACTAAATATTTTTACGTTTTAGGTGTTTTTATGTATCCAAATGAATGGATTGATCCGATCGCACGTGCCCTACGTTTGGTGACGTCGCGAGCGCTCGCGGCTTTCTTTGAATCTATTTATTTANTGTCGCAACAGCGATGCCCATCGCAATGGGATTCCACTCAGCATATGCCGTGGCCCACGGTGGGGAAGGCCACGACGCTGGTTTTCAGTGGGCCCCATTCCGAGTGGAAGTCACGGACACTAACATAAACTGCATATCAACAAGGCCGTTTAAATCCTACTAATATTATAAATGCGAAAGTTTGGATGTCATGATGTCTGGATGTTTGGACGTTTGTTACTCTTTCACGCAAAAACTACTGAACGGATTTTGTTGAAACTTTACAGTATTACTGTTTATAACCCAGATTAACATATAGGCTATAATTTATGACGATCTGTAACATACTAAATTTCACGCGGGTGAAAATTTTGCCTAGTTTAAACTGACTGTACTGAAATAAAATTGTACTACGGGAGTATGGCAAGTGAAGTCATAATTTGGAGCATTTATTAAGGATTCCAAAATGGTATAACACTTGGTAAATTCTTGCCGTAATTGTCGACAATTTTTGTTTTTTTGGAAATAATCCCGTTTTTAACTTTATCTACCTTGGTTAAATATTANATTATTCATGATAATTCATGCTAAATCATGTATTACCTCCGCCATTTTCCGCAGTTTGGCACCTCACGTCACATAATTTTACCGAAGTCAGCCCTATAGCTTCGGCGCAGTGCCGATCACTGACGTTTGTCAACAAAATGGTGCTTGACTCTTGAGACAGGCTAAATTACACCATACTGTTAATGACATTGAGCATACATTTTTTTAAATACCTTCGCGAAGTAAAACTTCTGTACGTAGTACTTATTATTATTCTGTGGTAGAACAGTGAATAACCTACTTACTTTAAACTCGTACGGGTAAGCTAACTAACTCATCAACATCAGCATCTTCCGTAGCATAAAATTTATGTTAAAGATGAAGACGAGAAGAGAATCGTATCAAAATAAGAGGTTTATTAACTTTAAAATTAGCTAGAAGTAAAATGAAGATACATGGTCTTGTTAAACCTCTATCTCTATCATATAGCCAAACTAAGCTGCTAATCATAACTGTAAAAAGATCTTAAATTTATGGGCTATCGCATTAAATTCGGCATCAGCGTTAATATAACCAGACCAAAAATGAAGTTACGCGTCTGGTTAAACCATTTATCTATGGCCAAACTAACCTTAAATGATTCTGTAAAATATACTTTCCAATAACATTATAGGCCAGCAATTTATCATTAATATACCATCAAGGGTCCCGCGTCCTCTACCCGGCTTTGATAAAGGCTGCGATGGGCATCCCCGGCCGGATCTGGGTCACCGGGCCAGTAACCGTGCACCGTATCCTTGCATTTTTGCATAACCTATCGTTACACACGATCGTGAGGGATCGGTGCCAAATACCATACATTTTGTGCTTTGGAGAAATTAGCATTTAGGAGAAAAGAACGTGAAGTTGGGCTTTAGAAAACATGCTAAAGTTCCTTGAACGTAACTTTGAAGTCCTGAGAGATTTGGGGTCAAAATAGGACCTGGTATACAAATAGAACATTGTGAACAAAGAAACAATGAAAAAATATGTCCGCTTTCAAATATAATTCATAAGATCGATATGTCATTGGTGATGTACGAGCAAAAGGGTGTAATAAGTAACTGCATTTCAGTCCCATCGTTAATATTTTAATGCCCTGACGGCCGCGCGGACCGTTTTGCCTAATGAAGACAGTCAGTGGAAAATCCATTTTATATTGTCTACTGCTTTGAATATCGACCTATTACAATACCTAATTTGAAATATACCAAGAAAATGTAAGATAACGGCATGATAAACTTTAATAAGTACATCTAATTTAACTGTTGTCTTTTTGACTTCCCTTGTTTTTCGTTGAGATTTTTAGAACACCAGAAACAGACATTTCCACTGTCAGGATTCAAGACAGCACGATATCATTGTAATTCGGTATTATTTGTTAAAAAAAAATGTATGTGCGGGGAAAAATTGCTCGACTAAGCCTAGCCGCAGACCACCGACGTTTAGTTGGCTGATAGTTGGCTCGGGCTGTTAATCAGTATTGGAGATGTATGTGAGTTCGCACATTACACCGATTTTGTAGCGGCCGTTTCTTCATACAAATTAGAATCGGGCCCACCAACTATCGTCCGACAAAAAGTCGGAGGTCTGCGCCTAAGCTAAATCGATCTAAAAACACAGCCCATATTCTTTCACAAAGCAAAGCTATTTATTNAGAAAACTCGAGACTTTGGCCTCGAGAATTCCCGAAACTCGAGAAAAAAAATAAGTCGAGAAATCAGAAACCCTAGTGGTAACAATAATTTAGTGGCTTCAACAGTTATCCATTTCGGATGTACAATATGTTATTAGATACCTAATTTACCTAAAATAATAATAAAAAACGAATGTCAATAAATAATATTATGTCAAAACTTATAAAAATATTCATCTAGGTTATAAAAACATTTCTGCAACAACCATTCTTTCAATTTCTGTTTGAATTGCGGGTTTTCTAGTGCTTTTATACAGTTAGGCAAATGGTTAAACACTCGAGTTCCTGTAATCAAGGTACTCTTGCTATAAATATAACTTGATGATTTCAAAAAACGCGCTAATTTCAGTAACTAAGTAAGTACTGGTCTAGGATTTCTGCTCGAGCTTTCTCGAACTCGAGAAATTTGGCTTCATTCGAGACGAGAAAAAAATTACCGGAGCTCGAGAATTCTCGAGTTTCGATTTTGAAGCTTTAATATTCTTGAAAGCCTATTTTCTTACACAAAAGTAAGTTTTTTATTATTTAATAGGTCAAGGTTGCTTTTAGACTGGCCTATTCTTTCATTGTTTAACTGATTTGATTTGCAAGTAATGATCTCAATCGAAACTAAGTAATAATGTTCACCAACGAGTATGCTATATTATTTATTATGTATGTTTAATCTGACTGATATAAAAACTGAAAATTTTGTTAACTAGACAGTTACCTTACCTAACAGATGTTAGGTTAGGTACTCGTGCTTCCTCGTAAAGTTATCTGTGAGAAATTTTAAAATTTATTAAAAAGTGTTTTTTGTTCATAAAAAACTATTTATTTATTTATTTGACAGCTAACAAGACATACACAATTAACTGGAAAAAACATTGAAAACAATACGTGTTTATAGTAAAGCCTTAATTAAAAGCTGCCACAACATGTATAGATTGCATGGAAGCGTAGTATACACAAAATTCTAAAAAAAATTGAAAATTTATTTATTTACTTATCGTAATTTTGCTATTTGGATTTGTGTTCTTTAGAAAACAAGTGATTCATTGCAGCACCAGATTTTTATTGTTATTTATCCTTAAAGTACACGTGACTTTATGACTTTTGTTATGATTATTAGTAAATATGAATTATAAAAAAAGATTTTATTTTTTGTTTATTTCCTTACCAAAATAAGTGGTACTAAATTCTAATATCGATTGTTGTGCATAAAAGTAGGTATATTAAATTAAAAAACCCCTGTTTTTATTAAATTTCAACCGATTTCAGCAGTTTTCATTAAAAGACTCGAGACCCGAGAAAACTCGAGACTTTGGCCTCGAGAATTCTCGAAACTCGAGAAAAAAAATAGGTCGAGAAATCAGAAACCCTATACTGGTCCGATTTGAAAAAATAATTTTGTGTTACATAGCCCATTTATCGAGGAAGACTATAGTATACCATTACGCTACGACCAATAGGAGCAGAGCTTATTATTCACTAAGAATCTGGTTTAAGATACAAACCCACTTTCTGAAGATTTATTTCAAGAGTGGTGGCATCCCTATTTCCCAATGTCGATGCTGAAGAACGGAATACCGAACCGTATTCAGTACCGCCCCGCGCTTTGTATGTCATTGGCTGTTAATGTTTTAAATTAGACAAAATCAATTTGGCTCCTTATCATTGAAGAATAATACAGTAATCGATAAGCATCAATCGAAAGCAATAATTGATGGCATTATTACATAAACATAGCAATAAAATAATGCAAAGTAGGTGAAAATTTAATAAGTGGTAGAAGGATACTCTTTGCATTACTTAATGTCGCTTAAGTTTGTACTAATCTATCTTCTATAATAAGTAGTCGTAGATAAAAAAAAGCGAAACCACTTACTGATTCATCAGAAGAAGGGATCAAGAAATCTCAGAAACTACGCGTACTACACGTACTACTAAGTCGCGAGCGGATAGTAATAAATAAATTAATCAACAAACCGAAAGGTTACAAAAACCTACTTTAAAACAGACTCGTTGTATTTCATTGCGAATTGTTATTCTACACGGAGAAAATCACGGGCTGAATTTTTGTAATAACAAAAGGGAGTTACGAAACGGGTAGTTTGAGCAAACAGATGAAATTCAGTTTTGGCAATGCGAGGGATTACTCTGCCGGTTATTTTTGTAGCTGTTGCACTTCTACCCACAATTCCACATCATCCAATAGGGATTATCCCTGAAACGAAATTTCACTACCGATGGAATATTGTGCTTTAGAGTTGGGTTTGGAGTTTGTTTTTGATATAACTTTTTTGATTTGCGTGGATGATTGTAATGCTATGGAAAGTTTGAACCCCTGGGTGCTTTGCGAAGAGAGTGTTGGAACATCATAGGCATGCAGCAACTTTACTAAACTATATAGTTAAAGGGGCGTTAAACGCTATTTAAATTGACATTGAAGTATTATTTATTATGTTATTAAATACAACATAGACTAAGTAAGTATGTAAGGTCTTATACTACATAAATATTGAACGGAATTCTGGAAAGTAACACTAAACATATTTCATCAAATAAACTAATTGTTAAGACAACTAGACTAGAACCACCCCAAGTAACATTTTACTCCATTTAAGAGTTCACATTTAGTTCCAATGTGTACTTAAAGCATTAGTACAGTTCACTCGTGATGTATAAGCTGTATTATTGCAATTAATTACACCTATACCTGTCTAAGGGACTTATAGGAGTGTAGACTAGTGTAGAGTTATACTTTTATACGATTGTTGGTGTTATAATACTCTAACAACTATCCTTTAGTCAGCCGTCTGACTAATAGCATTATAGGAGGGTAGAGATACGGCAACTGCTGTTTAACGGCCTACTTGTACGATGTTATAGAGCTAGCATTTTAATAGAACACACGTGGTCATTTATAAAGCCAAAGGCTGTTACGTTTACTTGTTTTAGACTGTTATACAGCTAGTAGCTGTAGTAGTCGCTTCCCAAAGATGCTGAAAGGTATGTTGGCCATGTAGGTAATCAATAATAAAATTCTTAGGATAGTATAGGATTCTTTATTTTTCTGTAACAGTATGTTTAATTTATCTGTCTTATGTTAAAATAGGTAGGTATGAATGAAGACATTGTAATAGAACAAGTTTTTTTAATCCTAATTAGGTATATTTGAAATGTTATTTTTACTTACCTACATACGTACCTCATTACAAATAAGTAGATTAATTATTTTTTCACTAGACAGCAACCCTAACAGCGTAAGAAGAGTTCAGAGGCACGCGATAGAAAGAGACAAAACTTGTAGGTGAATAAAATTGTAGGTACGTAGTGCTGTGCGAGCTGAATTCCACTGTATCGCGTCGCAGCAAGACTCGCATTTATTTAAATCGTCGTGCGGAGTAATCCTTCTGTACCTGTACTATTACTTATTCTGTGGTTAAACGCTATTTAAATTGACATTGAAGTATTATTATGTTATTAAATACAACATAGACTAAGTAGGTATGTAAGGTCTTATTTTACTACATAAATATTGGATTAAGCTAAGGCATAAGAGACGGAATTCTGGAAAGTAACACTAAACATATTTCATCAAATAAACTAATTGTTAAGACAACTAGACTAGAACCACGTTTCCCCTATTCATCGCAAAATAATCTTTACACTCGTCATAATATTTTCACAGTTATAACATTGAGGAGATAATAGTAACGCATTGTAGCAGTTGTAGTAACTATATTCTTATCAGTTTATGATAAGCTTCATCGATTTGATTGTAGTTGCAACTTGCAATGTCATAATGATTCCAGTTTTATTAGAGCGTAACATCAATAAGAACATAACATTAACATTATAACACACATAACTTAACATTAGTCGTAGATTTTAATTCGTAATCGCTTCGTTAACATCACATCGCTTAATTCGTTCGTAACGTTACATCGCTAATCGTTATGATATTTTGTTACAATTAAATTAATGAAAATTGAACTGTCGCTTAATAAGTAGGCAGTTAGCGTCAAATAAGTAGTTCGTATGGACAACCTAACACCTAAAGTGACCAAAAAGTTGACAAAACAAACTTATTCCCGTGCTTATTCTAACTGTAACAAAGACGTGTTGCGAACTTTTTGGAATATACTATACTTAGACCTTGTTGGTACTTATAGTTTGCCATTTTGTAGTATAGTAATTTTAGTACATTTTACTTTTTTTAATATCACTTGCATTTTTATAAAACCAAAAACATTTTGTTACTAGCTGCATTTGTGATCAGCAAAATAGGACTTACAAGTAACATCATAAAATCCTGCTTCCATCTCACAAGCTACACCGAGCAAGCCCTATTAACAAAGCCCCTAGCTAATTAATAAATTCAGTTCCAATCTCCCCACAATGGCGACCTTAATAAGTTTATTAGAACTGTTTATATCACTGGCCGGCGATACAATAACGTAGTTACTGCCGATCGGTGCACTAGGGTCCCTGGGGATGGCAGGCCTCGCTTCAGTGTTAGAGATATACCTACTATAGCTAAATGTAATATAAAAGGGATACAGAGCAACTTAGCTGTACCCGCGACTTCGTACGCGTGGATCCCGTTTTACCCCCTTAGGGGTGGAGTTTCATAAAATTCTTTCTTAGCGGATACGTCATAACATTTAGAGTAGGCGCACACCGTTGATTTTTCGGCGGCCGAAAGTTTAGTCGGGCAGTTGATTAGTATGGGCATGTATGGGAGTGCGCACACTACGCCGATTCGATTAGGCCGATTCTTCATACAATTTAAAATCGGGCACAACTATCGGCCAACTAAAAATCAACGGTGTGCGCCTACTCTTACCTGCATGCCAAATTTCAGCCTGATCCGTCCAGTGGTTTGGATTGTGCGTTGATAGATCACTATGTCAGTCAGTCACCTTTGAGTTATAATATTTAGATGACACATGATGACTAGTCGATGAAGGTCTGTCATCCTATCTTGATCTATGATTAAGATGGCAGCCCGCGAAGCCACTGTATCTGTATACCTGTGTTTATTGTTGTAATCTTTATTTAATGGATATAATAAAACCCCGTTCTTGAAGTCCAGTAATAACATTCACTGACACACGCGTGAAAATAGTTTGAATAACAAATATTTTCCGTTTTTGCAACATTTATCTTTACTCCTCCGCCCGTATTGGCTGTAGGGTAATATTATAAAGCCTTTCTCAATAAATGGGCTATCCAACACAAAAGGAAGTGCAGTCGAAACCCAATGATCCACGAACTAGCTATACGAGGTGCCATGATGACTCTTTTATCTTTTGTCAAAAAATAAAACGAAATTGTACCTACCTACACACAGCGCGTCAGGTAAACACTGTAGCATATACCATGCTTGTTGGTGCTGTTTTCCAATAAAAACGGATAGTTTGAAGCGCTGAAAAACGTAGGTTTAAACTGTACCTAGGCGATGCGATCCTACTATCCTTTTACCACAATTTGTGCTTTTACCTACTCTATGCTCGCGACCCAGATCTGTCCCAGAAGCGTTGCCATGGCAACCGAGCGCGTTCCACATTCGATTACCGTCTAACATCGTTATGAAGCAATTATTCCTGAGAATCAGTGAGAATCCTGACTCTTGCAATGTCCGGCCTATCACATCTTGAATTAGGGTTAAAAGAATCTCCCTCTAATCTGAAAGCTAGTCAATGTAGGGTTTGAAACTCAAGATTGAACACATCAGCTGATTGAATTAAATGAACGTACCTACATTTTTCCAGTCTACGAAAGAAATATTAGCTAATTTAATTAAATAAGTACATATGTACATAAAATATTATTACCAATACTAGTCCAAAATTAGCAGAACTTGTACTACTAGTGAATGTAATGGATACGATTGCAAAAAAAATCTTATTTTTATACAAAATGGACCTAAAGAAAAGAAATATCTACAACATTAATTTCCTGTAACTTTCAACTACGGAAAAGACCCTAACTCTGCAATTCTGAAATTGAAGCCAAAGCAATTATGGAGGCAGTACGTACTGTTACATTGCAACGGCCTCCAAAATAATCTATTGCCGCTCGAAAATAGGATTGCAAATGAAAAAATGAATAAGCTATTGGCAATTTCTATTTTTACGATTGCAAGTATTGCAACTCGCGTAACTGCGACCACAGAGGAAGAAGAGTCAGTATGACAACTTCCATAAAGATGCCCTTTAAGGATAGCATAGAATACAATATTTTGCTTTATTGCATAAACAATAGGAAACAAATTAGCTTGGACTAATGCCCGTTTTCACCATCAATCCCTAATGTTTAAGTGACCCCTATGGTAACAGATAACAGAAATTTTGTTTTCATAGAGGTCACTTAAAAATTAGGGATTGATGGTGAAAACAGGCATAAGTCTTTGCTTTAAGGGAAATACCTATTGTTTGATCCCATATTAACAAAACAATAATAACCTAATGGACAACACTAATAGTAATATGGAATTACAATAAATATTTTAGCATTTCGTTATAGTTGTTGCAAATCACGATTTACGAAGGCGAGTGAGCTTTACATGTGTGGTGGTCGGTGGTTCGTTTTTCAAAAGTTTGATAGACAATGTTACACTATCGTTATGTGCATGCACACGTACACACACAAGTAAAGCTCACTCGCCTTTGTGAGTTGCAAGAATACTTATAGTCTACCATTATATTCTACACTGTGCTACAATGCTACGCCGTAGCATTGAAAAAGTTCAATTTCGCCGGACACGGAAGCGGCAGGCACGTCTACGACGGGCGGCAAGGCAGGGCAGAATGTTTGGGCGGATTTATTGCCTGCGAGTTGCTTGGGCGGGCGTTTTGTTGGGCTATTAGGATGCACCGTAACGTAGATATTGGTCGTAAAACCTATTGGTTCTTAAGACGAAATCTAATGTTTTCTACAAAGTATTATCACCAAGAATGTATGGAGGAGTAGTGAATGAGAGAAGTAGTACCTACACACGTTTAGTAGCAAGTTACCTAATAAGTCAACCTTTAAGATAACCTTTGGCATTATTATATTAATTAGCAGGAGATGCGGGGTTCAACTAGCGACACTTTAATTGCTCTACAGTAACCAAAGTAGTTGCTCTCTCAAAATTGTATGGGCGTTTTGTTGAACTAATTATATGTTAAGCATTTTAATTGTCTTAAATGTTTATTACTGGATTACGAAATCTCTTATCGATATTAATGTACCCAATTCCTAGATGAGATGATGATATGGACGATGGACGTAGAAACCGTAAGCAAACCTTATGCCGAGCCATCCATGTCTAATGATTTTAGTAAATCTAATTTAATTAGAAAATGAATTCATAATGCGGATACGAGAGCGATTAAAACCTCTGTATGATTTAACCTATAATCTAGCCTAGACTTCAATTTATAAAAGATACAATTGCCTCGGTTAGCTGTTTAAAATAGTTGAGATGCATCTGTTCTAGTAATGTAACTTTCAATTTAAACTATTGGTTGACTAGCGGAGAATGCTTTTAGCATTAAATACACCAACCTTTTGTGCGCTATTAGTGCAATAAAGTGTACCGTGTAGATTAAATTACCTTACTTTCATGTAATTTAATCATTATTTCTTCTCCCCCAGCGCGGTGCAATGGCGGTGCGGTGATGGCGGATGGCGGGTCGGGCGCGGCGGACGCGGAGGCGGGAGCGGGCGCGGGCGCGGGCGAGTCGGCGGCTCGCGGCGCGGCGCTCGAGCGGGCTTACGTGCATGACGTGTACGAGCAAGCGGGCGAAGATGGCGACGAGGCGATACGTGCGCCGGCGCCGGGCGTGCGGACCTTCCTGTCCGAGCTCGAGCCGGGCAGCCTGGTGTGTGATGTCGGTCAGTATTAACAAGATATTCCCAGTTTGTATCCTACAGAGCGTGGAACGTCCACAAGGTGGACCGACGACATCATTAAGGTAGAAGGAAGGCGCTGGACGCAGGCCGNTTCTCTTTTATGAAATTTGTTAGTACTAAGGTTGAATTATTAAATAATCACTGTTAAATGTGATTAATTTATCACTTTTACCGCGACTGTCGGTAATTATTCATAATAACCGGTTATTATTAATAATTTTCAATTTATCACATTAACCGTAACAGATATAATAAAACCCCGTTCTTGAAGTCCAGTAATAACATTCACTGGCACACGGGTGAAAATAGTTTGAATAACTAATATTTCCGTTTTTGCAACATTTATCTTTACTCCTCCTCCTCCGCTCGTATTGGCTGTAGGGTAATATTATAAAGCCTTCCTCGATATATGGGCTATCTAACACAAAAGGAAGTGTAGTCGAAACCCGGTGATCAACGAACTAGCTATACGAAGTGCCATGGATGACTATTTTATCTTTTTGTCAAAAAGTAAAAAGAGATTGTACAAACAGAGCGCATCAGGTAAACACTGTAGCATATACCATGCTTGTTGGTGCTGTTTTCCAATAAAAACGGGTAGTTTGAAGCGCTGAAAAACGAAGGTATAATAGACTATACCTAGGCGATGCGATCCTACTATCCATTTACCACAATTTGTGCTTTTACTCTGTGCTCGCGACCCAGATCTGTCCCAGAAGCGTTGCCATGGCAACCGAGCGCGTTCCACATTCGATTACCGTCTAACATCGTTATGAAGCAATTATTCCTGAGAATCAGTGAGAATCCTGACTCTTGGAATGTCCGGCCTATCACTAGTCTTGTAAAGTAGGGTTAAAAGAATTTTCCTCTCATCTGAAAGCTAGTCAATGTAGGGTTTGAAACTCAACATTGAAAAAATCAGCTGATAGAATTAAAGTAACGATAATTTTTTCAATCAATCTGATATCCACGGAAAAAATTGAATATCAACTAATACATATGGCTAGATTTAAATAAATAAGTACATAAAATATTATCACCAATAA
This sequence comes from Ostrinia furnacalis, assembly GCF_004193835.3. NCBI lineage: Eukaryota > Metazoa > Arthropoda > Insecta > Lepidoptera > Crambidae > Ostrinia > Ostrinia furnacalis. Next base: position 199,079 of record NW_021131411.1, on the reverse strand, counting down.
TTCTATTCCAAAATTAGCGAAACATGTACTACTAAGTAGCGACTCAAAAAAGATACATCATATAGGACTTAAACTTACCTAAATGTAATCGATACGATTGCAAAAAAAAACTTATTTATACAAAATGCCTAAAGAAATGTCTACAACATTAATTTCCTGTAACTTTCAACTACGGAAAAGACCATAACTCTGCAATTTTCAAATTGAAGCCAAAAACCAATTATGGAGGCAGTACGTACTGTAACATTGCAACGGCCTCCAAAATAATCTATTGCCGCTCGAAAATAGGATTGCAAATGAAAAAAATGAATAAGCTATTGGCAATTTCTATTTTTACGATTGCAACTCGTGTAACTACGACTACAGAGGAAAAAGAGTCAGTATGACAACTTCCGTAAAAGATGCCCTTCAAGGATAGCATAGAATACAATATTTTGCTTTATTGCATTAACAATAGGAAACAAATTAGCTTCGACTAATGCCCGTTTTCATTATCAATCCCTAATTTTTAAGTAACCCCTATGGAACACATAAGATAACAGGAATTTTGTTTTCATAGAGGTCACTTAAAAATTAGGGATTGATAAGTTTTTGCATTAAGGGAAATACCTATTGTTTGATTCCATATTAATAAAACAATAATAACCTAATGGAGTAATATCAAATTACAATAAATACATTAGCATTTCGTTATAGTTGTTGCAAATCACGAAGGCGAGTGAGCTTTACCGCGGCGGTAAAGCTCACTCGCTGTCACTGTTTGTTTTTCAAAAGTTTGATAGACAATGTTACACTATCGTTATGTGCATGCACATGTACACACACAAGTAAAGCTCACTCGCCTTCGTGAGTTGCAAGAACTATACAAGAACTAGCGGCCGCCCGCGACTTCGTACGCGTGAATTCTGTTTTTCCCGCTAATTCCCGTTCCCGTGGGAATTTCGGGAATTCCTTTCTTAGTGCACCTCTACGGTACCTAAGCTACGTCCCTTCCAAATTCCAAGTGCCTACGTTTAGCCGTTTAGGCTGTGCGTTGATCTGTCAGTCAGTCAGTCAGTTTCTCCTTTTATATATTTAGATACTTGTAGTCTACCATTATATTCTATACTGTGCTAAAATGCTACGCCGTAGTTTGTAGTACCTATTAAAAAAAGTTCAATTTCGCCGGACACGGAAGCGGCAAGCACGTCTACAACGGGCGGCAAGGCAGGGCAGAATGTTTGGGCGGATTTATTGCCTGCGAGTTGCTTGGGCGGGCGTTTTGTTGGGCTATTAGGATGCACCGTAACGTAGATATTGCTCGTAAAAGCTATTGGTTCTTACGACGAAATCTAATGTGTTTCTTTTTTTTACAAAGCTAATTAGTCATAAGATAGGCCCCCTATTGATGTTTATTGTGTGCATATCCCAACTAATATTATAAATGCGAAAGTAACTCTGTCTGTCTGTCTGTCTGTCTGTCTGTCTGTCTGTCTGTCTGTCTGTCTGTCTGTTACGCTTTCCCGCTTAAACCTCGCAACCGATTTTGATGAAATTTGGCATAGAGATAGTTTGAGTCCCGGGAAAGAACATAGGATAGTTTTTATCCCGATTTTTGAAACAGGGACGCGCGCGATAAAGTTTTTCTGTGACAAACTAAATTCCACGCGGGCGAAGCCGCGGGCGGAAAGCTAGTATTTTAATAAAGGTTACTAAACCTTTGTTTGTCACCTATCATCCGCTTTGCAGCGGAGTGAAGTCACGTGAAGTCGAACCCTTAACTTCGAACTCCAGTTTAACTTTCCCCCGGGACAAACTTGACCTTCACTGGTTGGGTTTTTATTGGCTGTACATCCTGGCTACACAGGAGTTGCAGCAGTGGGAAAGAGAGGTGGGAATAGTCCCGTTTTGCTACAAAGTACTTATTATCACTGAGAATGTATGGAGAAGTAGTACCTACATACGTTTAGTAGCAAGTTACCTAATAAGTCAACCTTTAAGATAACCTTTGGCATTATTATATTAATTAATAAATGCAGGAGATGCGGGGTTCAACTAGCGACACTTTAATTGCTCTTTAGTAACCAAAGTAGTTGCTCTCTCAAAGTTGTATGGGCGTTTTGTTGAACTAATTAAGAATATGTTAACTATTTAACTGTCTTAATATTTATTACTGGATTACGAAACCTGTTATCGATATTAGTGTACGCAATTCCTAGATGAGATGATGACGGACACAGAAATCGTAAGCAAAACACATAAATCCAAAAAACATTAACACCGAACTATCCATGTCTAAATTATTTGAATAAATCTAATAATTAGAAAATGAATTTAAAATGCGGAGATGAGAGCGATTAAAATCTCTGTATGATTCTAAGATTCTAACCTATAATCTAGCCTAGACTTTATTTAAAAACTAAAATAACAATTGTCTTTTGACAATTGATTTTTATGTATATTAAAATTAAAATTGGTTGACAGACGGATAATATTTTTAGCATTAATGAACTTAAGTTCAACCTTGTACGCTATGATTTGTGCAATAAAAGTATGATACTTTTATTGCACAAATCTTTCTTATGGTATACTGTATACCTTAACTTGCCTTACTTTCATGTAATTTAATCATTATTTCTTCTTCCCCAGCGCGGTGCAATGGCGGTGCGGTGATGGCGGATGGCGGGTCGGGCGCGGCGGACGCGGAGGCGGGAGCGGGCGCGGGCGCGGGCGAGTCGGCGGCTCGCGGCGCGGCGCTCGAGCGGGCTTACGTGCATGACGTGTACGAGCAAGCGGGCGAAGATGGCGACGAGGCGATACGTGCGCCGGCGCCGGGCGTGCGGACCTTCCTGTCCGAGCTCGAGCCGGGCAGCCTGGTGTGTGACGTCGGTCAGTATTAAGATATTACCAGTTTTGTATCCTAAAGAGCGGGTCGTCCACCCACAAGGTGGACCGACGATATCATTAAGGTAGCAGGAAGGCGCTGGACGCAGGCCGCTACCAACCGCGGCGCTCGAGCGGGCTTACGTGCATGACGTGTAGTGTACGAGCAAGCGGGCGAAGATGGCGACGAGGCGATACGTGCGCCGGCGCCGGGCGTGCGGACCTTCTTGTCTGAGCTCGAGCCGGGCAGCCTTCTGTGTGATGTCGGTCAGTATTAACAAGATAAATATTTCCAGTTTTGTATCCTAAAGAGCGGGACGTCCACTCATAAGGTGGACCGACGACCTGATAAAGGTAGCAGGAAGGCGCTGGACTCAGGCCGCTATCAACCGCGGCTCTCGAGCAGGCGTACGTGCATGACGTATACGAGCAAGCGGGCGAAGATGGCGACGAGGCGATACGTGCGCCGGCGCCGGGCGTGCGGACCTTCCTGTCTGAGCAGGAGCCGGGCAGCCTTGTGTGTGATGTCGGTCAGTATTAAGATATTTCCAGTTTGTATCCTACAGAGCGTGGGACGTCCACCCACAAGGTGGACCAACGATCTGATAAAGGTAGCAGGAAGGCACAGGACTCAGGTCGCTATCAACCGCGGCTCTCGAGCGAGCTTACGTGCATGACGTGTACGAGCAAGCGGGCGAAGATGGCGACGAGGCGATACGTGCGCCGGCGCCGGGCGTGCGGACCTTCCTGTCTGAGCTCGAGCCGGGCAGCCTGGTGTGTGATGTCGGTCAGTATTAACAAGATATTCCCAGTTTGTATCCTACAGAGCGTGGAACGTCCACAAGGTGGACCGACGACATCATTAAGGTAGAAGAAAGGCGCTGGACGCAGGCCGCTACCAACCGCGGCTCTCGAGCGGGCTTACGTGCATGACGTGTACGAGCAAGCGGGCGAAGATGGCGACGAGGCGATACGTGCGCCGGCGCCGGGCGTGCGGACCTTCCTGTCTGAGCTCGAGCCGGGCAGCCTTGTGTGTGATGTCGGTCAGTATTAACAAGATATTCCCAGTTTGTATCCTAAAGAGCGGGACGTCCACCCACAAGGTGGACCGACGATCTGATAAAGGTAGCAGAAAGGCGCTGGACTCAGGCCGCTATCAACCGCGGCGCTCGAGCGATCTTACGTGCATGACGTGTACGAGCAAGCGGGCGAAGATGGCGACGAGGCGATACGTGCGCCTGCGCCGGGACATGCTTAGTTTTGTATCCTAAAGAGCGGGACGTCCACCCACAAGGTGTACCGACGACCTGATAAAGGTAGCAGGAAGGCGCTGGACGTAGGCCGCTGCCAACCGGACAACATGGAAAGCATTGGGGGAGGCCTATGTTCAGCAGTGGACGTCCTATGGCTGAGATGATGATGATCCTAAAGAGGTTACTGACGAAGACGGTGATCCGGTGAAGCTTGTGGAAAGCGTCTGCATGCGCAGGACCAGTCTTTGTGGAACTCCTTGGGATCTTTTGGTTCATTCGGACGAAAAACGAAAAATATCTTTTCATAGAAACCTAAATTAATCAAGTAAAGTATACGTAGAAATAGACGAAGACGAAGACTGCTTTAAAAGCAACACCAAATATTGTGCGAGTGATTTCAATCAGTTATCCCCAGTCGGCTTGAGAGAGCTTGCTGTTAAGCAGCCAAAGCTCTATCAGCGCTTTATACGCTTTTCAAAAGCACTATAAATCCCAACGCCACACTCAGTACACTTCTACCTAATCTATCTGTTTTTATACAGAAAGGTCATCAAGGGCTCACTTACTCATCACGAAATCTCAGAAGCTTACAAGTGCTAGGAGTCTCAAATTTTGCATAGGGGTTCCTTTTAGAACTTAGGTGCTTACTAAGACGGGATTTTGCAAAATTCAACCCCTAACGGGTTACAAACGGGGTCCACGCGCACGAAGTCGCGGGTCGCCGCTAGTAGTAGATAGTCTATAGGTACTCTAAAAATAAAGTGATTCCAAGCAATATGAACTGCATCGCTCCTACTTCTAAGTAGCGGGTTGCTTAATGAATTCAATTTGCTCCACACTCCGTCCTTCTAAGGTCTCTAATAGACTCTATAATAAATTTAAGTTGCCTGCGACGTATAATTTTCCTCAGTAAGTGCCTCTGAGAAACGATGTATTCAATACTATGCTATGAAACATGACCATGTCGGTATAATGACGTACAGTCAGTACATTTGACTAGATTTTTGTTGAAAAATCGCCCCTGTTATAACTACATAGATGCCAGTGTTACGTGGACATGCCGTCGTCTGTATGTACCTACATTTTGCAATGCTCTAACGTTATCGCCTTTTTAAATCAATTCTGTTCATAACAGTTGGAATAAGGTTTATTTTCAAATAGAAAATAAAATACACGTTATGAATTTTACGAAACAAGCGCTCAAAACTAAGCTTACAAAATTTCAACTATAGTTACTTCAGATTCTTTAAAATAATGTACAAGACATAGTAGCTAACAGTTGGTATGTTCAGAATTACTAAAAAGTTAATCAAAATTAAATAAAGAACTAAAAAAATAGAGCATTTAAAAATCCCGCCTACAGAAGCTATATTTATATTGAGGTCTGATGTTATTGTAACATTTACACAGAAGCCCTTTGAACTTGTGAACTCCGAGAGCCTTTTTAAGATCTCAATCTACCCACACGAAAGCAAACAACGTGTTTAGTGGATAACAAGTTCTCATTAATTAATTATGTTACAAATGGAGATAGTAAATGTCACGCGTGGGTGTATTGCTCTTCTTTATCATAATATTAAAGTCAGAAAGAAGCTAATACTATCTACTTTACTTTTTTCTTAATCTTAACAACTTAAAACACAAATTTACGGTTATTAATCTAGGAATCGCCGAAGGAAGGTTTGGTATAATCATGCATCAGAGTCAAAAGTTGCATAGAAGATTTCGATTTGAATTGTATGATAATAATTATTATTTTCTGTAAAGAAGGTTACCCATACCAAATTTTCCACATGAAAAGTCACAGGAGCTTTTTAAAATCTATTTACGTTCGAATTCAGTGGGTTTTTATCACTTTAACATCAGATTTACAGAACAGCAACAACAGAACGATTATACCTACACTATTTTCAATTAAATTATTATCAACGAAGTCCAGCCTTCGCAGAGATTAGCTATAGCCCATCCTGTCCATGAATAAAATGACGATTGAATAACTCAAATTATATGTACAGTAGATTGTAAACTAAGCGGACTTGGCTCCGGAATCGAATCACCCCTTCTGCGTCATCGGGCCGTCAAACGTCATTAGGCGTATCTTCCGAACGTGAAAGGGCTTTACAAAATGAAATTCATCAGGCATGAAACGCGATTGGACGCGTTGCAAGTCCATTCTGCATTGGACGGAATTTGCAGTATTGTATGGTAATGCTGTACCTATTCTGTTGCAAAACAGATTGTGCAAAAAATAACGCCCTGATGGTTTGCGTTCATAATTGCAGTTACAGGCCCCAATTCCTTATGGAACAATTTTCTTGGAGTCATCCGTGTTGATTATAGTATCTCCTATCTGGGATGAACTTACTACTATTTAAATTGCAAAAAGGAAAAATTGCCTAACTATGTCACCTATCACACCATATAATTCTTTGAGGAGAAACGAAACAATGGTTCGAAACGAGGAAAGCTCATCCTCATATTGATGATGATAGCGTCACCGTTTTACATGGATGAAGTTGCGGGTCAAACTAGTCCATTTGGACTTCCATAGAAAGATCACTAACCTTTACACCGTTTGATAAAGGCTTCGAATAACACGTTATTTTGCTTGGTTTCTACAAACTTGTTAATGTGGGTGGTTAGGTATTGTCAAAATGTCATAGGTTAAGGATGTGTACAGAGAGGTACTATTGTATGGTGTGTTCTGTTATTCACCTATTTGTGCCACTTCCCTATTGGTTACCTCGAATTCTTGGAATCCTTTCCTTTTAAACAAACATTTTAGTAAGTACATGAACACGAACGATTCCACCGGAAGTTTTCTTTCAGGGTTATAACGAGGAGAAACGATTTTTTACTAATAGCTGTCATCCATACATACAATACCTACCTACTATACATAGATAATCCAACAGACTTGGCATTCCGACAATAAACACACACTATCACTCACAGTAAGAAACATTGTGTTTTGCAAGAATCAAAATCTACCCATGGGCATGGCTTGTGGAGTTACAATTAGGTATATAAATTAAGTGATTAAAATTAAATGACGATAGTCCTGAGTCAGAATGAAAATAATATTGAATAGAGCTATTTAGCGAAGCGTCATTTATTGCGATAGCGTGTGACATTTCGAAGTCACCCTTTTCGCTGAAACATCGTAATGCTGTGCCATTGCCATTCCGAGGCAATGTTACTGGAAAACTGAATCATTATAATTACTACCTAGAATCTAGACCCGATAATTACTATACTTAGAATTCCAGATATCAATGCCTAATACAGCATCTGAACGGATTTTTTTTTAACTCACCGTACCTTAAACTTTTGACTACTAAAAAGTAGGGTTCTCAATTCGACTAATCACGATCATCTGTATGGAACAGATGATTTTAGGTAATTAGCAATGCATACGGACGTAGGTAGATGAGTATAAAAGTACCAACTCTATGGGCAATTTTCGCAAATATATTTATTTATAACTAGCTTTCCGCCCGCGGCTTCGCCCGCGTGGAATTTTGTCTGTCACAGAAAAACAATATCGCGCGCGTACTTGCTCACCGTTTAGACCTACCCTGGACTACGACAAAGATTTTAAAACCAAAATAAGCTCAATCGGCCCAGCCGTTCTCGAGTTTTTATCAGACTAACGAACATCAATTCATTTTTATTTATATATATTTGCACGTAATCAAGATTCGCCAAGCAAACCATTAAAATCCTCTTAACGTGCTGTAAACCCAGCAAAAATGCTATTCTGAAAACCCCAGTTAACCTTTTCAAATAACCGACTCGCCCGTCATCTCCCGACGTGCTAACAACTAAACATGGCGGATTAAATTATCAGCTGTTTATTTATTTACAGGCTGTGGCAACGGCAAGTACTTGAGCGTGAATCCGGCCGTGTACTCAGTGGGAGGCGACCGGTGCACGCGCCTCGCATCGCACGCTCGCCATCACAGCAATGAGGTAAACAAAACAACAATGCACTTGAACATAAATAGATGGTGTTTACAAACAGACTAACGCAATATTAACGAGTTGATAGTAAAATGTCGCGGTCTCGATTGGTCCTGACGATGAAGGCCTTATTTCTCAGAAAATATTAGTTTATTGCTTCTTCTCTGGATTACATAAAGAGATGGTTATGAACCAAACATTCCATTTATACTTAACTTGAGGGCCATTAAATCGAGGGTCTATTCGTCCAAGGTATATTCATTCATCACTTAAGTACCATCAGGTGCGAGACAGGCCAAAGAGCTACCTCGTAGTGGATAAAAAAATAATAAAAAAAGCACAGTTAAAACTGTCAATTCAAGAATTTTGAGAGTAAGGTGATTCGATCTCCATAGTTTGTTCCTTGTGGGCTGAGGTGAACACACCCCTACACAAGCATATCTTGGCTGGAGGGTACCGATAATGTTTGAAACTCCTTTTAACTGAAGTACACTTTTACTCATCATGATATATCCCTATACACAAGTGCCACTAACACCCAAACATTTCCAGGTGGTAGTATGCGACAACCTCTGCCTACCCTTCCGCGATGAGTCATTCGACGCAGTGCTGTCCATCGCAGTGGTGCACCACTTCGCGACGGTGGAGCGGAGGGCCATGGCACTCAGGGAGCTGGCCAGGGTCACCAGGATCGGGGGAAGACTCCTCCTCACTGTGTGGGCTATGGAGCACGAAGGACGGAACTTCCATTCTCAGGTAATAATCACGAAGTAGACTACATAAGTGTTCGGTTAGCGAAAGTGCCCGGAAAGCTGCAGTCCGCGAGTAATGGCGCCATATTACGAGGAACATCACTCTGAATCGTGATTCACTATGATGACCACGACCACTCTGACAAGAGTTTACTGACTGAGAAGAAGAAGAAGACTACATAAAGTCCTTTATTAGACATTTATGTGGCTCTCACAGCTCTAAATTGGTCTTGGAGCATGTTATTCATACATGCTTTTTGATTTCAGGACGTGCTGATTCCTTGGCATAGGCCAGCTACGTTGTGCCCGCCGACACCGACGCCTAGATTCCTGTCTGTCGATCATGATCAGTAAGTTCTGTCACAGCATAAATAATTAATAATAATAAATACCTCTTAATAATGCTACTGATTAATTCTAATGAGTATTAAAATGATTCTTTTTATTTTGCAGGAACATAGAGTCTTGGAAATCCCGAGACGGATCTCCAGGGTCATCCTCACTTTCGTCACCCAACGAAACCTGCTATTCATTCGTACGGAGGGCACTTCAAAAGCTCGCTGGTCGTCGTTCGTTTTTGCCTTCCTGGGGTCTAGCCAGAGTCCCACCACGACCTTGCACGGGGCTAGAACCACCGGCTGCAGATCTACCCATCGAACTCCGGCGTTTGGATGAAGCTTTACCCCCAAGATTGATCACACAAAACTCTGAAAGTTCCACAATGAAATCCAGAAGTTTAACTGATATCGCCGACGTCGAAAGGCGCACTCTCGTCCGCTCAAGGTCCAGTTTACCTAGCCTAGGAGGCGACGAAAACGAACCACCTCCCATTGAAAAACCAGCGCCCGAAATCCCCGAACCTCGAAAGAAACCACGTCTCGTAAAACAAAAGAAATCCATAAACGAAGACGATGCCGAGGAGGACTTAGACAAACCCACAGATATGAAAAGTATGGTAGAAGAAATGCCTAATTTTAAAATACATACGTATAGATTAGAGCCCAAAAAACCTGGAGTTTTCAAGCAGACGTCACTCAATGAAGAGTTAATGTCAGTGGAACGATTACGTGAGAAGGAACATTTGAGAAAAAATATCCAAAAACAGGCGTCTCTCAACGAGGAGTATCTCTATCGGCGACCGGGCGCTTTAGATTCAATACGTGACTCAATATTTTCTACATCAGCAACCACCGCTAAGAAATTCCAGTCCCTCAAAAACGGCCTCACTAGTAAGTTCAAAACATCTACAACGAATATAGATAAAGTAACGGTGTTCGTAAGAATGCTTCAAGGGTGGAAGAATCACGGGCCGGTGCCAGAAGTTCCTACGCCGAGTGACAATAATCCAGCAACTGAAAAAGCTGTGCCTGAGAGACGCCATTCTAGAGAAGATGGATCTGATTCCTCAAAGGATAGCAGTTTGCAGAGTGATACTAGCGTTGACTCGGAAGACAGTTTCGCATCTGTGATATACGTCCCTAAAGCAGACGGCTCAGGCGACCCACTATCGCCTACTCCTCTTTCACCCGGCCCCACCTCGCCTAGATTAAAAGTGTCGTCTGTTCCAACCTCCCCTCGAATGAAGAGCTCACCAGGCCTTCCTTCGCCAAGGATAAAGCAGGCTTTTCCTCTAATTCGTCCACCGGCGTCACCGAGTGCCGTCCAACCACCTACTGTAAACAAGATATTAGTCGCACAATACAGCTTAAAAAACTATTCTTCATCCAGTTCTATTTGTGCTGTACCATTAAAACCACAGTCAAAAAGCCAACCTAACTCTCCACCAAAATCAGAGTCAGACGACAAAGTAATTAAGCCAGAACTTCAGCAACTCATAAACAGCAACGTGTCTGTAGAAGTCTTTGAAGAAATAGATCCTATACCGCCCATTAAGGAGGAAGAGGAAACACCAACAGAGGTAACGAAAGAGCTTATTGCCGAAATCAACAAAGACATAGAAGAAATTCACAAACTTACAGAGGAGACAAATCAAATGAAACCAAGAGTTGTACTTCAAGATGTGAAACCGTACCCAAAAATTACACTGCAAACAGTGGCTGAGTTGCCAGAAATTCCACAATTTAAACCCAAGGAAACCAACAAATCTTCATCGGATACATTGGATTCTAGATCTGCAGAACGTAAACGCAAAGAGCGGATAAAACAGATAAAAGATATTCTAAATAAAGGTATCCCTGCGGGGAGCTTTGGAAGACGACCTCCATTCCCAATCGTTCGCACTGGCAAATCCGAGCATGTAGTAAAAACAAGACCAACACTAATGGCTTTGGAACTGTTCAATCCAGCTACAGATGATATGGACAGCGATTCAAGTGGCGTCTCTTCCCCAGACTCCGTTGACAGTGTCATCAGCGTTGTACCAGATGAACTCAGAAAAACTGCACAAGAAAAAGGTAACAAATAATGCATAACATTTCTAAGTTAAAGACTCAATTAAATATGTAGGTATCAGTGGCTAATTATACATTTTTATTTCTTTGCAGATCTACCAAACCCCAACAAACTCACAACAGAACCAAAGATTGAAGAAACACCTTCAGATAAGTCCCCTTCTACGGCACCCGCACCTCAAGCACCTCATAGCCTTATTGAGGCTGTAGCAGAAGTAGCACATTCCTTGGATGAAACCTGTGAAACAGTGATACAATCTAGCCCAAGATCAAAACGGAAACATCTAGAGAAGTTAGAAAGCGCTGACGCAATAGCCATCATCCAAGGAACTTCAAGCAGCAGTAGCAGTAGCAATTGGAGCTTAAACAAACTATCTCCTGGAGATTTGAGGATATTAGAAGATAAGTCGAGATCTCATACAAGTTCTAGTGGAAGTTCTTCCAGTCTGGAACGTCTGTCACCTGGAAGACGATCCAAAGATCGGTCTCCAAAACAAGGGAGTACGAGTAATTCAACTTGGAGCCTGAATCGATTATCTCCTAATAGGCCGGAGGGACGGTCATTGGACGAAAATTTGAGCAGAAGTCATAGGAGCCCCACTCGTTTCCCATACGATTCAGTTTCAATATCAAGTACCGATTCTGAAAAATCGATTTCTAAATCAGAAAGCTTTAATAGAATACAAAATGAACCCTTGGTAACGTGTAAATCTGATATGATAGCAAAAGAAGAGGAATGGGTAGCTGATCAACAAGATCGAAGTCAACATTTAACTGAGTTTGCTGAAAAACTAAGTGAAAAACTACTACAGGAAATTGATCAGTATTCTAAACGGATAAATGAAGAAGATTTCGACCTCCCTAGCAGCAGCAGTAGCGAAAAAAGTATATCGCTGAGACTTAAACGTGAAGAAGAAGATCGAAACACCCAGAAAATTTTAGACGAATTGTCAGACAGTTTACAACACCTAGAAGATCCCTATATAAATAAACTCAGCACAGAAATGCAAGGCTTGAATAAATTAAGTGCTGAACTCCAGGAACGAAATAAGTACATAGCATCCATGAACGACACACAAGAGACTGATATAAACAAATTGTTTCCTAAATGCGGCTCTAAAACTAAAAGCAAAAAGAGATCGAAAGATGTTGATCCAATCATTAACAAATACAGAGAACTCAAGAAAACTATGAAAGTAACAAGCGACGAAGACATTTATCTAAATAATTGTGCCAATATACAATACAACGTTAAACCAGTCGTCTCTGAAGAAAAGCCAGCGGAAGTTGAAACCAAGAATCCTGACGATGACAGCGCTATTTGTTCCAGTAATGGAAATCCCGAGATCACAATAGACTCTGGGACGTACGACACGAGTCAGTCGCTTGAAACTGGTTACTCATTAGAATCTGAAATCAGCATTGATTCGCTGTGCACTAGCACTGACAAAAGGTCTTCACTGAAAGTCGGGCAGTCCACCGATTCGAGCGATCTAGATAAAATGGAGATCAGTCCAGAGTCGATAACTTCGCGATCCAGTGCCAGTACAGCGCCTCTGAAGTCAGGGTTTTCAATTGAATCAAGCGATACGTCGGCTGGTAGCGACTGGAGCAGGCGAGACAAGACCGGCAGTACTGCATCTTTGGGCTGCGCTAGTTTGGCATCACTGCCATCGTGTAGCGAATGCTCCAAAGAGAGGAAGCTGCTGGAAACACGCTCTTCTTCAGAAGATACAGCTACTGCTCCAGTTCCTACTCGTCCGGGACCTCACGCTCCCCTCCTGCCATCTCTGAGCGACGGATCCGACAGCCTGCCATCAGAAGGCGGCGCTGTCACCTACCACAGATATTACCACGTCTTCAAGAGAGGCGAACTCGATCAACTAATCGAAAAATACGTGGAGAGTCTCCATGTGGTGTCCTCGTACTACGACCAGGCCAGTTGGTGTGTTATAGCAGAAAAAGTTCAAGTGTGGACCATTTAGGTTCTTGTCGATTGTACTTTCTTTATTGCGATTTTAGGATTGAGTTGGTGTGTTACGGCCTGTGAATGTTCAAATGTTGGTGAATTTAATTCTTATGAAATAGTGGAATATAATATAAACAAGTAATCTTTGGTAGTAGACACTATAGTAAGTGCAGTGATTACATACAAGTGACCTTCTAACGAACTCCTGTGAGTGTTATGGATATTCCCGATGTGACATGTAAGTAGTACTGACAGTTCGCGAAATTGCCAAAAGCGAAGCTTTTGTTTTTTAATATATTCTAGTCACTCTATACTTGTTTACTAGTTGTTATCTCTATTATAATTATAATCTAAAGTCTTTATTGCCCTTCGCAGTGCGAACTAATGCAGTATTCAAACAGTTAAATTTAGTACAATATATTTATCTTTTCTGACAATTATAACGGTGACTTTAACTATTTAAATTGATTATCCAGTACTATTTTTACCTGATTGGATAGTATTCGGGCCTGCGGTCTGTACTCTGTACGACGGGCGTTAGTATTCGATGCGGGACTAGAACTCGTGTAAAATGAAAACTAAGAGCTTTAAATAGAAGAAAGTAAATATAGTATATTATATACTTCAGTCGCTCAATATAATATAAGCTATTAATAGCTTATTTACTATCTACCATTCATGTATATCTACAGATACAATATTGTAACTCTTATTACTGTTACAGTAATTTATACCATTTTCCAAGATCAAAGAATAGATACAAAATTACATAAAATATAAATTTTATCAAAATAGAGACTTTATTGTAATGTATAATATTATTATTCGAAGACAATAACACTTATGAAATTATTAAAAAATGTTGGTATTTATAGCATATTAGTTAATGAAAATATCACCCTAATGTGCACCGTTCATTTATGCCTATTTAGACAAGTATTTGGTTTTGGAGTATGGTATAAATGGTTCTTTAAAGAGACCTTTATCTTAATACTACATGCACAGATTATGTTTCGACTACGGTAAAGTAAATGAGCTGGCCTCACACATGGGTTACGTATAATTAAGCCTACGGGTCCACGATACGTTTCATTATCCCAATTTAAAGCATTATTTATACTAAATTCGGACCATTTAGTGAGGTTAGGAGTTTTAGACGACGTAGTGGCATAAAGAGCGTACCCTTGCCTAAATGTAAAATACTTGAGAGTACAAATACATACATACATCAATTTGTTCAATACTCAATGTATGTATACACGCCTACTCTAAGTGTACTTCTAAAAGTCTACGCCTTAAGAAACTCATTTCCCTATTCCCATTCTATCTACAAATATGTCACATATTCAATTTTAATACAATATCATTTCAAAAATTATTATTTAGCATTTTGAAAATTATAAAAATCATTCTTTTTCATATTATATCTATTATTATAAGTGGAATAAACGAATTTTAAATTTCATTTTATTAACGTATTCGTTAATAATAAGTAATTAGGTAGGTTAATTTAATATCATAGTGTCCTACAGTGAATATCATCAATGGTATCAAATCACGTCGCATTAACGAGCATGAAATATATCGAAGAACAATAAACAACAACATTGCATTGCTTTCAGCAACCTAAATAAATGTTAACAATATTCGGTATTGTAAATAATCGCTATAAGTATATAAAGCTATTAGAAATTAATTATGTTATCAAAAAAGTGAGATTAAAATTAATATATTAGAATAGTAACATTGAACACACAGCTGTACATTTAATATTTTTTATAAATGAATCTCATATGAATATTAAATGAAATATTAAATGTTCAAGCGGTAGTTCTTGCATTGTCATTAGGATTGTATGCAATTAGTAAAATAATGGAAATAACGTAGCGAATAGGACAAAATAATATTTAAAATGCACAACCGTTACTTACTTATATTAATTTAAATCTGTATGTAAGTCTTCATTTATGTCTGGAGAACCACTTCACAAGATATGTTAAGCCTTACAGTTTATTGTATTGGGATAAAGAATATATTTGTATTTTGTAAATTGAAATGATGAGCATCAATAGTGAACGAAAAAACAATTGACGAAATAATGTATCAAATCTGCAACAACAGCACTGTATTTTAATATTGTAGAGTTTACAGATGTTTTTTTTTAACACGAGTTTTTCGTTCGTCAATATTATTTCTCAATTTATTTACATATTCAAGGTACTCCAGAACGAAAAAGTCAAATCAATTTAATACTTTTGATTAATTAAATTAATTCCTGAAAGAAATACGATACATTTGATTGTCGTGGTATTTATTGATCCTCATCGTTAAAAATGTTTTATCGTTAAATTAAATTAAATTACATTCCATTCGTAACTCGTTCAATTTTAGGGATATCGGTAATTATTATAAATTTTACTTTCCGACTTATATTATTGAGCCCGCGCGGCGTTAAATTGATTTTATTCGAAGTTGTGAAATTTTTGGAGCATATCAAAGCTGTTTAAGTGTATAAATTAATATTATTTTCTTATTTTTGTAATTTTTACTACATAATTTTGGCATAATAACGCACGGTGTTACTGTCACGGAGAAGGTTTATAAGACGAGACAAAATCAGGTAGAAAATAAGAGTAGTTCATTCTCTATGTGACCAAAACACCTGAATTAAGCGTTCATTTAATATCTATGGTAAAACTAATTTATTGTTAAAGAAATTAAATACAAACCCTATTAACATAGGCTTTGAGTTTCTAGTAATAAATAAATAGGTACTTTAAATTAATTCACAGGTTAATTTTATTAACAAAATATTAAAGTATTATTGTTAACAAAAACCTAAGTCTTGTGTATGTACATATTTATATAAATTTTATATTGCTGAAGATCATATTGGCTTAATCTGTGATATATGATAGAAAAATCGACACAGACCCGAATTTATTTAATTAATTTGCTAAGTCCTATATTTTTGGATTTGATTAATCATTAGTAATATTAATCATTAATTTGTATAACATTTTATAGAACAAAAGCTTTTTCGAATAATACTACTATAATTGTAAAACTCCACAGATATTTTAATAAACACATTGATAATGTTAAACTCCACAAATATTGAAATAAGTGAAGCACGTACATTTAAATACTAATTTAATGTTTATGTGGGTTTATTACGAACCTTTTTATTAGCATTGGTATATTTTTGCTTTTTACCCGACTGCACCAGAAGGGATATGTTTTTTTTTGTGTTAAATTAGAACTTATTTCGTCGGGCTGTGTGATATTAATTTTTAAAACCGCCTGATATTCCGTAGTAGTATTTTTTTGCTACTAATATATGTCATGAGTATTGATGTCATCATCTTAAGGCCGATTTTTAACCGTGAGATAACTTTTCAGAACAACTTTGATAATTGTAATTTAATAAAATCTCCGGTTTTTCAACATTGAATAAATTGAACGGTTCACAATTGTCTTCATTTTCTTTTCCCATTTATTTATGGAATTGACATAATATAATATCTTCTACAAATCGTTTACAATAAATAATACAAACAAGTAACTGATAACAATTATTATTGTCATTATAGCACTATTTTTCTAAAAGGGACGCTTTATCAACAAATTCTTTTTCTAAAAATAGTTTTGACATATTTTCAAAATCGAACCATTCAGTTTTGCCAATGTTAAAAATAATTGAAAAGTGTTGCAAGTTCAAAAATATTTGAGCGAATATTAGATGGCACAACAGATAATTGCTATTTTCTGTGTTGATTTGTATAACGGTTTACCTTCGCTGCACATAAAATCAATAATTATAGTGATCGTGCTGATTCCTTCATATCATGCGGACTTGAAAGTGCCAGGAAAATAGCGAGTGAAGTGTAAACTTTATTTTTCACTTCACAACTGCTGAGTACAGAATAATAGTTTTATTATTTACTGTATTGTACATAAACCTATTATTAATGGAGATTTTAGTGTTACCAAGCTGGATAGACTACCAATGCCAATAATTTGTGTGGCTGTATTTTGTCTATATTTTTTCTTCAGTTTTTGAAGATACTGTGTTGTTCACTCGCTATTTCCCTGGCCCCACACGAACCCTAGACAGTTAAGTCCCAGTTTATACGAGTCATTGTCATTCGCTCCTCTTGAGAATATGAACAAACATGATGTATTTAATGTAACGAAAAATACAGTAATATATTGTAAGCTTATGTCGTATGTACCTATACATTATACTAGGTGACAACCTTCACAATAAAATGAAGACTTCGATGCATTGTTTCATTTCAATATTTAACGAGATAAATCTTCTGGCATTATTTAAGGACGTCATAAGGACTTGATTTGCTTGTTCTTTCATACAAATAAAAAGTAAATAAGACTTATTTGCAGCCATGGATAAGAACTAATACACCTACCTCTATATTGGTTCTAAAGTATGCCAAAGACATGTATCTAAAGCTAATGGTTTATTTTATATCACAAAAGCCACACTTCAATGTTAAAACCGAGAATTTACACGAATAATGTAGTTTTAGGGTAAAAGTAACGAAATTATAAAAATAAAAATTGAAAGATTAGATCTAGTTGAATCAATTTATTGCACTTACAATAGAAATAAATAAAAAGTTACAAACACTAGTTAGCTGCTTACAAGTTAGGAAATGGTAGTTCATTAATTTTACTTTAAAACTTAACTAACAAATTCATGGTATCTGTAATCAGATCTATTGGATAATTCGTTAATAGACTACAGTAATGGTTTATGTACTTCTTTATTTAACAAAAGAGTAATAATTACTCTTATAACTTAATTTTATTTAGTAGAGCATGATGTGAATATTCCGTAGTATAAAGAGTATCCTAAGTTTTTTGACACGTATTTAATTAAAAAGTTAACAATTATTAAAACATGGAAAAGTAAAAATACTACATTGTTTTATATGTTTACAAAGGTATTTATTTCTAGATCTAATACTTCATAAGTTACATAATGATTTATAAACTGATTTAAGTTCACAAATCTAAATATTGGGTTCTAATTCAAAGATTTTGTTTTATTTAAGTTCCATAAAGAATTTGATAAAGTGATGCTGGTGTAGGAAACAGACATTATCTAAGTAAAGACTATACTCAGATATACTTGCGTAATACTTATAATTAATTGAGTTCATAAATAATATTCTGAGGGAATATAATAATTAATTATTGGCTAACGGAAATATATTTTTACCTGAGCTAGCTTTAGTTATAATTTTTAACGGATAAAATATAATTTCTCGAAGAATAACCACAAGGGCGATCGAACCGAATGGAAATTTTAGCGCCATTCGTACGCGGTGTACTCGACGCCCATAGCAATGGTATACGCGTAAACGTAATAATAAAGAAGGTAAAGATGAACTACACTGAACTTTCCAAGTTCCAAACTAAATCTTTCCACGACGATTTGAATACGCAAACGATTTTCGTGCTAGATGTACTGAACAAATACTAGTGAGGCCGCGTAGTACAGTTAGCGTCGACCTTAATCCAATCATAACAATGACGTATTGCGAATAGGTGCAGTCAGCGTCAAGTTCGTGTCACCCAAAGTAGCCAATAAGTACTTTGGGTGTCACGAACTTGACACTGGCTGTACCTTCATCAAACGAGTGTGTATAGATCGATCACCAATTTTAGGTCGAGGGAAGCGCTAGATGCAGGGAGTTTGATCCGAGCAATCCGAGCGACATTATTGTAGTGTGCGTGTGCACTCATGGATAATTTAGCGTGTGCCGATAACACTCAAACATTCGCGGAATAATGGTGGGGCGCGTTTTCGTGGATGAAACGATCTATAGTCCGGTCGCCGAGCACGTAGAATTTCGTCCAATGACCCCAAGCTACCCATCCTTATCGCTCGCGCGTAATTATATTGCTGTCGAGACTGTGCGACGGGCAGCCGCAGTGAGTGTGCGAACGCGACAGCAATATAATTACGCGTGAGCGATAAGGATGGGTAGCTTGGGGTCATTGGACGAAATTCTACGTGCTAGGCGGCCGGGCTTTATAAGTAAACATAAAGTTAATAACAGTTGTTAGGTACCGAAGGCTACACGAAGTAAGCCGCGAGCTGCGCCATCTTGTCCTTGGGCTGCTTGTTGCGGTGCTTGGCAGGACGCGGCCCGCGCCCGCCGCGTCCGCGACCCGCCGGCGCGCGAGAAGCGACCGCGCGGTGTTTCTCCACCTGTAAACATTAGCATACAATTTTTATAATCCAAACGAACAGGCTGATCTCAGAATCAGAAATGAAGAGATCCGTATTAGCAAGCTGAAGTGGCAATGGGCAGGGCACATAGTACGCAGAAATGACGGCCGATGGGGCAGAAAGGTTCTGGAATGGAGGCCGCGTACCGGAAAACGCAGCGTACGACGTCAAAGCGCTGGACGCAGGCCGCTACCAATCGATCAACATGGAAAACATTGGGGGAGGCCTATGGCTGAAATGATGAACAGGCTGATCTACATTGACACTGATACATTGAAATCTATCGTACCTTTTACTTCGCAACAACTTGGATAATGTCCTTTAATAGAATATTGACGTGAATAATATCTGGAATTCTTATCTATAGACATATTATGTAGGCAAGGCGTGTCACGCTAAACGCAGAGCCTAGTTTGCTGCTCATAAGAGTGCTAAAGGTGGGCTCACACCGCATTCTGGTGGTTTTTGAGACCTGATTGAATGTCACGTTACAAACTGCCCTGCCAGTAACACTACAAAAACTAGTTTTCTGCTCACCAGAAGGGTCAACCTAAAGGTTGGCTCGCAGTACAAGAGGCGGCAATATGGTCATCTAATAAGAGCTGCAGTGAGCCTAGTTTTCTCAGAGCAATGCTCCACCAACGAGTTAAGACTAATCACGCTAAACGCAGCCCTAGCACCGACATTATGGAGACTAGTTTTCTGCTCAACTGAGCGCTGAAGGTGGGCTGTTAACGATAAGTAGGTAGTGCTGGCCTAAACACCACCCTATCACCAATCTACACTAATATTATAAAGAGGAAAACTTTGTTTGTTTGTTTGGTTGTAATAAATAGGCTCAAAAACTACTGGACCGTTTTTAAAAATTATTTCTCCATTCGAAAGCTACATTATCCACGAGTAACATAGGCTAAATTTTATTTTGGAAAAAAATTGGGTTCCGTAAAATATGTAGATAATGTAGTCCACGCGCCGAGCACGTAGAATTTCTACGTGCTCGGTGACCGGGCTTTAGTTTGCTACTCACCAAAGCACTAAATGTAGGCTCGCAGTACAAGCAGGCAGTCATCTCAGTAAGAGCCGCAGGGAGCCTGGTTTTCTCAGCGCGGTATTCCACAGTGACCAGTTGGGCCCCACAAGCTGAACATGGCTGATCGCAAACCGTCACGCGTGTGGCTTCTTCGAATATGTTGATTATGACGTCACACCTGGAACAAAACGTCGGATTTACTATGGGGTATCATCTATAGTCTGGTCGCCGAGCACGTAGAATTTTGTCCAATGACCCCAAGCTACCCATCCTTGTCGCTCGCGCGTAATTATATTGCTGTCATGATTGTGCGACGGGCGCCCGCAGTGAGTGTGCGAGCGCGATAGCAACATAATAACGCGCGAGCGATAAGGATGGGTTTAGGGATTTAGCTTGGGGTCATTGGACAAAATTCTACGTGCTCGGAGAACGGGCTTTACCACATAAAAATAATATAGTTGTCTACCCTTCTTTTAATTTTTTTTTCTATAATAATATGTGCTCGCAGATTTTTTCTATCATGTGTGTTGTAACAACACAGTTGCTTGATGAGTTACAAACCTGATGACAGTCTTTATGAATCGCACTAGGGGTCCAATTTGGCTTAACCGACCCATGCCTCAAGGTGACACCCAAAGCATAGAATGATATTTCTTTTCGTACAATCACGTTGATTTCAGCCTACACCTAACCAACATCAACTCATTTTACACTAAGTACGAGTATGTCTCACTCAACTGAGCTTACCTCATTGTAAGACTAACCTGGGGAAGTATGCTCTCCTACATCGGTGTATGCAAGCAAACATACAACGATTTAAAAGATAGCGACATCGACATCTTTCATGATTGCGTGCACTCATTTAGGAAGAAATGTTTAGATAAGTGGAATGTAATTTAACTATTAATCTAATTTAAACATAATATTTTAGTATTGTACTTTCGGTCATCAAGTTTTTATTTTGTATGTAAGCTGTACACACATCTTTTGGTCTTGTCATCATTGCATGCATTACTTGTTTATGTAAAGATGTGTTGTTGGTAGATCTTTGTCAATAAATAATAATAATAATAAACTGAGAGTCAAATCCAGGATCCATGGAGCCTTACCGGTTGCAGGCCAGCTTCCACTTGGGCGCCGAAGGATCCAGAACCAAAACGCCATTATCGCATTCGACGCAGCCCGACACGCCGGTGGAATTGACGCCATAAGGGCAGGTGGGATGCGTGCAGGAATTGCATCCGAAGCCTTTCTTCATATCCCTGGAAGATAAAACAGAACCATCATCATCATCAACTTATAGGACAGTAATGCATCATCCTAAACTACATCCATAAAGTTAATATTCCTTCGGAATAGAGCAACAACCACGAGCTGTCAAACGAATTCTATTTTGGATGACACTGGATATCATTTGTGTGTCAGTGTCAGGATTATTTCACTGTTACAACAAATAAATCACGGAACTGTCACGACGTTTCTGAAGCACTATTTCTCATAAAAATCCACGATTTCACTCACATAAAATCTGAAAATATCACAGTTTAAATTTTCAGCGTGCCAATAAGTGCTAACGAAGTAACGCTAACGAAACTTTATTATTTATTTCGATAGATACCATGTAATAAGTTATAGGCGCTGTAAAGAATATACTGCCCTATAAAACACTCACCTGAACGGCGGATGGTTATAACAATACGGGCATAGAGGGAAGCTCTTCCCCTTATTCCCTGAAGACCAGGACAGCAGTTCGAAGTCATCCAGCGGACACTTCAGCTCGCGGTATATACGGACCGTGCCGTTCTGAGGCAGTCCGTAGGTGTCGTCACAGTGGGAACAGTGCAGGCGCGCCGGTTTGGCCTACAAGTAATAGGGCAAATTAATACTAGTAAGGGGCCACCTAATTGGGTAACTCAGCATTATGTCTATCGCTTTCAGTTTGACATACACTGTAAAATAGACATCTGGCGGCACAGATCACAGAAACTACAAGTAGATGTGATAAGGGGGCGGGGCCGGTGTCGCAGCAATATGCCCAAATACGGAACACATTGCTCGTAAAAGCAATGATGCCAGCAGCGACGTCATAATGTAAACAGCTTGCGTAGTACTAAAGATTATTCGAAGATTGAGTACTGATACCGCAGTGGATAATGAGCACATAATATTTTGATTTCTTTTTGTGTGTGAATTTCTAATACGACACTGAGTTTCGAACTCGGCATTAGTTGGCATCTCTATATCGTTATGTCTGGCGGGTTAGGAAAAACGTTTACGAAGTTCCAAATGTTGCTATCACTTTCACGCAAAGCGAGATGCCAGTATGAGCGACGGTGATATAGATTGTCGTATTGAAAGCGATCGTGACAAATATTGAGTTATGCAATTAGGCCCCAGGTCTATTGAAGATAGCGTTATGTGGAAATATTCTGTAAAAATATTTTAGTATACTTTATATTCAGACATTTTAAACTGCAATTACAGATTTGATAAAAAAAAAAACAAATCCACAACAAAACAAGCATTTTATAGGAAAAGTATTTTTGATGTCAATCAATCCTATCGAACTTAGGTTAGTATTAGACTATATCAGAAATCAAAAATATATTTCACATGTTTTTGGTTAGTGGTTAGTATTATTAGTGTTGATAATGTTATGTTGTCCTAGGCAATGAAATAAAAACTCTTACCTTTGATATCCTTTGCAAGTGTGAAAAGTTTCAAATTTAGATTATCCTTACCCTAGTTTACTAACTATATGCCATGCAATATCTATATATATAAAAATGAAACCCGTTTCGCGTTGTCACGGCATCACGTGTGAACGGCTGAACCGATTTCGATAATTCTTTTTTTTAAATGTTTGTGGAAGTCCAAGGATGGTTCTTACGGAAAAAAATATTAAGAAAATCTCTACGTTAAGGCGGTACGAAGTTCGCCGGGTCAGCTAGTTGTTTATAATTTCGTACATTTACACTCACTGGGAAAATATTACGGAAAATGAGGTAATTATTGTTAATTCGAGTCCGTCACTTGCGGGGACATCGTTCAATCTCAGATAATATTTTAACGTGCCATCGGGATCGAAACTTTATAATAATTTAAACAAGCTATTCTTCATCCTTATACTCTACTTAATTAACTTTTTTTATGCAAAACAAGGCAGGTATTTGACCACAATCGCACCTGATGTTAAGTGGGATGCAGTATAGGATGGTACATATCTGCCCTTCACTCTCGCCTTGAAAAGGCCCGAATTATAGTTTTCGGGAAAGACAGCAGCAGGCAACGAATACTTCCTTTATTTATCATAGCAAAATATATCCTTTCATACAAATTATAAAAAAAATATCAAAACTCATTCCATGTTTTCGATGTGCAGGCACAATTATCAAACGGACATCACGTATAACGACGTAACAAACACTCAGTCACACTATTATATTGTTAGTAATATTAGTAAGGGTTAGTATAAAGTAGCAGCTACTTAATACCTGGATGTAGCGCATGTATCGCCTGCACTTGCCGCAGCGAGACAGCGCTTTTCCGCTTGCTTTCAGCGATGAGAAGCTGACTTCGAACAGCTGGTCCATGGCTTCAATAGACCGTACGAAGTACTGGAACTTGCGACGGAATATTTCCGTAGTATGAGCTAATACGGCGTGGAAGTCCGCTTGGCCTACAGCTATGAGGTTTAGCTGCTCTTCGACGGCTGACCGCATTGTTGGGAGGACTAATTCTGGATCGATCTGGGGAAATTTGAGGCAGTTTTAGAGGTATGTAACGATGTAAAAAAAATGTTTTCTCACTGCGCTGGCCTACTCACTGCCTTATTTTTTCGAAGCAGTGGTAGAGTTAAAATTATATCGGGACCTTCGCGGTGGAGTGGTAGGTAGCGGTCACTAAAGATATTTTTATGGGACAGAAGGCAAACGTGGGACGGCTGAGATGGCAAAATTTCGGTAGTTATTGATAGTTCAGGATATTATCAGTAGTTGACCTCTAAAAGTTAGGACATCAAAAGGACTGTAGACAGTATCGATACTATCGAGTTAACTTGTTAAGAAAATAGTATCGATCACTTTCCATTAGATGAAATAGTGGTTTAAAAAAGTATTTTAACTTTTAAAGCTTTAAAGCGCTTTTCAAATCTCTAATTCCAAAAGACATAACACTTATTTTTGTCTTATTTGTTCAATTTTTTTTTTATCCACAACGAGGAAGCTCTTGGCCTGTATCTCACCTGATGGTAAGTGACGATCAGGCCGAAAAGGTGGAAGCTAGCTTCACCCGGAATTATTTTAAAAATACATATTTACATAGAAGACTCTTAACGCCAGAAAAAAATTAATAATTACCTTCTGGTAGCCATGCACCAAGACAATCCCAAGATTGGTGGGCACGAGTCGTCGGCCGCTGCCCACGATGACGTAGTTCCTCTGGCAGATGTTGTTGATGTGAACGGGGATTGACGCGTCGGTGCCTATGCCGTGTTTCTCCATCAAGGTGATGACCTGTAATAGCGATAGTATGTTTATTTATCTAATATTACAACACACTTTGATCAGTATCGTTTTAATCAGGTCTGTACTCATTCTGGATGGCCCTAAGTTTGATCCCCAGGAATGACAAATTATAAAATACTATGTAAAGGAGGTCGCAGAATCGCTAAAATCAAATGGCAGTGGGCGGGGCACATAGCTCATAGAGACGATGGCCGTTGGGGCACAAAAGTTCTCGAGTGGCGGACCTAGGACTAGGTGGACCGACGATCTGGTCGCGGGAAGAGCCTGAATGCGGGCAGCACAGGAACGTTCATTGTGGAAAACCTTGGGGGAGGCCTTTGTCCAGCAGTGAACGTCAATTGGCTGAAACGAACGAACGATGTAAAGGAGATAGATGCGTTGGTCCCTATGCATTTTGTCCATCAGCATGATGACCTGAGGTTACAGTACACTTTGTTCAGTATAGTTTTTTGGTCGGTAGGGTCTGTACTCGGTCTAAAAGGTGCTGGTTCAATCCACAGAACGTTGAAACTCGAATCAAAAGTAAGGTATACTCCCCTCTTGATTCGGTAAAGTACACTCCCCTACGACTCGGTAAGGTACACCCACCTCTGATTCAGCACGGTACAGTTACCTGGCTCAGTAAAGTAGATTTTTCTGACTCGATAAGTCACACTTACAACAAACCGCTAAAGTAATCGGGAGGCAAATCCGTAAAGTATTGTCTGCCTTGACAAAGTTCAGTTTAGGTTACATCTGTCTCAATAAGGTAAAAACTTGACTCTATAAGGTAAATGTACCATCGGCCACAGTGTTAACTATCCATTGCCTCTCATGTCGTCTCGTTCTATCGCAAAGAATCACCATTTGATTAGAGCGAGAGCAAAAACGGAAATGGATAGTTAACAGTGTGGCCGTGTGTAGGTACCTCTGCTTCGGTAAGGTAATCGGGAGGCGAGGTCTGGCATTCTACGAGCTTCTAGTCATACGTTCGCAGCACGTCGTCCAAGGTACACGCATCCCTAACTCTGTGAGGTACACTTACCCCTGACTCTGTAAGGTACACTCACCCCTGACACTGTAAGGTACACTTACACCTGACTCTGTAAGGTACACTCACCCCTGACTCTGCAAGGTACACTCATCCCTGACTCTGTGAGGTACACTCACCCCTGACTCTGTAAGGTACACTCACACCTAACTCTGTAAGATTCACTCACCCCGGACTCTGTGAGGTACACTCACCCCGGACTCTGTAAGGTACACTCGCCACTGTCTCTGTAAGGTACACTCACCCCTAACTCTGTAAGGTACACTCACCCCTGTCTCTGTAAGGTACACTCACCCCTGACTCTGTAAGGTACTCACCCCTGACTCTGTAAGGTACTCACCCCTGACTCTGTAAGGTACACGCACCCCTCTGTGAGGTAGACTCACCACTGACTGTAAGGTACACTCACACCTGACTCTGTAAGATTTACTCACCCCGGACTCTGTGAGGTACGCTCAGCCCTGACTCTGTAAGGTACACTCACCCCTGACACTGTAACGTACACTCACATCTGACTCTGTAAGGTACACTCACCCGGACTCTGTGAGGTACACTCACCCCGGACTCTGAGGTACGCTCAGCCCTGACTCTGTAAGGTACACTCACCACTGTCTCTGTAAGGTACACTCACCTCTGCTTCGGTAAGGTAGTCGGGAGGCGAAGTTTGGCACTCGACGAGCCTGTGGTCGAGCGCTCGCAGCACGTCGTCCAAGGTACACTCACCTCTGACTCTGTAAGGTACACTCAACACTGTCTCTGTAAGGTACACTCACCTCTGCTTCGGTAAGGTAGTCGGGCGGGAGGCGAAGTCTGGCACTCGACGAGCCTGTGGTCGTGCGCTCGCAGCACGTCGTCCAAGGTACACGCATCCCTAACTCTGTGAGGTACACTCACCCCTGACTCTGTAAGGTACACTCACCCCTGACACTGTAAGGTACACTCACCCCTGACTCTGTAAGGTAGACTCACCACTGACTGTAAGGTACACTCACCACTGTCTCTGTAAGGTACACTCACCTCTGCTTCGGTAAGGTAATCGGCAGGCGAGGTCTGGCACTCGACGAGCCTGTGGTCGAGCGCTCGCANCCTTCTTATCACCAACGCTATAGAGCCTAGTTTCTACTCACCGACTACGAAACTATAGTACGAATAGTAGGACGCGCCAAGCTAAACACTCGCTTATTCCTGTCGCCATAAAGTCTGGTTTTCAACTCACCAGAGCACTGAATGTGGGCTCGCAGTACAAGCAGGCAGTCATCTCAGTAAGAGCCGCAGGGAGCCTGGTTTTCTTGGCGCGGTACTCCACACGCCATCTTATCGCCAACGCTATAAAGCCTAGTCACCAGAGCTAGTGAGCAGAACTCACCGAAACATGAAACTATAATAGTAGGGTGCGCTACGATACACTCCCTTTTTTTGGGATGCACTGTCCCGCTTAAAAATACTCCCTTATTCCTATCGCCATAAAATCTGGTTTTCTACTCACCAAAGCACTAAATGTGGGCTCGCAGTACAAACAGGCAGTCATCTCAGTAAGAGCCGCAGGGAGCCTGGTTTTCTCAGCACGATACTCCACGCCAAACACCTTCTTATCACCAATTGTATAGAGCCTAGTCTTGCTCACCGGAACACGAAACTATAATAGTAGGGTACGATAGACACTCCCTTTTTTTGGGATGGACTGTCCCGCTGAAAATTCTCCCTTATTTCTGTAACCATAAAGTCTGCTTTTCTACTCACCAGAGCACTAAATGTGGGCTCGCAGTTCAAGCAGGCAGTCATCTCAGTAAGAGCCGCAGGGAGCCTGGTTTTCTACTCACCAGAGCACTAAATGTGGGCTCGCAGTACAAGCAGGCAGTCATCTCAGTAAGAGCCGCAGGGAGCCTGGTTTTCTCAGCACGATATTCCACGCCAAACACCTTCTTATCACCAATTCTATAGAGCCTAGTCTAGCTCACCGGAACACGAAACTATAATAGTAGGGTGCGCTACGATAGACACTCCCTTTTTTTGGAATGAACTGTCCCGCTGAAAATACTCCTTTATTCCTGTCGCCATAAAATCTGGTTTTCTACTCACCAAAGCACTAAATGTGGGCTCGCAGTACAAGCAGGCAGTCATCTCAGTAAGAGCCGCAGGGAGCCTGGTTTTCTCAGCTCGGTACTCCACGCCAAACGCCTTCTTATTACCAACGCTATAGAGCCTAGTTTCTACTCACCGACTACGAAACTAATAGTACGAATAGTAGGACGCGCCAAGCTAAACACTCGCTTATTCCTGTCGCCATAAAGTCTGCTTTTCTACTCACCAGAGCACTAAATGTGGGCTCGCAGTACAAACAGGCAGTCATCTCGGTAAGAGCCGCAGGGAGCCTGGTTTTCTCAGCGCGGTATTCCACAGTGACCAGTTGGGCCCCACAAGCTGAACATGGCTGATCGCAAACAGTCACGCGTGTGGCTTCTTCGAATATGTTGATTATGACGTCACACCTGGAACAAAACGTCGGATTTACTATGGGGTATCATCTATAGTCTGGTCGCCGAGCACGTAGAATTTTGTCCAATGACCCCAAGCTACCCATCCTTGTCTCTCGCGCGTAATTATATTGCTGTCACGACTGTGCGACGGGCGCCCGCAGTGAGTGTGCGAGCGCAACAGCAACATAATAACGCGCGAGCGATAAGGATGGGTTTAGAGATTTGGCTTGGGGTCATTGGACAAAATTCTACGTGCTCGGAGACCAGGCTTTACCACATAAAATAATATAGTTGTCTAGCCTTCTTTCAAAAGATTGTCTATAATAATAATGTGCTCACAGATTTTTTTATCATGTGTGTTGTTACAACACTGTAGCTTGATGAGTTACAACCCTGGTGACAGTCTTTATGAATCGCACTAGGGGTCTTTGGCTCGGTTATATCCATGCCTCATGGTGACACCCAAAGCATGGAATGATATTTCTTTTCGTACAATCAGGTTGATTTCAGCCTACACCTAACCAAACTACTAACAAAACAGCATCAAGTGATTTTACACTATGTACGAGTATGTCTCACTCAACTGAAACTCAAATCCAGGACCTATGGAGCCTTACCGGTTGCAGGCCAGCTTCCACTTGGGCGCCGAAGGGTCCAGAACCAAAACGCCATTATCGCATTCGACGCAGCCCGACACGCCGGTGGAGTTCACGCCATAAGGGCAGGTGGGATGCGTGCAGGAATTGCATCCGAAGCCTTTCTTCATATCCCTGGAAGATAAAACAGAACCATCATCATCATCAACTTATAGGACAGTAATGTATCATCCTAAACTACATCCATAAAGTTAATATTCTTTCGGAATAGAGCAACAACCAATAGCTGTCAAACGAAACCTATTTTGGATGACACTGGATATCATTTGTGTGTCAGTGTCAGGATTATTTCACTGTTACAACAAATAAATCACGGAACTGTCACGACGTTTCTGAAGCACTATTTCTCATAAACATCCACGATCTCACTCACGTAAAATATGAAAATATCAGTTTAAATTTTCAGCGTGCCAATAAGTGCTAACGAAGTAACGCTAACGAAACTTTATTATTTATTTCGATAGATACTATGTAATAAGTTATAGGCGCTGGAAATACTATTACTACCCTACAAAACACTCACCTGAACGGCGGATGGTTATAGCAATACGGGCATAGAGGGAAGCTCTTCCCCTTATTCCCTGAAGACCAGGACAGCAGTTCGAAGTCATCCAGCGGACACTTCAGCTCGCGGTATATACGGACCGTGCCGTTCTGAGGCAGGCCGTAGGTGTCGTCGCAGTGGGAACAGTGCAGGCGCGCCGGTTTGGCCTACAAGTAATAGGGCAAATTAATACTAGTAAGGGGCCACCTAATTGGGTAACTCAGCATTTGGTCCATCGCTATCAGTTTGACATACACTGTTCAGAGACATCTGGTGGATTACTCCGAAAAATATTGTCTAAAGATTGTAATTTTATGTTGCAAAAACGCACCTATGCGGACTATAAAATCTTCATTTTACAACTGCATTGTAGCCAGTGTTTAATATTACACTGGACATCTGTTATGCAAAGCAAATGACTGAGACAACTGTCATTAAAGATCAATGATGAATGTACCAAAATTGTCGTATTGAAAGCAATCGTGATAAATGTTGAGTTATGCAATTAGGCCCCAGGTCTATTTCAGGTAGCGTTATGTTAAAATATTAGGTAAAGACTTTAATATGTTTGATTTTCAAAGACATTTTGAACTGCAATTACAGGTTTAAATCCACAAAAAATAAGCATTTTACGAAAAAGTATGTATTTATTAATATACATACTTTTTCGTAAAATGCTTATTTTTTACGTTAGTAAAACGTTACGTTACGTTTTTACATTAGTAAATCGATACAATCGAACCAACTAAGGTTAGTAAGAGTATATCAGATATCAAAAATACTTGTGCCACATACTTTGTTAGTTGTTAGTATTGTTAGTTATATTATATATAGGTTATTCTTTCCTAGACAATGAAATAAAAACTCTTACCTTTGATATCCTTAGCAAGTGTGAAAAGTTTCAAATTTAGATTATCCTTATCCTAATTTACTTTAAGCCATGCAATATTGTTTATTATTTCGTTCATTTACACTCACTGGGAAAATATTACGGAAAATGAGGTAATTATTGTTAATTCGAGTCCGTCACTTGCGGGGACAACGTTCAATCTCAGATCATATTTAACGTGCCCTCGGGATCAAAACTTTTTAACAATTTAAACAAGCTATTATTCATCCTTATACTCTACTTAACTTCCTTTATTTACCATGGCCAAATATATCCTTTCATACAAATTATAAAAATTTATCAAAACTCATTCAATGTTTTCGATGTGCAGGCATAATTATCAAACGGACATTGCGTATAAGGACGTAACAAACACTCAGTCACACTATTATATTGTTAGTAATATTAGTAAGGGTTAGTATAAAGTAGCAGCTACTTAATACCTGGATGTAGCGCATGTATCGCCTGCACTTGCCGCAGCGAGACAGCGCTTTACCGCTGGCTTTCAGCGATGAAAAGCTGACTTCGAACAGCTGGTCCATGGCTTCAATAGACCGTACGAAGTACTGGAACTTGCGACGGAATATTTCCGTAGTATGAGCTAGTACGGCGTGGAAGTCCGCTTGGCCCACGGCTATGAGGTTTAGCTGCTCTTCGACGGCTGAACGCATTGTTGGGAGGACTAATTCTGGATCAATCTGGGGAAATATGAGGCAGTTTTAGAGGTATGTTACGATGTAAATGATGCTTCTTTACTGCTCTAGCCTAATCACCACATTATTGTCTCAAAGCAGTGGTAGAATTAAAAGTTTAACATGACCAGCGTTCGCGGAGGTGTTATAGGTAGCGGTCACCAGAGATGTTAGAATAGAATAGAATTACTTTATCCAGCATGTAACATTTAGGAGCATACATATTTCATTTTATCTTTCAGCAAAAATGGGTTTTCAGCGGATTGAACTATACGGTAGTAATACCATTGATGATTCAGAATATCATCAGTAGTTGACCTCTAAAAGTTAGAACATCGAAAGGACTGTAGACAGTATCGATATTCGATACTATCGAGTTAACTCGCTAAGAAAATAGTATCGATAACGTAACGACTGTCGGCTTCTCGCTTCCAACTTCGGCCTGATCATCACTTTATATTAGATGAAATAGTGGTTTAAAAAAGTATTTTAACTTTTAAAGCTTTTCAAATCTCTAATTCCAAAAGACATAACACTTATTTTTGTCTTATTTGTTCGATTTTTTTTTTATCCACAACGAGGAAGCTCTTGGCCTGTATCTCACCTGATGGTAAGTGACGATCAGGCCGAAGGTGGAAGCTAGCTTCACCCGGAATTATTCTAAAAATACATATTTACATAGAAGACTCTTAACGCCAGAAATAAAAAATTACCTTCTGGTACCCATGTACCAAGACAATCCCAAGATTGGTGGGCACGAGTCGTCGGCCGCTGCCCACGATGACGTAGTTCCTCTGGCAGATGTTGTTGATGTGAACGGGGATTGACGCGTCAGTGCCTATGCCGTGTTTCTCCATCAGGGTGATGACCTGAGATTACAAAAGAGTTTAATTTATTGACCTAAGATTTGATTAACATCGTTTTTTTAACGTTTTAGTCAAGTCTGTACTCGCTCTGGATGGCCTCAAGTTTGACCCCAGGAATGACAAATTATAAAATACTATGTAAAGGAGACCGACGACATCATAAAGAGTGTATATCATAGTTGCGACAAACAAAGTTGCTACAAACGTAGTGGCGACAGTACGTTATGCCGACAATCAATGGCGCGACTGCACATTAGCTCAACGAACGTTAGCGCGACAGAACGACGGGGCGACAAACGAAAGCACGAGAGGACTTTGGAGTGACAAACCCTGGCCGCTACCAACCGGGCAACATGGAAAACATTGGGGGAGGCTTATGTTCAGCAGTGGATCCTATCCTATGGCTGAGATGATGATGATGATGATGATGTAAAATGTAAAGGAAATAGATGCGCTCAGTATAAAGTATTTTTTTCTGATTCAATAAGTTACACTTACAACAAATCGCTAAAGTAATCGGGAGGTAACTCAGTAAAGTATTGTCTGCCTTGACAAAGTACAGTTTAGGTTACATATGTCTCAATAAGGTAAAAACCTGACTCTGTAAGGTAAATGTACCTCTGCTACGGTAAGGTAATCGGGAGGCGAGGTCTGGCATTCTACGAGCTTCTAGTCATACGTTCGCAGCACGTCGTCCAAGGTACACGCATCTCTAACTCTGTGAGGTACACTCACCCCTGACTCTGTAAGGTACACTCACCCCTGACACTGTAAGGTACACTTACACCTGACTCTGTGAGGTACACTCACCCCTGACTCTGTAAGGTACACTCACCCCTGACACTGTAAGGTACACTCACCCCTGACTCTGCAAGGTACACTCATCCCTGACTCTGTGAGGTACACTCACACCTGACTCTGTAAGGTACACTCACACCTAACTCTGTAAGATTCACTCACCCCGGACTCTGTGAGGTACACTCACCACTGTCTCTGTAAGGTAAACTCACCCCTGACTATGTAAGGTAAACTCACCACTGTCTCTATAAGGTACACTCACCTCTGCTTCGGTAAGGTAGTCGGGAGGCGAAGTCTGGCACTCGACGAGCCTGTGGTCGTGCGCTCTCAGCACGTTGTCCAAGGTACACTCACCCCTGACTGTGTAAGGCACACTCACCACTGTCTCTGTAAGGTACACTCACCTCTGCTTCGGTAAGGTAGTCGGGAGGCGAAGTTTGGCACTCGACGAGCCTGTAGTCGTGCACTTGCAGCACGTCGTCCAAGGTACACTCACCCCTGACTCTGTAAGGTACACTCACCACTGTCTCTGTAAGGTATACTCACTCTTAACTCTGTAAGGCACACTCACCCCTGACTCTGTAAGGTACACTCACCACTGTCTCTATAAGGTACACTCACCTCTGCTTCGGTAAGGTAGTCGGGAGGCGAAGTCTGGCACTCGACGAGCCTGTGGTCGTGCGCTCGAAGTACTTCGTCCACTTGCAGCAACGGCACGAACTCGTCCTTGCCAAACGCCTGCGACACACGACACAAGATTAACCCTACAATTTAGAGATTTTCTGATTAAAAATATTTAGTTTGAATTAGTCCGTCAGTTGATTTATCAAAAATGCCCGACACGTATTTTTTGCTTTATCAAAATGAATGAAAATTGAGACATACGCGTGCAAAAGCACAAAAGTGGAGGAGGCCAGTTATGTGACTGCGTGGTAAAACAACATTTTTTACTCGGCAAGGCGTGCAGTCGCAAACATGTTGCAACAAGTCGCCGGGTGACGCGCACGGGTACAACAAGGTACAAGTCACCGGCATGATTATTTTGAAATAAAGGTGCTGACACTTAGCTACAGGGCTGTATCGGTAGTTCGGTAGGTTTGATATCTTAACTGTACTTACACTTCGATTAAATTGGTCAACTGCTAAATAAACGTTGCTATAAAGATCATAGCTGATATTTTTCTAATTGGGCATTTGTTAATGGAAAGTAGCTCATAAAATGTTTCTCGCTGTAGAACATTTTCCTATTTAGACCTTCAGATCGTGAGGATTAACTCCGTCTATTTAGTAAAATATAGAAGCCTTTCAGCAATCGTCAACTAAAGGCNTTGTCCCATTTCAAAATGTCCATGCAGAATGCGTGGACATTTTGCTAATTACACTTACTGCTTATCAGACGTTTCGCGCTGTAGAACATTTTGCTATTTAGACCTTCAGATAGTCAGGATTAACTCAGTCTATTTAGTAGAGTTTTGAAGTCTTTCAGCAATCGTCAACGTCGTAAAAATGACAACGCACCTGCCAATGCATAATCTCGGTGTATCCAGCCTCAACCAGGGTATTCCCCGTATAGTAGAACGTCTCCGAACCGATCTCAAATGTTATGGTGGTGCTGAGGTACTTGCAGTCCTTAGAGAGAGTCGCTATGAAGTGCCGCGTTATGTAGTCGTAGATACGCCACATGTCACCTTCTAGTTCGTTCTCGCCTGGAAAGAGAATAATATTTTTTATTTATTTTTCATTTTTTTGTTTATAATACAGGTATCTAAAATACTTTTACTTTTTAAACCTTCCTCGTGAATCACTCTATCTAATAAAAAAAAACGCATCACAATCCGTTGCGTAGTTTTAAAGATTTAAGCATACATAGGAACAGACACAGCGAAGCGACTTTATTTTTATACTATGTATGCAGTGATAGTGATGATTGGATGAGAACTGCAGGGCTATTCTGAAACACTTACGTAGTTTTGGGTATATCTATCACCGTCGCTCATGCTGGAATCTCACTTTGCGTGAAAGAGATGACAACATAAGAAACATCGGAAAACGTTTTTCGGAATAACCCCGCAAATTATTACGTGAGTTGCTGTAATCAGCCTATAAATGATTACTATATGACTGCTATATTATACAGCCTAGCAATCACTATAGGCCCGATACTCCATTTTGTCTCTGGTCAAATATAGGAGGTTGTACTCCTGCCGTGAAAACAAGATGATAACGATCATGATGATGATGATGATAAAGAAAAAGATGTAGATGAGGATGAATGAAGATGAGATGATGTCATCATCTCTATCTACGCGATAATCATAGTCTTTCGTTTCAACCACGACGACCGGCGTTCGTTCGTGGCGACCACGGGTCGGGAGACGTAGTGAGATCAGGCCCCCCACTAGATGGACCGACGATCTGGTGAAGGTCGCGGAAAGTACTTGGATGCAGATGGCAACTTAAGACCGGTCGTTATGGTAATCTTATGGGGAGGCCTTTTTCCTGTAGTGGAAGGTTGTCATTTGGCTAAATCATAGTTATATGACGATAGTATATCACCACATAGTTTCTGTATATCACCACAGAATAATAATAAGTACTACATACAGAAGTTTTTCTTCGCTAAGGTATTTAAAAAAATGTATGCTCAATGTCATAACAATATGGTGTAATTTAGCTTGTCTCAAGAGTCGAGCGCCATTTTGTTGACAAACGTCAGCGATCGGTACTGCGCCGAAGCTATAGGGCTGACTTCGGTATAATGATGTGTGACGTGAGGTGCCAAACTGCAGAAAATGGCGGTGGAAATTCATGATTGATTATGCATGAATTAACCACTTATTACTTATTTACCTCTCAATGTCTTCAGGCAACTTAAAAAAGTACATTCTGTTTTTTATTATTATTTAGGCAGTTAAATACTGCACAGTGTTTAGTACATCATTTTCTTTATTTTTTTCCATCATACACAAGAATACGCGTGCGTGAGTCAATGCTCGCTCGTATGTGAGGCCTTGTCGAATAGTAATCCTGTAGGGTGCCATCGTGCTTGTTTTGTTTTCGATGTAAACTCGCGGAGATGAACAGGCCTGATATCACTTACTCGCATGCCTCATGGGTGTGATAGGAGGATGGTCTCCTGCATCGTGTCCTTTCTTCGGGCGGTTGATGCCATTCGCGATCAGAGCGCGGACTTCTGCGCCCCATTTGTTGGAGTGTTGCTGCTGCTTCAATGTACCACTGGAGGTAAAACAAATTAATGTTGCGGTTATGGGTTTGAAACCTGGTGACGTATCTAATAATAATAAATAATAAATATCCTTGGACATTTTACACTGCGCTTCTAGTCCCAAACTAAGCAAAGCTTGTACTATGGGTACTAGACAACGGATATAAACACACTTAAATACTTTTTTTTGTAAATACATACTTATTTATCTATATATATAAAAGAAAGTCGTGTTAGTTACTCCACTTATAACTCAAGAACGGCTGAACCGATTTAGCTGAAAATTGTCAGGGAGGTAGTTTAGAGCCAGGAGAAGGACATAGGATACTTTTTATCCCGTTCGAAATTAAAAAAAAGTCTGCTTATTTATTGCCATTAAGGCGGAACAAAGTTTGCCGGGTCAGCTAGTAAATAATAAATATCCTTGGACATTTTACACTGCGCTTCTAGTCCCAAACTAAGCAAAGCTTGTACTATGGGTACTAGAAAACGGATATAAACATACTTAAATACTTTTTTTTGTAAATACATACTTATTTATTATACATAGAATACATACATAGTCCAATACAAACAAATATGTTCATGCAAACAAATGTTTGTACTGTGCGGGAATCGAACCTGCTACCTCCGGAATAGTAGTCCGTTTCGAACCACTACACCAAACGGCCGACAATCTTGTCGTTATTAACTTAGAAATCTAGAAAAGTGTAGTCAACATTATTTGGAAAGAGTAAAGCAAGTGTTTCATAGGAAATTGTCATTTCTCACATAGCCATTTTTTATCCACAACAAGGAAGTTGTTGGCCTGCCTGCATCTCACCTGATGAAAAGTGATAATCAGGATCTACGTGTTTCCAAACTGAATGAATTTTACTTTATAATCAAAACATAGCCTTATTTCTACAGTTTCAGGTTTCGGTAATTTACCTACCTAAGAATATAAAAACTATGCAATATAGAAAGATAGCCAAAACTTACATCAAGTCATAGTTTTCTGGATAACTGCTTGTCTCAGTACGAGGATACGAAATGTAACCTTGAGTGTACAACCTCTCAGCAACCTATAAACACAAATAATTATTTAGAAAAACATAACAAATACATAGTCAAAACACTATAAGTGCAAGATATAAAATCGTAATTCTTCTATCTACATTACATTTTAAAAAACAGGAGTAAATTCTGAAAGCTGTTGATGGTCGCACCTGGAAGCGGACGGCGTAGGATCGGTCTTTGTGGAAATCCTTAGAGGAAGCCTTTGTCCTTCAGTGGACGTCATTCGGCTTAAATAACGATAAGTAAATTCATTTTTGTTGGCTGTAATTATAAACTTAATCAAACATGCATCATTTACAGGGTATTGCAACATTTCGTACCATACACTGAACTCTGAACCTAAAACTAACCTGCATAGCATGATGAGGTCCCATTCCAAGTCCCGCACTGGCCACTCTCATCAGCTCCACAGTATTCAAAGCAACTGGACGAGCTTTGATTTTTTCTTTTGCTTGAACATTCACCACCCTAAACAAAAAGATATTAACGTTTAAACAACTATTGCAAGTAACTTAAATACTGTATTGCCCAATTATTTATTTATTGCCTTTGAGCCTTAATTATTATACAAGCAGGAAGTGAAATTTTACAATTTAAAATTATTATTTTCGTTACAATTATTAAGTAGATTAACTTACAAAGCTTCTTTTATTTCCTTGATGCCAGCAAGGAACATATTCGCAATATCCCTCTCAAAAGACCTCACTCTCTTCCATTCTAGAGGCAGTTCTCTGCCCTCAGAGGTAGAAGCAGTCACTCGGAGCACCCAGAAAGACTCCGGCTTGAACGTCTGAATCTCATCGTGCCGTTGGACGCAGAACCCAAGAGTTGGAGTTTGGCATGGCCCGTAGGATATCAGTGAGGCATCTAGATCACCATATCTACCTAGAATTTGGNGAATTTGATAATACACAATGTTTAGTACAAGTAGGAAGTATAAACCCTTTATAAGAGAGTAAAAATATAGCCCTAAAATTTATTTTAAATCTTTTTTTACTGATTTAACTCTTTATCCTATATTATATTGTCACAATAATTTGAACTTTATTCACTTATCATAAGTGAATAAATAAAGGTCCAAAAACCATATACAACAAGAGATACATCAACAACTTTACTTGTTTTTTTTATTGATGCATTAACTTACCTTGAAAATACTTAGTCTGGAATCTAGTAAACGCACACCCAATCCGTAGATCCAACTCTTGACGAGCATCTACACACCGTGACTGGTTCTCATTGGGCCTGCCCAAGTTCATCATGGCTGCTTTAATGTCTTTATCGGTGATGGCGGAGAAGTGAGCTCGATACGTCACTAGGGGTGAGTTTACATCGTTCTTCAGATAACCCTGGACACAACTCATGACCTGAAAAGTTTAATAACAATTTATTGTCAACACAATACAATTGACAGCAATAGCTTTTTCTATCCATAGGCAAAAATAGCTGTTACTAAGGTACACACTAAAATCTAATTCAGTAATACTTAGCATTGATATTCTAACTAGAAAACTACTACACTTAGTATAATTTCGGTGTTAAACATAAATAGAAATAGAATTGCTAGTAAATTATACTTTCTCTGTAACTACTGACCTCAAAGCAGATATTTTCTCCTTCTTTATCACAATCAAGCCAAAGTATCAGCAGATCACATCCTCTGGCCTCTTGTGCCAAGAAAGCGGGTATTCTCAATCGAGGCATAGCTTCCTTCTTCTCCGTCGGGCAACTAAACAGCTCCACAGGATCCACTTTATCCCAGTTATTGTATTTACCGGTAAAATCCAAACCCATAACATGCCCACAAACAGAAGTCATTTTAAACCGGACTGGCTCATTTTTAAAAGTGCCATTCCATTCATGAACTGAACAAGCTCCATTTTGACCTAAAAGTAAAGTTTTATTAGAGAAATTCACCCAATTACGCGAATTATAAACCAATAACTAATCGATAGAATTCGAGTACCTTTATTGGTACTAGATTTGCCATTACTAAGAATGTTAGCAAGATTCTGTGCTAAAGATGGCTTTTCAGCCACCATCAAAGCAGTTCTCATGATGATTTCAAAATAATTACAGAGGGATTCATAAAAATATTGTGTACGAATCCAAAAACACACGCACGATAAAATTTATAGAACAGAAACAGACATGACGTTTATAAATTTTGACATTTGTAATTTAGTGCTTTCACAAGAAAAACACAATTTCTACCATTTATTTAGTGACTTTTTTTAAACATTAAAAAAAGCACATTCACGAAACTTTGGTTCTGAAATATTATGTTTCTTTATTACAAGCACCGTCTATAGTAATAAAATTCAAACTGTAGGTACCTACCTCTCGTCCAGACTTGTACAGACTTGACAAAACATTGTTTTTACCAAAAAAATGAGTTCGGTTCGGACGAAGAAAATAATAATATAGTCAAAATGACAAATAATGTAGGAGTCTAGGACCCTGTCCTTCGACTCGATCCAAGTGGGGCTGCTTTTCTGTAACTATACGTGTTTCTACCAGGCATGAAAAGCAAAAACATTATTGGTGCAAAAAAAAACAAAAAGGTTTTGTGCAAACAATTTCGTTGAATTTTGACATGTTGTGTAGGGAAAAACTCGCGCTGAAAAAAGTTTTTTTGTTCATTTCAACCAGCCAAACGATATCCACAGCTGGACTAAAGCCCTGTTCCAAGTTCAAAGTTTGAAGGTTTTTTTTACTAGTTTACAAATTGCAAGTTTATTAACAATAAACAGTGAAAATTAGTTTATTGAGTTTTATCTTCTTCTTTCTTTTTTTCGTGTCGACAACTAACCGACACAGTGTCAGCCCAAAACTCCGCCACAAGAGTGGCGTTGTCAGACCAGTTTTTATCTTAATCATATCAAGAGAAAAAAAGAAAGAAAGAAAGAAAAATATTTATTCGATGCAAGTAGGTACACAGCAAGATAATAACTAAAACTAGACAACAGAACGTCTACAAGCACCAAAATGGCATCAGCTCAGGACGCCCGGCGTAACGCCGTGACGGCAGAGAGCGCGTCACGACCACTGGTATTCTGCGGATGCCAGTTGAGGTAAAGAAAAAAATCCTGCTTTTTTTTTAGATAATGCTTTTTATATTCATAGATTTTCTCTTTTTGTTCTCCCAGTTTTAATATAGTAGTAGATTATTTTTGGGCGGTTAACCCCAATCAAATTTTCGTTTAGAAATTATGTTCAAAAACTTTATAGAAACAAAAAGAATTAAATTAAAATGTTAATTTTTTACTTACCATTTTGAAAACATTTTATAGAAAGTTGTAAAAAATACCTTTTTAACTTAATAATATGTTTTAATTACATTAAAAGTAAGAAATATTACATTGATTGATTCAGTTTCTAAACTTATTGGGAAACGTCATAAATTGTCTTGGTTGGGGGGTGCGCCTGTCTATTTGCTCGTAGCATATTTTCCGATAAAATCATCTGAAAATCCTTGAACCATGCGAGGACTATTATTAAATTGTGTGTAGATTATTTAATTGTACCTGCAAGCATTTTTATAAGAACTCAGTGCTAGTGTATAAGTGCATTTTGCTCGGTCCTAAACGTTTTGTGACATGGTATGTGTGGGGATTGTTTTTAATTGTTTATTTATGTAATTGCCTGCGTAGATATGAGAGTGTATGTGAAAGTGTTTGGTGTTTCTTGCAGAGCCATCCTCGGGCAGACACTATTTGCCCACCAGCTCACCTGAGGGTGATGCTGCCGTCGACTTTGGAGATGCCTCCGCCTTTCTTTGACATTAGTAAGTACCTCGATCATACTGTACATTTTCTAGATAAAATATTCAAGACCATTCATTACTTACCAGTTTCCTTATCATAACTAAGTCTCATTATCCTTAAATATGGTAAAATTACAACTGTAATCTTTTAATTACAAAAACATGTTCACATCAATCATACCTAAACACATGTTCAGCAATATTGAGTAAGTATTTATCAACATTCTTATCAGCAGCCGACTATAATGTAACTTGATTTGTGAACAAATAACAGTTGAATGCATATTGTTATAACATTGAATTTATAGAGGAAAGGAAGTGGGCAACAATTTTTAAAGGAAAAACTTGTATTATGTACCTAAAATATGCAAATAAGAAGAAATTCCATGTAAACCAACTTTAGTCTTTGTATATTTGTGTTATTTGAATCATTTTGTTTATTTTTAGTTATGATAAGCTTATCATTACTTAATATTTAATCTAAAATTAGTCACACACATGTGATTCATAGTGTGAAGCTCATTTTACACCATCTGTAATTTTAAAACTGTAAGTTTATTACTTTGCAGTAATAAATCATCGCAAGTTGGTCATCATTTATGTTTTCTCTTAAGATAAGTTTTCTGTATTTTTACACTAACTAAAAACTGATAATTTGTGCAATCATTAAATCGTCGGACAATTAAAATGGTGTACTACGCATTATGCCAGTCTCTAATCGAATACTGCATTACTNTGGTATTTATTAATGAAAAATGTATCTTTTATTTTTTCTTACTATTTTAGTTGAAATGGAACGTGAAAGTTTAAAATCTTATATCTTTTATTTCTTTGAAATGAGGTTCAAAATCAATGGAATCATCTTTAGTACATTTGATACATAGATTTACTCCAAAAATTACATTAATCAATAATTAAATATTATTTTGCTAAAACACTTCTTAAATAAAAAAAAAAAATACAAAGTAAACAGAACATGTACTTTTGCAAAAGAAAATTAACTCAGATTACATTCATTTAAATGTAGATTACACACATTCTTTTAGATTGTAATTGTTTGTAATTGTAGTTTGTATTGATGATTGGATACTTATTAAGGAACTGCAATTGACTGTAATCATTGCGGTGACCTTGAGGGCAACAGTTTAGCAGAAAACACACTTGTGTATCATGGTACACCTAAATAATCTAACTTAAATGATGAACAAGTAAGTTAATTGTACTTATTTTTCAAATATCCGTACTTTTAGATTACTATTATGGTCAGGTCAGATTTCTTAAATCACCATTGCAAGTAAAAAGTATTTTTAAGTGCTCTGGAAGTTCAATTAACAGTTAATTTTGAATTTTCAGTGATTGTAAATATTTGGATATAATACTGGAGCTATTCTATTGATTTCATTTTTGTACTATGTATAAACTTTGGAACAACACATGAAATGTAGTTGTATTATCTGCTATTAAGCTACATAAATTGATGAATCAGATGTGATGTCACCTGAAAAAGCCATTTCACTACATAGTATAAAACAAAGTCGCTTCCTGCACTGTCTTGTTTCTATGTATGCTTAGATCTTTAAAACTACGCAATGGATTTTGATGTTTTTTTTTAATAGATAGAGTGATTCAAGAGGAAGGTTTACACATACTTATACTTAGGACCCAAAGGTGCACGGATGCAATGGTGGTGGGTCGCTAGTCTACATAAATAAAGAATTTTGTCAGGCCAGCATTCGTATTATAATAATATTTTTATGCTTATTTCCAGACAGTGTAACGGAGATTCCGCCACCCCAGGCGGACTTCTCCGCTCCACCTCCGTACGATGTGGCGGCCAACTCCAAGCTGCCCACTTACGAGGAGGTGCAGCGGGAGAAACAGATGGAGGGGGAGGGCCCGATGCCACAGGTTGGGAAATATTGTTTTTAAACTATGAGGGTTTTCGCGTATGAAAGATCCTCTAGATGGCGGGACGTGGATGTGGGGTCTGACTGCTGCGTGATTGGTGGATTTTGACATATCTGTCAATGTCATGTCAAAAATAACCAATCATGCAGCATTTGGACCTCGCGTCTACGTATTGCCATCTGGCGGATTTTTCATACGCGAAAACCCTCATTACTCGATTAATTTCCGTTAGTGAGTTATTTAATATTTTAAGAGTTGGTAACTACTGATTATTGTAGGAAAAATAATAACATTTCAGGATTAATCATGTTGGATAAGGAAAAATATGGGTTTAATAGTGCTGGATTATGGGGTTTTTTTTTAAGTAATTTCTCATTAGTATAATCCTGCAGGTTTCTGCAATTTAATAAACAGCACATCCAACAAAAAGAAATCTTACACTGCTCATATTCTAAGTCGAATAAGAGCCATTTTAGCAGGACATTTAAAAGATACTTCAGCAAGGCAGTTTTGTATGATTTGTAACATATTAACTAACAGTTGATTATGTACAGTCATCTGCATGTTAGACGAGATACCGTGAATAGAACAATGTGCTGCACATTGCATCTTTTTTTGTACTATAAAAACAAATTCAACGATAATTTTGAACAACAATGTGCAATTTCATATCACAATGTTTAGTCTGATATGCCATAGTCTGTTTTTGATGCGACTTTCGCATTCAGTAGGTATTTATAAAAGTATTTATTGTTAAGGTGCAAGGCCCGCCGCCCCATCACCCGACGTTCGCCGCCTTCGTGACGGTGGAACCGACTGAGGCGTCTGCAGAACAGCTTGACCCCGAGAACAGTCTATTGGGCACCGATATCATGTTCCTGACTTCGTTCTTTGGTGAGTTTTATTTAATTTTTTTTTACCAACTGCGACTACATTCACCAATGAAAGAACTAGTCATTGATGCCTGTTACTGCATTGTTTTGTGAAAACTAAGACTAGGTTGCACCATCTTGAGCCGCGGACGAATGTCCAATAATAGGACAATAACTCGCGGCTTCATTTCAATGGCCCCGGAGGACACCGTCAGGTTTTAGTGGGTTGAGAGTCCCACATAACCCACTGACTATCCCCATCGGCCTGTGGGTATGCGCAAAGCCGGCGCATAAAAAAGGTTGCACCATCTTATTTTAACTTTCAAAAATCTGTCAAACTCCATACAAAATACACCGGATAAAGTTATAGACAGTTAAAGTAAGGTGGTGCAACTCAGCCTAAGTTGTCTAGTTTCTATCTTTTCAGTTCATTTTTATGCAGACAGGATTTTTGTCTCCTCAATAATTTCTTTGAAAAAAATACCAGCATACTTATTTACTGGAGATTTACGCGCATAGGACACCTTCATCGCGAATGACAGCAATAGCATACATTTTCTATGTATACACATATCGGTGTTCAATTTGTTAATGTGCTGAAACGAATGCGATATTTATGTTCATTTGTTTCCCTATCGCGGTTTAGTGGCGGCAGAGGTGTGTGTGCTAATGACGTATCACGTAGAAACCGCTTGCTATAAGGTTAAAAATCATGCATTAATAAAATAAGATAAACGTGAAACCCTTTCAATACACGTCTCTGCGTTCATTTTGTCGCTAATAGTCCAGTCATTTAAGCTTAAATTAGATAAGAATCTCGGAATTAGAGATACCCAGCTGTAAGTCTGTAGANTGTCAGGCCAGCATTTGTATTATAATAATATTTTTCTGCTTATTTCCAGACAGTGTAGCGGAGATTCCGCCACCACAGGCGGACTTCTCCGCTCCACCTCCGTACGATGTGGCGGCCAACTCCAAGCTGCCCACTTATGAGGAGGTGCAGCGGGAGAAACAGATGGAGGGGGAGGGCCCGATGCCACAGGTTGGGAAATATTGTTTTTAAACAACGTGATTGATTTCCGTTAGTGAGTTATTTAA
Source organism: Ostrinia furnacalis (assembly GCF_004193835.3). NCBI lineage: Eukaryota > Metazoa > Arthropoda > Insecta > Lepidoptera > Crambidae > Ostrinia > Ostrinia furnacalis. The sequence continues at coordinate 154,170 of NW_021131411.1, read as the reverse complement.
TATTTTAAGAGTTGGTAACTACTGATTATTGTAGGAAAAATAATAACATTTCAGGATTAATCATGTTGGATAAGGAAAAATATGGGTTTAATAGTGCTAGATTATGGGGTTTTTTTAAAGTAATTTCTCATTAGTATAATCCTGCAGGTTTCTGCAATTTAATAAACAGCACATCCAACAAAATGCAATCTTACACTGCTCATATTCTAAGTCGAATAAGAGCCATTTTAGCAGGATATTTCAAGATACTTCATCAAGGCAGTTTTGTATGATTTGTAACATATTGACTAACAGTTGATTATGTACAGTCATCTGCATGTTAGACGAGATACCGTGTATAGACAGCAGCACATCAAGCTAAACTTTGTCATCTTTAGCTTGATGTGCTGCACGTTGCATCTTTTTTTGTACTATAAAAACAAATTCAATGATAATTTTCAACAACAATGTGTAATTTCATATCACAATCGTGTCACAATGTTTAGTCTGACATGCCATAGTCTGTTTTTGATGCGACTTTCGCATTCAGTATTTATTTATAAATGTATTTATTGTTAAGGTGCAAGGCCCGCCGCCCCATCACCCGACGTTCGCCGCCTTCGTGACAGTTGAACCGACTGAGGCGTCTGCAGAACAGCTCGACCCCGAGAACAGTCTGCTGGGCACTGATATCATGTTCCTGACTTCGTTCTTTGGTGAGTTTTATTACAATTTTTTTACCCGACATTCACCAACAAAAAAACTAGTCATTGATGCTTGCGACTGCATTTGTGAACACTAAGGCACCATCTTGAGCCGCGGACGAATGTCCAATAATAGGACAATAACTCGCGGCTTTATTTCAATGGCCCCGGAAGACACCGTCGGGTTTTAGTGGGTAGAGAGAGACCCACATAACCCACTGACTGTCCCCATCGGCCAGTGAGTATGCGCAAAGCATTTCCCGGCGCAAAAAAAAGGTTGCACCATCTTATTTTAACTTTCAAAAATCTGTCAAACTCCGTACAAAATACACAGGTTATCGTTATAGTTACGTTAGCAACTCAGCCTATCTTTTCAGTTCATTTTTATGCAGTGTGTTTTTTTGTTTTTTTAATAATTTCTTTGAAAATACCGGCGTATTTACTGGAGTTTTACGCGCATAGGACACCTTCATCGCGAATGACAGAATACACTTTCTATACACATGTCGGCGTTAGTTAATGTGCTGAAACGAATGCGATATTTATGTTCATTTGTTTCCTTGTCGCGGTTTGGTGGCGGCAGAGGTGTGCTAATGACGTAGCACGTAGAAACCGCTTGCTATAAGGTTAATCAAAAACATAAAGGTAAAAAGAGAGCCAAGTTCAATATTATGATATTATTTATTTATGCCTTGGTTGTTGACTTCAACGACAAAAGAAGTGGGATCTAAATGGGTGCCAGTTCAATCAATAGTCAGTCTTGAAATTTATATATAACAGCATAAAATATCATTTATTATTAAATATCTCGCAAGTCTCATACATGAGCCAAAGACACGTTTATACCTACAGCCGGAGGTCGGCAGGTTATGTGGGGCTCGAACCCACTAAAAACCTGGGGTGTTCCCTCTGCCGCATAGTGGTCGGCGCCTTGGGCACTAGAAACGACCAAGGCGCACGGAGTTAAGGTTGCAGCAATGGCGATCAGACTTAAAATGCATTGATCGCCATCGTTGCACGCCGGCTGATCGCGTGTGATTGTGTTGGTTTGACCGAACCTTTCCTGGCGTAAATACCACTTACTTTAAGGATAGCATGGACGAAGGAAACAATTAATTTCATACTAACAGCTTGTTACAAGTGGATACAATCGTCATCGTTGGACTTTTTGATGAGTGTGAAATAAAATAACAGCGTTCAATTGTCGTAAAAATGCTCAACTGCTCGTATCAAATTGCTGCTGTTTGTCGCGTTCATTATTGTATTTTCATAAAACGTGAAAATTGCTCTGTAACAGACCAACATTTGGTGACATTTCAATGACGTCATTCAGTCAGGGTTTATGGAAAAATATTTTTTATAATTAGCAACATAAAGGCTTAATTTCAATGCTACTTAGTATTTGGTAAGGACCAGAAATGTAACATGCTTGATTTCGTCATAATATGAAATGACATCAGCTATGGATGTTGATGTGAAGAAGCCATTCTTTCATTTGATAACAAAGACACGAGCGTCCAATTTTCTCGAGTACTTACGTCATGGCTTCATAAACAAATCCAAAAACCGCCGAAGTGCGGTGTGCTCCGTACTTACCTACATATTTATCGCGTCACATGTTTCTTATTACACACATCGTTCTGTGGGTCACCAAAATATTTCTTAAAAATGTAAATATGATCATCTTGCTCACCAGATTTTTTAGCTGTCCTAAGACAGATGGAATGATAGACAAGTAATTAAAGAATTTAAACTTGACGCGATAACTGTGATAAATATTCTATCATTGTCCAAATTATTCGATCTTGAGATTAGCCGTGTGACAAAAATAGATTTAAATGTAGATGTTTGATTTTTAGTAGCATGCTAATTGGATACGCTTCAATTGTAATCTATTTGCACAACTCGTTTGGTAAATCGATCACCTAAAATACGTGCGATAATCGTGTCAATCGTTCCAGTTTTTATTGTGACGTGAAAATGACGTCGTTTAACTGAACAGAGTGGGTTTAATTCGTCAGATATTGTTTCAATAACCATTAAACAATCATTTTTTTCCTAAATATGTATAATGTATACTTATATTTCACTTGTCCGTCTATCAATGAGCGTACATGTCATCGCTCAATGTACAGCGACAGCACATCAAACTATACATTGTTGTTCCAAAATAGCTCTTATTGCCACCAGCTCGCACTAAACGTTTCGATGACTCTTTTATAATGCAAACAGCTAGGGACTGGAATTCGCTGCCTACTGCTGTTTTTCCCGGAGACTATAATCCGGGCCTTTTCAATGCGAGAGTGAATAGGCACTTACAGGGCAGATTATATGTACCATCCTAGACTGCATCCCACTTAACACGAGGTGCGATTGTAGTCAAATGCCTGCATAAAAAAATACAACTACATAAGTGCTTTTGTACGGCAACGGCCACTTAAATTACCTAACACGAGCAAATATTATAAATCGCCGAGGAGTGACTAACCTATTAGAACCTTCCCACGGTCTCCAATGATGTTGTGTCATTATATTATGTACTTTAGTTTCTATTAAAATACTGTAAGAAGATAATATTTTTATGCTAAACGACAGATTGCAAAATAACGTTATATTATGATTTGAAAACTCATTTTTCCCAGATTTTAACAGTCAAATAACTTATTATTTATTAATTTCAAAGGTACTAAAATCGTATTTATAGTTAAGTAATTGAAAACATAGGCTTCTAAGATTAAAACTACATGTTCTTTTAAAGATGTACCTTGAAATTCTTGGTGGCAACTACTCATTTATCGATATTTGTGCCATTCCAGTGGCATTCCTGTTCAACTGGATCGGTTTCCTGCTGCTGATGTGTTTCTGCCACACGGTGGCGAGCCGCTACGGTGCATTGGCCGGCTTCGGTCTGTCGCTGGCCAAGTGGACTCTCATCGTGAAGCACTCCACCGAGCTCGCGTCCCACGAGAACTCTTGGCTGTGGTGGCTCATCATGGCCTTCGGTGAGTGAACTGGATCATTTTACTTCTTATGTGTTTCTGCGTGCTTTTGCTGGCCAAGTGGACTCTCATCGTGAAGCACTCCACTGAGCTCGCGTCCCACGAGAACTCTTGGCTGTGGTGGCTCATCATGGCTTTCGGTGAGTGAACTGGATCATTTTATATTTTATGTGTTTCTGCGGTCTGTCGCTGGCCAAGTGGACTCTCATCGTGAAGCACTCCACTGAGCTCGCGTCACACGAGAACTCTTGGCTGTGATGGCTCATCATGGCTTTCGGTGATTCAACTGGATCATTTTACTTCTGTGTGCTTTAGTTGGCCAAGTTGACTTTCATTGTTTCGCATTCCACCGAGCTTGGTCGGTGATCGATTCAGCCACACGGTGGCGAGCCGCTACGGAGCCATTTTTGGCCAAATCTACGCTGGTGTGAAGCACTCCACCGAGTGTGCGTCTCACGAGAACTCTTGGCTGTGGTGGCTCATCATGGCTTTCGGTGAGTAAACTGGATCTTTTTGACTTCTTATGTATATCTGCTAAACGGTGCGACTATCATTGTGAAACACTCCATCGAGCTGGCGTCTCACGATAACTCTTGGCTGTGGTGGCTCATCATGGCTTTTGGTGAGTGTACTGGATCAGTTTCCTGGATCGCAGGCCGGCTTTAGTGAGTATACTTGCCATGGGTGTGTGTTAATTTAAAACCTCCCATTCTTAGATGTAGATGTCGTAAAAGGCGATTAAGGGAGAAATAAGCGAATGTTAGGCTTCACCAACCCGTCTGGCTAGCGTGAAGAGTGTAGGCCAAATCCTCCATTTGCTTCTTATAAATTATAGTAAACAATAAAATTTATAAACAAATACATCACAAACACTGTCTGTTGTATCTTTATCTTATGAAAATCGTGACTATAGTTCATTTGTTAGCATTGTTTCCTGTTTGTTGTGATACGATAGATAAGGAGCATATGTTTCAGTATTGTTGATATCAACATTCTACGTTTATTTACCTCTTTTAGATTTATATCTACAGCAGGCAATGCTTTTGGTAACCACCCCCTTTACTAATTCTTCAACAAGGACTGGTGAAGTAGCAATATCCCCAATCTAACACAACGTTTGAAGAAACTTGTATTCTAACACAAGTAGATTGAGTACAAATTCTTTTGTTACCTTTATAAAGTCCGGTCGACGAGCACGTAGAATTTCGTCCGTAGAATGACGTCCTGCTACCCATCCTTATCGCTCGCGCTTAATTATATTGTGTAATAAGGATGGGTAGCTTGGAGTCATTGGACGAAATTCTACGTGCTCGGCGACCGGACTTTACCAATAAAGACTTTTCACTGTAATTTGTTATTGTATGGTTTTAATACCTATTTCTTTTCCAGGTATCTTAATCTGTGTGCGCGCCATCATCCAATACCTAAACATCAAACGCGGTTGGCGCCTTCTCTCTGGCACGGCGCAAGAGCGACTGCTGTTCTTCTACTAATCACCATCCCTCTCGCTCTCACAGCGCTCGCCACGCTGTGCGGGAAACAGATGGATATACGTCTATTTGTTCGTGTAGCTCATAGGGATAGCGTTTTCTCGTCTCTATGCTAGTGACATGTTTGATTGCTTTCGTTAATCGTTACTAGTTAACGCAATAGATGTGACTAAGAACTTTATTCATACAGTTTTGACAAACAAAATGCTAGGTCTATTATGGCTACATTATTATTAAAAAAATATTTTATTATTGACATTTTATTAATTAATTATTTATTTTGTAATTCATTTATGCGTTGGATATAGAAATTTCATAACATTGTGTCAATTGTCTTCAGAATTCATCGTATAATGTAGCCATTTTAGTCGTATTGGTCTATGTTCTTATGACATTGACACTGAAGTATGCGTCCTGTTTATGAATAAGGTGCTTTGATACTTTGCAATGAAGACTATTTTTGTATGTCAGATTCAAGTTATAACGTCCTTATCCAGTGGAACGATATAATGGGGCCGTTTGGCGGAAAAAAGCGCTTGTAAGCAAAATGGCGATCGCTAAGCGGTAAGCTCAGCTAAAAAATGAATTGAAACGCGTCAATATTGACGTCGCCCCAAGCAAACTTGGCGGCGCACTGTGGCAGACGAGGCGAAGAAGATCGGCAAGACTTGGAGCGAGATCAAACACATAGCTCAAGACCGAACGCGATGGAAGACTGTTGTGGACGCCCTCTGCCCCATCTAGGGGACATAGGACCATAAGTCAAGTAAGTCAATATTGACGTTAGTAAATGTGTCCTCGCCGAAAACTGTCGTAGCGATCGCCATTTTGTTTTGAAGCGCTTTCAAGCTTTTTTTCTGCCAAAAGCACCCTAAGGCGGTTATCACACTGCGCCGCGCTCCGTCGCGGAGCGCAGGGCGACAGATTTAATAATTGTATGCAAGTACCTCAGTTTGTATGGAAAACACGCGAGGCACTTCACACTGACAACGCGTCCGCGCGCGTGATTTTTTATATGAAATCACGCGCTCCGCGGCGGAGCGCGGCGCAGTGTGATAACCGCCTAAGTCTACGCTAATGCTAACTTCATACATCACTCTCTATATTGAAAGGATTGTTGTCTGTAGATCTACTCTACTACAAATTGTTGTTTGTTTACATCTGGTTGTGTTATGAAGACATGAAACTCCAGGTATTGAATTTCAGACTTATTTCGTCAATTATTTAGGTCCTAAATCCATTTTCAAAGTATTAGGTTCATTAAGATTCAGTTTTAAGTGTGAAATTAAAAAAGCGTTCTTATTATTGTTATATTATCTGTTCATAAAATCTTAAAATTGACTGACATTTAAGAGGCTACTCTCAGAGTTAAAAAATTAAAAGTATTTTTTTGAAATATTTATTTGATGCGTATTTTTAGCCTGAAATTAAAATCTGGAGTTACGGATTAATTTTATATCTTTATCTATAAGTAGCTCAACTTTATTTGTGAATAATCTGAAAATTATATTAAATAGATTTACAAAAGAAATATTGTAAAGGTAAATAATGTACTTATACGAGTATGTTTTTATTATATTTGCGGGTTAAGATTTTATTTTATTTGTATTTTTTGGGTGCTTTAAAACATCTTTTTTGATTTAAGTGTAATTATTATTAGACTCGAATTATAAATTTGTATTCATATTGATACGTGGCGTACGATAATATTGTATTACATAGGCCAGGATCACACCGCGGTCTCATACAAACATCACACCCTCTTACACGCTACGTATTAATGTGGATATACCTTAATGCTACAATTAATAAATTGGGGATCATTCCATATACCCATACATGGCGCAAGTACACTATGCGGGAATGTGACCGAGACCAGGCCTGGCTCACTCCGCGCGGTACATCCGATAATTATCTACAGCGAAGCGCCCCGCCGGCGGGTATTATATCAGTCGAGTGTCACGCGCGCGCCCGTCAGGACGCTGGCGTGCGTTGTAGTACCTAATTCTATGANATAATGACTGGACTATAATGTGGGGAAAAGAACTCGATGTACAGTATGTGTCGCTAGCCTCCGTGGTTGGAGGATTCCGGGTGAAGCTCGCTTCCCGGCCCTTCGGCCTGATCGTCACTTACCATCAGGTGAGATACAGGCCAAGAGCTTCCTCGTTGTGTATTGTTGGACATCTGAATACAGCTCTATCTGTCTTAACAGACCTCGGTCTATGACAGCAGCAGCATCCGTTTCCGCCGAGAGACTGACTCTCCATCTTGGTCATGCACCAGTGTACAATTATTGATTGTATGTTATATTTAGAAAGACAAATAAAACAAGAAAATTGTTTATTGGAAGTCAGATACTTTTCGCTTTACACATACATAACATGGATAAAAAAAAGCATAGATTCACGGCGGAGTTGTGCTACTGCCGTAAATACCACTTACTTTAAGGATAGCATGGACGAAGGAAACAATTAATTTCATACTAACAGCTTGTTACAAGTGGATACAATCGTCATCGTTGGACTTTTTGATGAGTGTGAAATAAAATAACAGCGTTCAATTGTCGTAAAAATGCTCAACTGCTCGTATCAAATTGCTGCTGTTTGTCGCATTCACTATTGTATTTTCATAAAACGTGAAAATTGCTCTGTAACTGACCAACATTTGGTGATATTTCAATGACGTCATTAAGTCAGGGTTTATGGATAAAATATTTTTTATAGTTGGCATCATAAAGGCTTAATTTCAATGCTACTTAGTATTTGGTAAGGACCAGAAATGTAACATGCTTGATCTCGTCATAATACGAAATGACATCAGCTATGGATGTTGATGTGAAGAAGCCATTCTTTCATTTGATAACAAAGACACGAGCGTCCAATTTTCTCGAGTACTTACGTCATGGCTTCATAAACAAATTCAAAAACCGCCGAAGTGCGGGTTATACTCGTGTGCTCCGTACTTACCTACATATTTATCGCGTCACACGTTTCTTATACACATTGTTTTGTGGGTCGCCCAAATATTTCATTAAAAATTTAAATAAATAAATATTATGACCATCGTACTCCGCATATCTATCTAGCGTTCCTAAGACAGATGGAATGATAGACAAGTAAAAGTTCTATCATTGTCCAAATTATTCGATCTTGAGATTAGCCGTGTGACAAAAATAGATTTAAATGTAGATGTTTGCTTTTTAGTAGCATGCTAATTGGATACGCTTTAATTGTAATCTATTAACACAACCTGTTTGATGAATCGATCACCTAAACTACGTGCGATTATCGTGTCAATCGTTCCAGTTTTTATTGTGACGTGAAAATGACGTCGTTTAACTGAACAGAGTGGGTTTAATACGGCATAATATTGTTTCAATAACCATTAAACAATCAAATTTTTCCTAAATATGTATAATGTATACTTATATTTCACTTGTCCGTCTATCAATGAGCGTACATGTCATCGTTCAATGTACAGCGACAGCACATCAAACTATACATTTTTGTTCCAAAATAGCTCTTATTACCACCAGCTCGCATTAAACGTTTCGATGACTCTTTTATAATGCGAACAGCTAGACTGGAATTCGCTGCCTACTGCTGTTTTTCCCGGAGACTATAATCCGGGCCTTTTCAATGCGAGAGTGAATAGGCACTTACAGGGCAGATTATATGTACCATCCTAGACTGCATCCCACATAACACGAGGAGCGATTGTAGTCAAATACATCCCACATAACACGAGGAGCGATTGTAGCCTGCATAAAAAAATACAACTAGTACATAAGTGCTTTTGTACGGCAACGGCCACTTAAATTACCTAACACGAGCAAATATTATAAATCGCCGAGGAGTGACTAACCTATTAGAACCTTCCCACGGTCTCCAATGATGTTATGTGTCATTTTATACCTACTTGCACGTTTAGGATAAAAAGATAACATTTTTATGCTAAACGACAGATTGCAAAATAATGTTCATCTGAAAACGAATTTCACCTAGATTGTAAAGTTTAAACGTCAAATAATTAACTTAATTTCCTATTGGTTTAGTGCTTTACATAGTCAGTTCGTGAGGTGAGGTGTGGAAGCGGCACAGGAACCCGTGTTTTTGAGATGTCAAAGGTCAACGAGACTTCAGATTTCTTTCTTTGTATGCTCTGTCACGTCATAATATGTCAATGTCACCCCTCCCGTGCCGTTCCCATACCTCAGGCACTGACTGAGTTTTAAGCGCTAGATCTATAGATAACCATTAAAAAAGTGTTCAACGGGGTTCTAGGACTACGATTGTGTTTTTTTAAATGTACCTTGAAATTATTGATGCCAACTACTCATTTATCGATATTTGTGCCATTCCAGTGGCATTCCTGTTCAACTGGATCGGTTTCCTGCTGCTGATGTGTTTCTGCCACACGGTGGCGAGCCGCTACGGTGCATTGGCCGGCTTCGGTCTGTCGTTGGCCAAGTGGACTCTCATCGTGAAGCACTCCACTGAGCTCGCGTCCCACGAGAACTCTTGGCTGTGGTGGCTCATCATGGCTTTCGGTGAGTGAACTGGATCATTTTATATCTAATGTGTTTCTGCGGTCTGTCGCTGGCGAAGTGGACTCTCATCGTGAAGCACTCCACCGAGCTCGCGTCCCACGAGAACTCCTGGCTGTGGTGGCTCATCATGGCTTTCGGTGAGTGAACTGGATCATTTTATATCTAATGTGTTTCTGCGACCGAAAGCCATGATGAGCCACCACTCTTGGCTGTGGTGGCTCATCATGGCTTTCGGTGAGTCAACTAGATCATTTTACTTCTGTGTGCTATAGTTGACCAAGTAAACCAAGTTGACTTTCATTGTTTCGCACTCCACCGAGCTTGGTCGGTGATTGGTTTGGCCACACGGTGGCGAGCCACTACGGAGCCATTTCTGGCCAAATCTACGCTGGTGTGAAGCACCCACCGAGTGTGCGTCTCACGAGAACTCCTGGCTGTGGTGGCTCATCATGGCTTTCGGTGAGTGAACTGGATCATTTTACTTCCAATGTATTTCTGTCACATGATGGCAAATGGACTCATTGTGAAGCATTTCACCGAGCTCTTGGCTGTGCTAAGCCACTGGCCAAATCTACGCTGGTGTGAAGCACTCCACCGAGTGTGCGTCTCACGAGAACTCTTGGCTGTGGTGGCTCATCATGGCTTTCGGTGTGAGTAAACTGGATCATTTTGACTTCTTATGTATATCAGCTAAACGCTGCGACTATCATTGTGAAGCACTCCACCGAGTGTGCGTCTCACGAGAACTCTTGGCTGTGGTGGCTCATCATGGCTTTCGGTGAGTAAACTGGATCATTTTGACTTCTTATGTATATCTGCTAAACGGTGCGACTATCATTGTGAAACATTCCATCGAGCTCGCGTCCCACGATAACTCTTGGCTGTGGTGGCTCATCGTGGCTTTTGGTGAGTGAACTGGATCAGTTTCCTGGATCGCAGGCCGGCTTTAGTGAGTATACTTGCCATGGGTGAGTGTTAATTTAAAACCTCCCATTCTTTCCGTAGATGTCGTAAAAAGCGATTAAGCGAATGTTAGGCTTCACCAACCCGTCTGGCTAACGTGAAGAGTGTAGACCAAATCCTCCATTTGCTTGCTTCTGATATATTATAGTAAACAATAAAATTCATAAACAAATACATCACAAACACTTGACTGTCTGTTGTATCTTTATCTTATGAAAATCGTGACTATAGTTCATTTGTTAGCATTGTTTCCTGTTTGTTGTGATACGATAGATAAGGAGCAAATGTTTGAGTATTGTTGATATCAACATTCTACGTTTAGTTACCTCTTTTAGATTTATATCTACAGCAGGCAATGCTTTGGTAACCACCCCCTTTACTAATTCTTCAACAAGGGCTGGTGAAGAGCAATATCCCCAAACTAACACAACGTTTGAAGAAACTTGTATTCTTACACAAGTAGATAGAGTACAAATTCTTTTGTTACCTTTATAAAGTCCGGTCGACGAGCACGTAGAATTTCGTCCAATGACCCCAAGCTACCCATCCTTATCGCTCGCGCTTAATTATATTGGGTAATAAGGATGGGTAGCTTGGGGTCATTGGACGAAATTCTACGTGCTCGGCGACCGGACTTTACCAATAAAGACTTTTCACTTTAATTTGTTATTGTATGGTTTTACATACTACCTATTTATTTTCCAGGTATCTTAATCTGTGTGCGCGCCATCATCCAATACCTAAACATCAAACGCGGTTGGCGCCTTCTCTCTGGCACGGCGCAAGAGCGACTGCTGTTCTTCTACTAAACACCACCCCTCTCGCTCTCACAGCGCTCGCCACGCTGTGCGGGAAAGAGATGGATATACGTCTATTTGTTCGTGTAGCTCATAGGGATAGCGTTTTCTCGTCTCTATGCTAGTGACATGTTTGATTGCTTCGTTAATCGTTACTAGTTAACGCCATAGATGTGACTAAGAACTTTATTCATACACTTCTGACAAAAAATATACTAGGTCTATTATGGCTACATTATTATTTATGGTTAAAATTGTTTTATTATTGACATTTAATTCATTATTTATTTGTAATTCATTGGGATACCTACATATAGAAATTTCATAACATTGTGTCAATTGTCTTCAGAATTCATCATAATGTAGCCATTTTAGTCGTATTGGTCTGTGTTCTTATGACATTGACACTGAAGAATGCGTCCTGTTTATGAATAAGGTGCTTTGATACTTTGCAATGAAGACTATTTTTGTATGTCAGATTCAAGTTTGTAACGTCCTTATCCAGTGGAACGAAATAATGGGGCCGTTTGGCGGAAAAAAGCGCTTGTAAGCAAAATGGTAATCGCTAAGCTCAGCTAAAAAATGAATTGAAACGCGTCAATATTGAAGTTAGCAAACGTGTCCTCGGCGAAAACTGCCGTAGCGATCGCCATTTTGGTTTAAAGCGCTTCCAAGCGCTTTTATCCGCCAAACGCACCCAAAGTCTATACTAATGCTAACTTCATACATCACTCTATATTGAAAGGATTGTTGTCTGTCGATCTACTCTACGATGAACAGTACAAATTGTTGTTTGTTTACATCTGGTTGTGTTATGAAGACATGAAACTCCAGGTATTGAATTTCAGACTTATTTCGTCAATTATTTAGGTCCTAAATCCATTTTCAAAGTATTAGGTTCATTAAGATTCAATTTTAAAAGTGTGAAATTAAAAAAAAAGTAATTTAAAAAATATTTTCAGTTCATAAAAAAATAAAATTGACTGACATTTATGAGGCTACTCTCAGAGTTAAAAATAAAAGTATTTTTTTTTTAATTTATATTTATTTGATGCGTATTTTCAGCCTGAAATTAAAATCTGGAGTTACGGATTAATTTTATATCTTTAACTATAAGTAGCTGAACTTTATTTGTGAATAATCTGAAAATTATATTAAATAGATTTACAAAAGAAATATTGTAAAGGTAAATAATGTACTTATACGAGTATGTTTTTATTATATTTGCGGGTTAAGATTTTATTTATTTATTTATTTATTTGAACACCAACAAGGTTACATTGAGGCTTCACAAAAGTAACTATAAAAAATGAAATTTTATTTTATTTGTATTTTTTGGGTGCTTTAAAACATCTTTTTTTGATTTAAGTGTAATTATTATTAGACTCGAATTATAAAGTGTATTATAATAATGATGTATTCATATTGATACGTGGTATGAAAAGTGCCAAGATCACCGCGGTCTCATACAAACATCACACTCTCTTACACGCTACGTATTAATGTGGATACCTTAATGCTACAATTAATTGGGGATCATTCCATATACCCATACATGGCGCAAATACACTATGCGGGAAATTGACCGAGACGTATAGTGTAAACACGCACTTCGGTTAGTTTCGCTGAGCGTCGCTCATACTTCGATGTGCGGCTCGCACTTCGTCTTTGTCAATTTCCCGCATAGTGTACTTGCGCCATAGATTTTATCTCGAAAGTCTGATTCGAGTTCCTTATTTTCATTTTCATGACATTGTTTATGATAAGTAATTGTAATGGAATACATATTTTAATACCTACTTTAACAATCCCGTACGATATAGTTCAGACTTTCATTTTCAAATACAATACGTTCCCAAAAGGTATATTTATACAATGTTTGTGATTTGTTAAAATCGAATCTGTATTTTTACTAAATGGGATTCTTTCATATTTCAGTAAACATTGTGTAAATGATCCTTTAAATCGTGTGTGAAACATACATTATTAGTTGATTTAATTTAAATCCTAGAGCATTTTAATGATAGCGTGTAATATAAGTCATTGTGTATTTGATACATAATATAATGATCTTGTCAACGCATTGTATTGAAACGATTTTTGTGTAATTATCACCGCTTTGTAAATTGTAAGAGTAAATTAAATGTATTTGGAATAGCTGGAGTTTGGAGTAAAGACGGCTTTTACCAGTTCTCGCACCAAAATGTCGATATCAAATTATTAGTGGATTGAAACATTTTATTTTTTTAGTGCAATAACGTCTAGTTCAGATATTTGTAGATGAAATAAATATGTTATTTTCTATTCGTAGATTTTGTATATTTCTAACAAACCCTTTAATTTTTAGAAATAGGTTGTAATTACTTTTATTCTACTTTGCAAAAATTATGAAGAAGTTTTTTATGATGAAGAATTCTTAAAATTTTAATTTCTTTACTGCCGATTCTTTTTTTATTTTTGTAAAAGCTACACAGGAGCGCAAAGAAGAAGGGTCGGTTAGAAAATCTTCAAAAGTACAGTTGGAGTCAAATAGTTCGTGTCACCCAAAGTAGCCAATAAGTTGTTAACGTCTTTGTTACAATTGGAATAAGATTGTGTTGTCAACTTTTTGGTCACTTGGGTGTCACAAACCATTTGACGCGCTGACTGTACCTGACCTAGATTTATGAAACAATCTCAACTAGTGTGAAATCAAATAACGTAAGTGGAAGTTCTTCTATGTATTTTACTTAACTTCATAACTTACTTACTGTGATGGGTAGTAGTGGTGGTATGGTTAGTACGCATTGACTTTGAAAAATGACCTTTTTGGGTGTTAAACGAGTTGAAATACTTCAATCAAAAACACCTTCATGGACATGGATGAAGTAACTGTAGATATTTTTTAAAACATTTGAAAGTAGTTATGTAGTGTATGTAGATGAGCGTATTGGTAGAAGTAGATAGAGTATAGAGCAATAAAAATAATCCAAACTATGTATTACAATGATCCCAATGGCTCAGGGTTGGCATGTTTAACCAAAAGTGTCAAGATCTTAGTAACTTATTGGGTACTGGGAGTAGATATTATTTCAATGAACTTCTTAAAAGTGGCTGATTGCATTGGATTTTTTGAGTAAGTATGTACAGACGAGAAGGTGAAAACATCTCGTGAAAATCATTAGGTGAGTAAAAATATTGTGTAAGTATTTTAGTGGGCCTATAGGACGGTGCATGGTAGTACTTAGATTTGAAAAATATTTAGAAGACAAATACACTAACGTCAAGCAAAAACGGCTAACTTTGAAACAATGTCCACAGATCACCGTCCACCAGAAGACCGTCTGAAGACATTGATCAGAAATCAGGAATTGTGAAGAGGAATTGTGAATTCAAGTGTACCTACCGGGGGGCTAACATCTACAGGCTGGATAATCTGGATATGTTTGGTAAGTGTTATAAGTCATATAACTTTTTCAAATATCTTTTGAGTGAACTAAAGGACAGATAATTTCTTTGGAACACTTGCTCATTTTCAGTTATTGAGGCCGTGAACTTTTTTTCGCTTAGGGCACTGCAATAGGTACCTAAGGAATACCGTAAAATGAAAGTGAGTTCCAAGTCCAAGTACCTAATGATGATTTGATAATTCACTAATCTAAAACTTCACAGAGAGTGCTTTTACTCCAAAATACTCCAAATAAAACGTACTCTGTAGGTATGTGTAGCTTAATTTTCGAAAAATAAAAGTACGTAGTGTTAGTTACTTGTAAGTTAATTTACGTGTGAGTCAAGCTGTTTTTCGTTAATCAATGACAAAATTCATTCAAGATCATTATGTTGCGCAACTCTGACGAAAATGCTCGATGATCGGTTGTACCCTCAAAATAGTATTTTCATTCATCTCAACCCCTGACGACAATACAAGACATTCCATTAAAAGTGATCCGCGGCCAGAATTCACACTTCCTGTATCACGCGAATCTCGATATAGAGAGAAATTATAGCGCCAAACAATTATAATATCACAATGCAATGCGGCTATATAAATTGCACCACTGCAAGACGGGTTGATAAGTCCACCAACTCGCATTTATTTAAATCGCCTTGCGGTTACTCCTTCTGTACCTGTACTATTACTTATTCTGTGCCGAGACGTATAGTGTAAACACGCACTTTGGTTAGTTTCGCCGAGCGTCGCTCATACTTTGGTGTGGGGCTCGCACTTCGTCTTGGTCAATTTCCCGCATAGTATACTTGCGCCATAGATTTTATCTCGAAAGTCTGATTCGAGTTCCTTATTTTCATTTTCATGACATTGTTTATGATAAGTAATTGTAATGGAATACATATTTTAATACTTACTTTAACAATCCCGTACGATATAGTTCAGACTTTCATTTTCAAATACAATACGTTCCCAAAAGGTACATTTATACAATGTTTGTGATTTGTTAAAATAGAATCTGTATTTTTACTAAATGGGATTCTTTCATATTTCAGTCAACAGTGTGTAAATGATCCTTTATATCGTGTGTGACACATACCTTATTAGTTGATTTAATTTAAATCCTAGATCATTTTAATGATAGCGTGTAATATAAGTCATTGTGTATTTGATACATAATATAATGATCTTGTCAACGCATTGTATTGAAACGATTTTTGTGTAATTATCACCGCTTTGTAAATTGTAAGAGTAAATTAAATGTATTTGGAATAGCTGGAGTTTGGAGTAAAGACGGCTTTTACCAGTTCTCGCACCAAAATGTCGATTTCAAATTATTTGTGGATTGAAACATTTTATTTTTTTAGTGCAATAACGTCTAGTTCAGATATTTGTAGATGAAATAAATATGTTATTTTCTATTCGTAGATTTTGTATATTTATAACAAACCCTTTAATTTTTAGAAATAGGTTATAATTAATTTCATTCTACTTTGCAAAATTAATGAAGAAATCGTTGAATTCTTAAAATTTTAATTTCTTTACTGCCGATTCTTTCTTTATTTATGTAAAAGCTACACAGGAGCGCAAAGAAGAAGGGTCGGTTAGAAAATCTTCAAAAGTAGGTACAGTCGGAGTCAATAGTTCGTGACACCCAAAGTACCTAGCTAATAAGTTCGCAACACGTCTTTGTTACAATAGACATGTTGACACCACCAATCAATTGACGTACTTTTTAAAACTGTCAAAACGAAACTCTCCCAGTTTTTAAGACCAGAATGAAGGGTCTTTTTTAAAAAAGTTGTGCTTTTGAATTATTGAGGTATGGTTTCAAACTGTCTATTGGAACAAGATTGTGTTGTCAACATTTTGGCCATTTGAGTGTCACAAACTAATTGACGCGCTGACTGTACCTGATCTAGCTTTATGAAACAATCTCCACTAGTGTGAAATCAAATAACTTAATAAGATGTGTATCAATGCTTGTTGAGTTCAATTGTTTTATACACTAATATTATCTTCTAGAATCTGGTCTGTGAGCACGTAGAATTTTGTCCAATGACCCCTAGCTACCCATCCTTATCGCTCGCGCGTAATTATATTGCTGTCGCGACTGTGCGACTGGCACCCGCAGTGAGTGTGCGAGCCCGATAGCAATATAATTACGCGCGAGCGATAAGGATGGGTAGCTAGGGGTCATTGGACAAAATTCTACGTGCTCACAGACCGGGCTTTATGCATCTTACTTAACTTCATAACTTACGCCCATATTCACAAACATTACTATGCTGTCTCACACACAGTGCGCGTGGACGCACAGGGTGACGCACGAACCTATCACAGAGCTTTATTCAACGCTGTGCGTTCGATTTGCAGCTTCACTTAAGCAAGCATCGTTTATGAATACGGGCGTTACTTACGGTGATGAGTAGTGGTGGTGGTGGTATGGTTAGTTAGTATCGACTTAGAAAAAGGAGTTTTTTGGGTGTGAAACTAAAAAAAATACTTCTGAAACAGACCTTTATTCATTCATGGACATGGATGAAGTAGCTATAGATATTTTTTGAAACATTTGAAAGTAGTTATGTAGTGTATGTAGATGAACGTATTGGTAGAAGTAGATAGAGCAATAAGAAGAATCAAAATTATGTATTACAATGATCCGGTGATCCCAATGTCTCAGGGTTGGCATGTTTAAAATAAGATGTTTTAAATCACATGTTTAAAACTGAAATAAATCAGTGTTTTTTATTAAGTGTTTAAAAACATTGATAAAAACAAGTTTTAAACATAAAACATTAATAAAAAAACAAGGTAAAACTACTTTTCTTCACGAATGAACGGAAATAAATGAAATTCATCTGTATGTTTTTTATGAGGTATTATCACGGGACTATTCCCACCTCTCGTTCCCACCGCTGCAACTCCTGTGTAGCCAGGATCTAGCTTGACCGCCAATAAAAACCCAACCAGTGAAGGTCAAGTTTGTCCCGGGGGAAAGTTAAAACGATCGAACGAGGTATTATCAGGCATAGAATTAGTAATGAAATGAAATAGTAGAAAGCAAGGCACTCGAATATATTGACTTAAAAGGTTATTCTCCTCCGGTTAAGTCCGGCCAGGAAAGCCCTGTATTGGCCGTTAAAAGAAAGTAGGTAGTTTTGGTAGGCCTAATGTTTCATATATCTCTATCTAGATAGATAGATATGTAGATACCTATCCTACCTAACCTAGGAATGAAAAAAGGTCTAATTCTTCTTCTTGTCGTGTCGACAACAAACTTACACAGCGTCAGCCCAAAACTCCGCCACAAGAGTGGCGTTGTCAGTAGCCTTCATTAAATCTTCCTGCGTTTAGTTGTTTGGGCACGCAGGGCACGACATCATGTTCTTCCTGGCTAGGCCTAGGACCTATAAAGAAAAAACAAACAAACGCATGTATAAAACATTTTGAACCCTGCGATGGCTTGGTCCCTTTACGTTACGTTACACTGCAGTGTTACGTTACAGTGCACTGTATGTAAGAAGGTCCTATTCAAGATTCAAATAAAGTATTGTCTGCCTTAAAAAGTTATAAAAGTAGGTAGGTACAGTTCACCAAAAGTGTCATGGTCTTAGTAACTTATTGGGTACTGGGAGTAGATATTATCTCACTGGACTTCTTGAAAGTGAGTGCATTGGATTTTTTAAGTAAGTAAGTATGTACAGACGAGGTCTTGTGAAAATTCATTAGGTGAGTAAAAATATTGTGTAAGTACATAACCAGTGTTTTAGTTGTACTTCTGTTGTAGTGACCGTGCATGGTAGTACCTACTTAGATTTGAAAAATATTTAGAAGACAAATACACTAACGTCAAGCAAAAACGACTAACTTTGAAAAAATGTCCACAGATCAGACCGTCTGAAGACATTGAACAGAAATCAGGATATTGTGAATTCAAGTGTACCGGGGGGCTAACATCTACCTACAGGCTGGATAATCTGGATATGTGTGGTAAGTAAGTCATAATAACTTTTTGAAATATCTTTCAAGTGAACTAAAGGACAGTAATTTCTTAGGAACACTTGCTCATTTTCAGTTAATGCGGCCGTCAACTATTTTAAGCTTAGGGCACTGCATGAATACCGTAAAATGAAAGTAAGTTCCAAGTCCAAGTTTTGATGAAAATGTTTGTTAATTCACTAATCTAAAATTTCACAGAGAGTGCTTTTACTCCAAAACACTCCAAATGTAATGAACTCCTGTATGTGTAGCTTGATTTTCGAAAAATAAGAAGTACCTACGTAGTGTTACTTGTAAGTTAATTTACGAGTACATGTGAGTCAAGCTGTTTTTCGTTAATCAATGACAAAATTAATTCAAGATCATTATGTTGCGCAACTCTGACGAAAATGCTCGATGATCGGTTGTACCCTCAAAATAGTATTTTCATTCATCTCAACCCCTGACGTCAATACAAGACATTCCATTAAAAGTGATCCGCAGCCAGAATTCACACTTCCTGTATCACGCGAATCTCGATATAGAGAGAAATTATAGCGCCAAACAATATCACAATGCGGCTATATAAATTGCACCACTGCAAGACGGGTTGATAAGTCCACCTATGCCAAAAACCACCCAGTGTGCTGCCAGCAGCCGAGTAGGGGTGACGCGACGGCCATCTTGCCAGTTTTCCCGCGTTTTCGAACCGCCTAGTGTTAACTTAGTTCAAACCCAAGTGCCCTTATGAAGGAAGCAACACTAACGGATTTCTATAGTGATCCTGTACTCAATAGCACGTGTGATCGTGATAATAATTTTTACAGAATATTAGGTACGTAATTCAGTACTTTTACATATATATTTTTCTTTTATTAACCCTTAAATACAGCCAAATCTAACTTTTAAATATTGATCATCAGTTTGTTAGCCTATTTATTTATGTTACTATAGTATTCAAAGCCAAAAGCGCAGTCCATTAATCATGGAAGTCTTCATACCGGCTTACTCGCACTGGTAGAGCCTGCATTCCATTGGCACGGCGCCAGCTTTCCACCCGGTGGTAATGGTGTAGGTACTATGAATCAGTTCAGGGTTAGGTAACACGGTTTATTCGGGGGGTTAAGTAACCCGTGTAACATAGGTTAAATGAGTGCGAGCTTGGCTGAACCTTGTTATTGACCTATTGACTTTCACTAAAGTAACTTTTTTAAACTTTGAAAAAAATCGTGAAAATTCAGTTCGCACCCAACACGAGTCAGTTAATAGGTAGAGATTCAATTTCTGAAAATACTAATATTTTTACGTAATAAAATATATTAAAGATTAAACTTATTAATAATCAATAGAAATAATAATAATTATCTATTATCCAGATATTCCCAAGATCTTAGTATCAAGACACAATTGTGATCAACATTAGTATCTTGTCCTACAATTATTACCTACTAATCCTACTATGTATTTATATACCCTACCGTACCGTAAAAAGTAATGAAGGAGATTTCGTATTGAGCCAAGCATTAGTCCTTCTTACTTAAATCTTTTTTTATGTTTTTAGATTTATTGCATTTGTAAAAACATACACAATTTTCATAACAATTGGCATGTGTTGGAATATCCCATATCGAGAAAACAATCCGTTACTATTTTTCAATCAATCTGATACTTTATGCTCTCATTGTACAAATACCGCGTGTAAAGTAAATACCTAAGCATTAACCACTCAAGTAGTTTCATAAACATGTCTACCACGGAAAATTATTGCCTATTATTAGTGATCTATTAAAGAAAAAGTCAAAATAAGTTGCACAATACAATACAAACATATTGAACGAGAATGGGAAATCCTAGTTCGCGCAATCAATTTTCTCGTTCAGGGTGAAAAGCCTTGGGTTATAATATGGGAGTGTCTGGAGTTGACCCACCTTGATTTTGTAAGTGAGCTATGACTTAACTGGTTTTTTGCACGTGCTATAATGAAGCACATATCATTAATCATGTTTTAACTGAAATATTTCAGTCGCAAAGTAGAATTTAAATAATTAGGTACGAAACTTTTTTTAATTTTTTTTTACCCGACTGCCATGTTAGGGTTGTTTTTTAAATGTTATAACTTACCTAATATTTCTAAAAACGTTATTAAGTATTATGTTCTTGAAATTATAAAATAAATTAAATCAATTGATGCGTTCACACTGATGAAGTTGGAAAAGTTTTGCGACCCTGAAACATCGCACGTGTTTTCCCCGAAGGACAGCATTTCATATTATTGCTCTTCCATTTTATGTACTTCTAATTATTAAAAGTTTTTAAATTTGTATTATTGTGGAAAAAGAATTATAATGCATAGCTCTGCAGTTCTTGACGGTCCAGTTATTTAATAGCTCAAGGATCGAATGAGGAAATTTTTCAGAATATTAGTTGATTTAGTTGTCATTTTAATTTCTCCCATACCGTGAATAGCGTGTTATAATATGCAGCGATGAGAAGAGCTTGAAGATATGTTTGAATGAGGAAATTTTTATCATTTTAATATCTTAAATTCCGCGTATTGAGCTAATAAAATAATTTAAAGGAGTGCGTCTTTAAAGTAATCATGTTCCTCATGGGTAGTTTCGTAGTCCATTTGGTGGACTAACGGTGAATAGCAACATCGTCCCCACAGCAATTTAGAAATGTAGACACCATAGCCTAACTCTACGTGGTGATCCGGTACTGAACACGCTGAACTTCTTCATTCATTCTCATTTTATGTTATAGGAGATCTTAAATTGGCTACAAGTAAACGCAAAACTTTCCTTGTAAAAAAGTGGATCACTATAGAGCTATAGTTCTACATGCTGCATTCCGTAACCCAGCGGTTGCTAACCCTGTCTTGGCGAGGGTTGGCGTCACAACGCCGTCGCGACGCTGCGGCGACGCGTCGCCAGTTCACTCTAGATTTACGATCGAATTATTCGCTCCTCGTCTAGCGAGTTTATGGACTCACTAATATTGTTAACAGCGTGGAATTAACGATGATAATATTGGCTATATTAATCACGGTAAGTTATCGTGTTAGAGCCTATTAATTGATACCTAGTAAAGTAGCGGGATACAACTTTACAGGAACATTAAACGTTGTTGTAATCTAGTCTTCTTCCGTTATTTCTAAAGTAGGTACTCGAGGATAAATAATAAATATCCTTAGACATTTTACACTACGCTTCTGTCCCAAACTCAGATCATAGAAGNGAACCCGAAACAAAAAACCAGTCACGAGTTTGGGTGTTCGAAAATGAATTAAAGCCAACAAAAATTGTTCGTTCACGGAGTGTTGCAAAAAAAATGGTGGCCACGTTTGTCTCCAAAACCGGCCATGTTGCGACTATTCCTCTTGGGGGACAAAGAACGGTTAATGCAGATTAGTATGCTAGCATTTGTTTGCCACAGGTCGTTTCTGAACTCCGTAAAGAGAACTGCAACCGCCGCATCATCCTCCATCACGACAATGCGAGTTCTCACACCGCGCACTGAACAAAGGAGTTTTTAGAGCAAGAAAACATAGAATTATTAGTCCATCCGCCGTACAGCCTCGACCTAAGCCCTAATGATTTCTATACTTTCCCTTAAATAAAGAATAAATTGCGTGGTCAGAGATTTTCATCACCTGAAGAAGCTGTGGAAGCCTACAAAACGGCCATTTTGGAGACCCAAACTTCCGAATGCAATGGTTGCTTCAATGATTGGTTTCGTGTATGGAAAAATGTGTCAAATTTCGCGGAGAATACTTTAAAAAGCAATAAATACATTTTTAAATAGTAATGTTGTTTCACTTCCTTGATTCCCGAAATTTTCAGTGCCGCCCTCGTACACACTAAACTTCTTCATTCATTCCCATTTTATGTTATGGGAGATCTTATATTGGCTACAAGTAAACGCAAAACATTTCCTCCTTGTAAAAAAGTGGATCATATAGAGCTATAGTTCTACATGCTGCATTCCGTAGCCCAGCGGTTGCTAACCCTGTCTTGGCGAGGGTTGGCGTCACAACTAGGGTTGCCAGGCGTCTGGCTTTTTAGGGACATGTCCGGCCAAATATTGCCTTGTCCGGCCTGTCCGCCTTTTGTTATTTGGTTGTCGCGCCAGGCGAAAGTCGAGCCACAGAATCATTTATGAAGCGCACGCATCCATCAGGATGTTGGTTAGCAACCGATGATGCGATGATGATAGTACTCACCCATGAGCTGACAACCAATTGTCACGTGTCCGGCTTTTAGGGTAAAATGTCCGGCCAAATTAAGCGCAAAGTCCGGCTTTTGTGATTTTGGACCTGGCAACCCTAGTCACAACGCCATCGCGACGCCGCGGCGACGCGTCGCCAGTTCACTCTAGATTTACGATCGAATTATTCGCTCCTCGTCTAACGAGTTTATGGACTTACTAATATTGTTAACAGCGTGGAATTAACGATGATAATATTGGCTATATTAATCACGGTAAGTTATCGTGTTAGACAACAACCACTCTTGTGGCGGAGTTTTGGGCTGACACTGTGTAGGTTTGTTGTCGACACGAAAAGAAGAAGAAGATCGTGTTAGAGCCTATTAATTGATACCTAGTAAAGTAGCGGGATACAACTTTACAGGAACATTAAACGTTGTTGTAATCTAGTCTTCTTCCGTTATTTCTAAAGTAGGTACTCGGGGATAAATAATAAATATCCTTAGACATTTTACACTACGCTTCTAGTCCCAAACTAAGCAAAGCTTGTACTATGAGTTGGGGTACTAGACAACGGTTAAAACATACCTACTTAAATACTTTTTTTTAATACACACATAGATAGTTAGATTTTACTTATGAATACAAAAACAAAAGCTATACTGATTATTTTGAGTTAGAGTTGTGGAACTCCGGAAAAAAGATGTACCTACATTCGCGTGCCTAAGGCCCAGTTTTTTGATTCGTAGTTAAAATAACCAATAGTTAAATTTGACAGATGTCAAGTGACAAGTGGTTAAATATCAGAAAAAAATGTTTTTCGAACAATGGTTAGTCTGACTTTTAGTACATTTTTTAACCATTAGTTTGTTAATATTTAACCATTAGTAGCAAATTTAACAATTAGTTATTTTAACTATGAATCAAAAAACTGGGCCTAAGAGAATCGCTCTTCAACTCAAATGCTTCCTAAACACATCTTCAACTCTTATTTTGAATCTACAAGTATTGAAGACTAAATCTTAATTTCGTAGAGGTAATGTTTCTCTCGTGATTCGGAAAAAGAGTTATTCTGCGCATCTCTATTTTGAGTAGAGTATGGGGCCACAATTTAATTGGCTATTCAGTATCTCACATCGCGCTGAACTCTATGCGCGAATGCATCTGAACGCAATGTATGGGGTTCTAGTATTTTAAAATCGCACATGTGCAAACGCGCGTAGAACTAACCTGAAAACGGTCTTACCTAACTTTCATATTACACAACCTAATCTTCAGTTTTTTCAAGCATTATTACTTGAATGCTCACTATTTTTCTCTTTATAGCTTCTTCAAGGCAACCATCAATAGCTAATGAAATGTCGTTTTCAACGAGGCATTAAACTGAAATGTCTGAAAGCTGTTTTCGTTGTTCACAGGTTTTTATGAGATATAAACTGGAAGGCCCATGATCGCTATATTTTTCTTTTTTATCGCTATAGTAAGGTGAAAATTAGCAGTATTATTAATTAGTTGTTGCCTGCATTGGTCGTTTTCAAGTTTTATAAGTCTGTCCTTTCCTTATTGTTTTTATATTGAATAGGATTGATCTTGATGACAAGATTTGTTTCTTTTACTATTCGTGAAACCAGCTCATTTTGATACATTCTCATGTGGCTTCTTTTAGCCTAGTTCGTTTCAGCAGTTTCAGCCAAAAGACGTCCACTGCTGGACAAAAGCTTCCCCCAAGGATTTCCATAATGACCGGTCCTGCGCTGCCCGCATTCAAGTTCTTCCCGCGACCTTCACCAGATCGTCAGTCGTCGTCGGTCCACCTAGTGGGACCTGCCCACCTGCCTCTTTTAGCCTCACTTGGCATCAGACAGAGACAGAGAACTGACGCGTTTACTGATTGCTATTTTTAGTTTCCAATAGTACTTTGTCTCGTGTGGTTTTTTAGGGAATTTTTGGTAGGTAGTTGATAGTGAACCCTTAAAATTGGTTCACATTACAATATACTAGACCTATTTATGCCAGCACCAGTGAGATGAAGTTGGACCTACCTAACTGGACTGTTTGTCCCAGGTATACATAATTGTCGACAACTTCGAGTGTAGAGTCTCCAACCTTCAGAGGAGTGGGTGCAACACGGACATTAGACATGATTTTTGTCTTGTCCATGTTCATTCTGAGGCCCACTTGTTGAGAGGCTCTACTGAGGCCATCGAGNTGTGACAACGCTCTTAAACTGAAATGTCTTCAACTGTTCTCGTTGTTCACAGGTTTTTATGAGATATAAACTGGAAGGCCCATGATCGCTATATTTTTATTTTTTACCGCTATAGTAAGGTGAAAATTAGCAGTATTATTAATTAGTTGTTGCCTGCATTGGTCCGTTTTCAAGTTTTATAGGTCTGTTCTTTCCTTATTGTTTTTATATTGAATAGGATTGATCTTGAGGACAAGATTTGTTCCTAAGTTCCTATTCTATATCTTTGACTATTCGTGAAACCAGCTCATTTTTATACATTCTCATGTGGGTTCTTTTAGGCCTCAGCCTCGAACTTAGCGGGCAGCGGCGGCGGCGCTGGAGCTGGGCGGGCAACGCAGACCCGTTCTCGAAACAAGCGGGCAGCTCGCGCGGCGCTTTAGCGGCGAAGTGTTGTGTTCGGGGTTGTGTTGTCGAGATATTTGTTTTTATTCGCAAACGAAATGTCTGAACAACGGCGACAATTTTATTTCGATTCAAATTTATTCCAAAAAAGAAGGAGTACGCTGCCCGCTCGTTGCCCGCTCCCTCGCCGCTGCCCGCTCGTTGCCCGCTCCGGCGCCGCTGCCGCGCCGCTGTTTTCGAGAACCGGTCTATTTGATTTTACGCATAAGATCCTGCCGCTCCCGCGCCGCCGCCGCCGCCGCCCCGCTGCCCGCTAAGTTCGAGGCTGAGGCCTTAGCCTCGTTCGTTTCAGCAGTTTCAGCCAAAAGACGTCCACTGCTGGACAAAAGCCTCCCCCAAGGATTTCCATAACGACCGGACCTGCGCTGCTCGCATCCAGGTTCGTCCCGCGACCTTCACCAGATCGTTAGTCGTCGTCGCTCCACCTAGTGGGACTGCCCACCTGCCTCTTTTAGCCTCACTTGGCATCAAACCAGACGAGACAGAGAACTGACGCGTTTACTGATTGTTATTTTTAGTTTCCCATAGTACTTAGTCTCGTTTGCTTTTTTAAAGGAATGTTTAGTAGGTAGTTGATAGTAAAACCCTATAATTGGTTCACATTACAATATACTAGACCTATTTATGCCAGCGCCAGTGAAATGATCAGATTGTTGGCTCCCAAGCAAAACAAGCCACACAATAGCCGGCCCTCAACTCGATCGCTGATTGTGCATGATCACAACGTATATCTAATTTGACAGCTTCAATGGTGACGTGACTAGTTTTCCAAGTCCACGTGAGTTCCTGGGTTTGAAGTTTTGCTCAGTTATAATGGATAAAAATTGGTCCAACTATTTCTACCATAGCTAGACAAGTAGAGCGTGAGAAAGCACAATTTTTTTTCTTGGCTTTCGCGGTTTGTATTTAGCCACAGCGGACACATTCTTTAATTGACCCAAAAACTTCAACTGTCTTAATATTCCCCTTATATACCTACCTAATAAAGGTCTTAGTTAATACCTTGAATGGGCTAGAAAGAAGACAGATAAAAAGTCCTCAATGCTATAGGTACTCGTACATCCGAGGACAATGTTGTGCTGGGGAGTATGGGATCATATCACGTGAGCTGCAAATTATCCGCCCTTAGTGATACCGTAATAATGACTAGAAAGCACGAAAGTTTTGCAATACTCGTTTTATAAAAGTACGAGTAAGTTAAGACCAAAATATCTTTCTTCTTTTTCTTCTTCGTCGCTACACTTGTGGCAGAGTGGTCGTGGTTGTCACACCTGGTTTGGTTGAAGCTTCACAATCCATCGCCATTCCTCTCGCATTGCAGCCTTTCTTGTACACTCGTGGAGTGGACCATTGAGTGCGGTTTTGACCTGATCGGTCCATATTCTCGTTAGCTGGTTTTAATCTAGCAGACGCTTGACTAAATCTTACATTAACTATTCCATATTAATAGAAGGGTGTCTCTGACGCGCATCCCGTGACGTTCCGCCTTGTTAGTTACGCAACATCCCGCGTCAACGTTGCACAACTGCAGCACCTGACTACCTAATACAAGACAACACAATTCATTCAGACTTTCGCGCACACTATCACCGAGTCATACGGTTCACAATACACCGATTATTGCACCTTAATAATAGTCCCACTGGCAAACGCACTTGGCGTCTGATAGTGTCCCGTTTTAACTGTACTCGTCTGGCCCTTGATCTAAATCTAATTAATGAACGAGATATAGGACATGTCTGATTTATCTGGTGCATGCCTCTGGAATAATGTTTCGCTTGTTTTAGGGACAGTTGTATCTAGTTCATTTGGGATACCTGGATCTGACTGGCCACCGTAGCCGTTGCCATATACCCACCCACTTCTTGTACGGAACGGCTAATCTAGCATTGCATGCAGTTGTATTAGGTCTTCTCATATTGTTATGACATGTTGCAAATGGGATCAGACTTTATAACCATAGGCGTCCTACACGCTCAATCAGACCTACCTATATGACAATCGGATAGATACAATCTGCATTAATATCTTAACAAAACTGAGATCAAAAACTGCATTTAGTGACCGTACTATGTACACCTACTTCATGTAGGAATCGATCCCTGAATTTCCAAGTTCAACTCTAACCATAGGGCTTCAGAGGCGTTCTGACTACTTTACGTCGATGGGAACCCCTGCATAATCGTTACGACACGTTAAATATAATTAGACACGTTCACAGATTTCATTAGAAAATTAATTAACGCCTTCATTAGTTAACTTACTCATGTTTGTCCAATCCATTAACTCACTACTGTGATTAATCATTTCTATGGCAAATTAAAGTTACTTCGTTAATATTTTATGACAAGATCTCGATCATTTATACAGCCAAGTATTACGTAGGTAGATGTAACTGTTTCTTTGTTAAATAAGTTGACGTCATTGACCAATCTATCCATGAAAATCAAATTAGTTTTCATCGTAAATTGATGAAAACTATCAAAAGATTTTCAGGAATTTTTAAACTTAGATTTTCAGGGTCAATAAATATGTATCAGAATCAATAAATATGTAGTTAATCTATGAAGATATGAAGTTAATCTATTGAGTTTTCAATAAGTAATTCTTGACTTACGAAATCTATGGTAGAGTCGCGGTTTAAAAGTTATTGTTAAGATTATAAATAAATCTATTTATCTTTTAAAATTATATTGCCGTCATTCAATTCCAGAAAGAGAAAACGCTTAATTCCTTATTTGTATCAGTATCATTCGATAGTTAATTACTATTTGCTGTACCATATCATTGACAGATAACCGATGTTTGTGGATCCAGTACTAGCAGACAGTATGTTTGTTTTTGGTCGAGTTTATTACGCCGGTACACAAGAGGCACTTGAAAAAGTCACATCCGTGCGTGAATATTATATTTTTTTCCAAAATTGGAAAGAAAGAAATTTGAAGAGCAGTCGCCCGGCAAGCGAAAGGTCGTGGGCTCCATTCCCGCCTTAGGCAGTTCGATTTTTTCAAGTTATTTATTTATAATTAAGTTTCAGAAGCGACTCTAATCGCTGAGAAATTTTAATAACTATTGAAAAAAAGATCCAGAAAGAGCCGCCTCCGAGCATAATGCCTCTAGACCTGGCCGAACTTGGATACTCGGCTTTGTAATTCAAATCATATTTAGCTTGGATGGATTAGACATAATGCATGTCAGATAGCTAACTAATAGTAAAATGGCAGTTAGATCACTACTACTTCTAAACTTTAAAGCCATACACTACTAAACTCTACCGATAGGCATGTAGGCATGTGTACCGATAGACTTTTATTTACATCATCCTGAGATTACACGGCAAAATTAGATTCGAAAAGACCTTTCCTTTTTTTAAGGTCCTTCACTCGTCTCGTCCCGTCGACCCGCCCCCCCCTCTAAAAACTAAACTGTTGACTTGAAAAATCTGGAAAAAATCATATTAATAGTGTTTTTCATGAACTTTCAAGGAAAACTACAACGGTTACGTTAGATCAGTTAGTTTAAGAGTAAAAGTGGCTTAGTACAATTTTTTACCTAATAAAAAATCCTTAGAAGAAGTAATTTATTACTAATTACCTACTTGTTTTACAATGAAGACGTGACATAGATAACATACATTTTGCAGTAAAACTCCAACAAACTTATTTATTACCTTACATGCCTAACTCATTGATATATCTGAGGTCATAACTCCATTAATCCTGTACTAAAAGCGATAGAAAAATGTCTCTATCCGATAAAACAAATAAACAACTCTATTAAACATCATTAAGCTTGTAATTTAAGGCAGTTTAAATTGACTGGATCGGGTATTGATCCCGGTACTTCGCATGCTAAGCAAGCGCTGCTAACGCTACATCTCAGTAATTTTATGTTTCTGTAAATACAACGGAATATTATCAACTTACTTTGCCCGCGGCTTCACCCACGTGGAATTTTGTCTGTAACAGAAAAACCTTATCGCGCGCGTCCCTGTTTCAAAAACCGGGATAAAACATTGAGTTACCTATAATGTACTACGTAGTAATATTACTTCAATGGATAAAAACTATCCTATGTCCTTTCCCGGGACTCAAACTATCTTTATTCCAAATTTCATCAAAATCGCTTCTAGGCGTGAAAGCGTGACAGACAGACAATATTAGTACGCATAAATATTTATTGGTAAGCCACCGATTTTTAGTTAGCTGATAGTTGGGTCGGGCTGTTAATCAGTATGGAGATGTATGAAAGTGCGCACATTATACCGATTTGCTATCGGCCGATTCTTCATACAAATTAAAATCGGGCCCAACTATCGGCCGACAAAAAGTCGGTGGTCTCTGCTTAGGCTAAATAAACGCTGTGACCTTGACCCTGTCGACCTACGAACCTGCGACTAATCTAACATCCGGGCCAAAAATAGAAGAAAAGATTGTTATTGGATCGTGACCATTCCACTTTAGGTTCTCCTTCCTGAAAAGAAAGTGCAATTTCGATTATGAGCTAGAATTATTCAGTATGTGAACGAACACATAAACGAACTACGAGAACTTACTATGGAATTCCGTAGCAATTTCGTAGTCCGTGACTTTGCTACATAACTACGAAATGGCTACATTTTAATAAGCCCGAAAATACGCGCGTCAATATTTTTTCACGCATTGTTCACGGTGCAAGTTGTTGGTATGTACGTGTAGTAACTACCACATAAATGTACACAATTATGTACATAGTTTTCAGCAACATAGCCGCTACGGCTACGAATAGCATAGAGTAGACACGAGAGCCTACGTTTAACATTTTTTTGTCGTCGTTTACAGCTCAGAGTACAATAATGAAACTTTTCAGTAAGCTTTTTTATAAGCTTATTCTGAAACATGTCTTGCAACTCTTCGAACTACTCAGGTTTCTATATTTAGACCAATCATCAGGCTGTATCTATTCCTATCTAGTGTAGATTCATCATGAGTTTTGCTTCACGATATTCTCACAGCCTAGTTTTTGTCGCAAGCCTACAAAAAGGTTACACAAGTAGAGTCATAAAAAATGCTTAATTGTGTTTTTATTAACCACTTAAAAATAAGAGGCCGCTCCCAAGTTTACAAGTCTCTTCTGTAGACAGCTCTTAAACACCGCAATGCAGCAAGCGTAATCGACGTTCGCTATATCGAGCAAGTTTAGCGAATGTATAAAGTTTCGAACATAATTTTAATTAGAGACTCCAAGACAATAAGATAAGCAGTGGAATTTTGGTTAGTAGGACAAATATCGTTAACTCGTTTACTTTTTTTTTTTTGCAAAATCGCACCTTTTATTTAATACCTAGGTAAGTAATTACAATTAATTAACATGTCGCAATAAGTTTCATTTTCTTTGTTTATTTGAGGGGGTGGCTTTGTGACTATTCAAATTGAAATCAAATCAGAATGTAGGTAGGTTAGGTTTATTGGATTCAGCTTTCTTAGAATGTTTTAGTTATGAATAAACTTAATTGTTTTCCACAACAATACACATTATAAACGCAACTATGACTCAACCGTGGTATTCTGTTTACAGTCATATAATATTTAGCTTTCAAGGAACTGTAATCAATAACTATTTTCCCGTAATATTTTGTAAGTTTTCTCGCAATTACTTTGTACTTATTGTTTAATTTTTTGGTACCAAATAAATGTTTTTCTTTCTTTCTTTCTTTCTTTCTTTCTTTCAATATTTATTTCCAGCGTTATTATTTTCTGCTAGCTGACCTGGCAGTCAGTAGTATCAAACAGGCAGGATCCATAAAAAATACTTATTAAAATTTTTCTCTTCTAATGACCATGACCCTTTCTCTAATTTCAAGGAATAACCGAATAAGCACACTCCTCGAGATTTGTTGTTTTGTCGTGGGTTTGAATAATTTAAAACTTTATTCAAACTCGCATAATGAGACATTTTCGGGTTTCACGTTTTATATTGGCTTCTTTGGAAGTCTTCGGAAAAAGCGCGTCCTGCAAATAAAAATGTTATAAAACCTTTTGATCTCTATAAAGTTTTGATTTAGTTCAGAAAAAAAATATAAACGTCATTTGAAATCCGCCAAAAAGTCGTCAGTCATTATTTTGTAATCAAACAAGTTCGCACCATTGAAGCCATTAGACAAAATAATAATAATAAAATCTGCTTTTAGTTCACGTATCTTTGTGATGATGATTAGTAGTCGTCGGAGTGACAATATAACGTGATAATGTGAAAAAAGTGGGAGGTTGGTTGGTATTATAGTACTCGTAAGTACTAAGATATATAACACGTTTTAGTAATAATAAATAATATTTGTTCAGGATATTCTAGGACTACCTATAATAGTTTCTGTGTCTGTATTTTACTCCAAAATTTTCGGATATTTATACGATAATACTGATCTGGTAACTTGTGGCAGGTAGGTTCCTTATAGGGTGTAGACATCCGCGCGTATGAACGCGCAGCTTAGGCGCAGGCGGCCGGGCGGCCGGTAGTAATAAATATTACTGCAAAGTTGATTATTTTCAATTTTTCTTTCCAGATCGGTTGACCCGAGAATGAAACGCGATGATTCCTTAAAGAGCTTCACGAGGGTACCGCGCCGGCACAGCATCAGCGAGCAGATACCGGTGCTGTCGGTGCCGCTGCGCTCCAACTCCATTACTATCAGGCAGCTTGCCCAGCACTCCGCGTATTTAGCAGAAAGGGCTCTTAGGGAGGCGTAGTAAGTGCGCATTTCCTTTGACACTAATTTATAAGTAAGTAGATTATTATACAGCGAGCACATTGCTGTCGGTTCAGCTGCGCTCCAACTCGACTACTATCAGGCAGCTTGCCCAGCACTCCGCGTATTTAGCAGAAAGGGCGCTTAGGGAGGCGTAGTAAGTGCGCATTTTGTTTGACACTAATACAAGTAGTAGATTATTATACAGCGAGCAGATACCGGTGCTGTCCGTTTAGCTGCGCTCCAACTTTTATCAGGCAGCTAGCCCAGCACTCTGCGTATTTAAGCGAAAGAGCACTTAGGAAGGCGTAGTAAGTGCGCATTTCCTTTGACACTATTTTATAAATAGATTTTATACAGCGAGCAGATTGCTCTCCGTTCCGCTGCGCTCCAACTCGATTACGATTATTTAGAAAGGGCGCTTAGGGAGGCGTAGTAAGTGCGCATTTTCTTTGACACTACTTTAGAAGTAAGTAGATTATTATACAGCGAGCAAATTGATTTCGGTTCCGCTACGTTCGAGCTCTATTACTATCAGGCAGCTTGCCCAGCACTCCGCGTATTTAGCAGAAAGGGTGCTTAGGGAGGCGTAGTAAGTGCGCATTTCCTTTGACACTAATTTGTAAGTAGAGTACAGCGAGCAGATTGTTGTCGGTTCCGCTGCGCTTCAACTCCATTACTATCCGGCAGCTTGCTCAGCACTCCGCGTATTTAGCAGAAAGGGCGCTTAGAGAGGCGTAGTAAGTGCGCATTTCCTTTGACACTAATTTATAACTAGTCTATAGATACAGCGAGCAGATACTGGTGCTGTCGGTGCCGCTGCGCTCCAACTCGATTACTATCAGGCAGCTTGCTCAACACTCCGCGTATTTAGCAGAAAGGGCGCTTAGGGAGGCGTAGTAAGTGCACATTAACTTTGACACTAATTTATAAGTGAGCAGAATGATAGACACCTCACTCTAGGCCTCTAACAAACCCAGGATCCTCATTTACACCTTGCCACTGATTCAGAGGATTTGGTGGCTTGACGCTATCGATGCGATGGGCGTGCGATCTATTTAGTGTTTTTTCAGCGCGTAATTTAAGCTTTTTTTATGAAAGCACCAATGATTCGTTACGTACGAATACTCAAGTACATAATTATATCCTTATTTTCTGAAAAACAGTACTATTCTTTTCTGATGGTACTGTGTCATTTATTACGTGTATGTTGTCTTTTTGACGAGTTTAACTAGCATTGTGTATTTTTTTACAGCGAAGACGAACTCCAAAACAATTCGCCACCTTCATCCTGGTTCAAACTAGTAAGTACTTAAATTAAGATTCATTATGTGAAGTGTTTGAAAAAGAAGTTGTACTATGTAAGCATTAGTTCGCCAATAGTCGCGGAATCGTGGTAACCGTAAATAATCGATTTTGCTATTGTGTCCGAGTATTTAAATCGATTTACTGGCAAACGCCTCTATGACCACTATATCACTTGATTACATGATTACTTAGTGAGTGGGAATCTTTCGATCTGGAAGCCCTGGGTTTGATTCCCAGATGAGGCACAATTCGAAGATGTTTTGAAAAGTATAAATATGAGAACGTGGTTGATATCAAATTACTTATTATTGCTATTGACCATTGTGTATTTACACTGCTGTGTATTCATGTTAGATTTGTCTAGTAAGGATGGAGGATGCTGGCATTTTGCCAGTCTTGGCCTGTTACCAAATTGAGCCAGTTTTATCTGGAAATAGAGCTAGTAGTAAACGCTTTTTTTATTTTCAAGTATTTGACAAGACAAAACTTCACCGATAAACCGCGGTGGATCTCCTGAAAATATGTTCGTTCAGTATTTCGGATCTGTTTCAGCACTAAATTGAGCCAACTTTGTTAAATTTTTTGCGACATTTTATGCGATTTGCTCCCTCTGCTGTGCGAAATTTTAGTGTCCTCATATCACCTCAGAACCATATCACCCAAGTGAAATGATTCGACTAAAGCGATCGCCTTTGTTCACCTAGGAATTGATTCACCCAGGTAAACAAATGCGACTTTTTTTTACTTTTATCACCCACATAAAACATGCTTTCCTACTAGGTGGACCGACGATCTGGTAAAGGTCGCGGGAAGAGCCTGGATGCGGGCAGCGCAGAACCGTTCATTATGGAATACCTTGGGGGAGGCCTTTGTCCAGCAGTGGACGTCATTTGGTTGAAACGAAACGAAACGGAACGAAAACATGCTTTCAGATTAACATATAACTTAATTATTGGCCAAAAACTACTACAATTTTTTATTTACAGTTCAGATTCGCGAAACCATGCGAGCTGTTCATGCTGTTCATCGGTGTGCTCATGGCCTCCCTGAACGGGCTATTTGTGCCAATAGGTGTGATAGTCTACGGCGAGTTCACGTCGCTGCTGATCGACCGGACAGTGATGACTGGCACCTCCACGCCGACTATAACCATATCGATGTTCGGTGGTGGAAGGATCTTGTGAGTGCACCTTATTGTTCGATACTGCCGTCTTTTAGTCATTATTATTTCAAGCTCCTCTCTTCTTCTGATTTAATTTGTTGCGAGTTTAAAGACAGAAAGCTATCCTTTGAGACTACGCAACCTTCACTGGTTGGGTTGGGTTACATTAGAATTTAGAAAACAAACTGAAAATCCCGGCTGGAAAGAATCTGAAAACATTTTAGCGCACTTGTTTTTTGTTGCTTTATGGCAAATACTTAAGATCGCTTTATATTCAACAGTAATCATCATTGCAAAAACATCGCATTTTTTTTCTCCAATGCGCACACTATCTTCGAATTAAAGTTCGACTCTACATAAGTGGCATCTATGGGTTTCAGTTCAGCGTTGCAATTAACTCCCTCAAGAAACGTTTTTTACTAATTTATGTGTCAAAGACTAATAATTTGGTACCATATCTTTCTCCTGGCTGATCAACTTTCATGGTTCCTAATCAATGACTATTTTCTCATTCTAGAACGAACGCATCCCGAGCAGAGAACAAGGCAGCGCTGATTGAGGACTCGCAGGCGTTCGGCATCGGCTGCGCGGTGTTCTCGGTGCTGCAGTTCATTGTGGGGGCCATCAGCGTGGACCTGTTCAACTATGCAGCTATGAATCAGGTCTGTGCGATCTATATTCTAGAACGAACGCGCCCCGAGAGAACAAGGCAGCGCTGATTAAGGACTCGCAGGCGTTCGTCACAGGGCCCATAGTACGCTGATGGGGCAGCAAGGTTCTAGAGTGGAGGCATTGTACCGGAAAGCGCAGCGTAGCACGTCCACCCACAAGTTGGACCGACGACCTCATAAAGGTAGCGGGAAGGCGCTGGATACAGGCCACCATCGAGCGGCCATTGTGGAAATCATTGGGGATGCCTATGTTCAGCAGTGGACGTCCTATGCCTGATAATGATGATGATGATGAGGCGTTCGGCATTGGCTGCGCGGTGTTCTCGGTGCTGCAGTTCATTGTGGGGGCCATCAGCGTGGACCTGTTCAACTATGCGGCTATGAATCAGGTCTGTACCATCTATATTCTAGAAGGAACGCGTCCCAAGATAACAAGGCAACGCTGATTGAGGACTCGCAGGCGTTCGGCACAGGGCACATGGTACGCAGAACTGACGCCCGATGGGGCAGCAAGGTTCTGGAGTGGAGGCCTCGTACCGGCAAGCGCAGCGTAGAACGTCCACCCACAAGGTGGACCGACCTCATAAAGGTAGCAGGAAGGCGCTGGATGCAGGCCGCCACTAACCGGCCATTGTGGAAATCGTTGAGGAGGTCTTTGTTCAGCAGTGGACGTCCTATGGTTGAAAATTATGACAATGCGTCCGGCATTAGCTGCGCGGTGTTCTCGGTGCTGCAGTTCATTGTGGGGGCCATCAGCGTGGACCTGTTCAACTATGCGGCTATGAATCAGGTCTGTACCATCTATATTCTAGAAGGAACGCGTCCCAAGATAACAAGGCAACGCTGATTGAGGACTCGCAGGCGTTCGGCACAGGGCACATGGTACGCAGAACTGACGCCCGATGGGGCAGCAAGGTTCTGGAGTGGAGGCCTCGTACCGGCAAGCGCAGCGTAGAACGTCCACCCACAAGGTGGACCGACCTCATAAAGGTAGCAGGAAGGCGCTGGATGCAGGCCGCCACTAACCGGCCATTGTGGAAATCGTTGAGGAGGTCTATGTTCAGCAGTGGACGTCCTATGGTTGAAAATTATGACGATGCGTCCGGCATTAGCTGCGCGGTGTTCTCGGTGCTGCAGTTCATTGTGGGGGCCATCAGCGTGGACCTGTTCAACTATGCAGCTATGAATCAGGTCTGTGCGATCTGTATTCTAGAACGAACGCGCCCCGAGAGAACAAGGCAGCGCTGATTAAGGACTCGCAGGCGTTCGTCACAGGGCCCATAGTACGCTGATGGGGCAGCAAGGTTCTAGAGTGGAGGCATTGTACCGGAAAGCGCAGCGTAGCACGTCCACCCACAAGTTGGACCGACGACCTCATAAAGGTAGCGGGAAGGCGCTGGATACAGGCCACCATCGAGCGGCCATTGTGGAAATCATTGGGGATGCCTATGTTCAGCAGTGGACGTCCTATGCCTGATAATGATGATGATGATGAGGCGTTCGGCATTGGCTGCGCGGTGTTCTCGGTGCTGCAGTTCATTGTGGGGGCCATCAGCGTGGACCTGTTCAACTATGCGGCTATGAATCAGGTCTGTACCATCTATATTCTAGAAGGAACGCGTCCCAAGATAACAAGGCAACGCTGATTGAGGACTCGCAGGCGTTCGGCACAGGGCACATGGTACGCAGAACTGACGCCCGATGGGGCAGCAAGGTTCTGGAGTGGAGGCCTCGTACCGGCAAGCGCAGCGTAGAACGTCCACCCACAAGGTGGACCGACCTCATAAAGGTAGCAGGAAGGCGCTGGATGCAGGCCGCCACTAACCGGCCATTGTGGAAATCGTTGAGGAGGTCTATGTTCAGCAGTGGACGTCCTATGGTTGAAAATTATGACGATGCGTCCGGCATTAGCTGCGCGGTGTTCTCGGTGCTGCAGTTCATTGTGGGGGCCATCAGCGTGGACCTGTTCAACTATGCAGCTATGAATCAGGTCTGTGCGATCTGTATTCTAGAACGAACGCGCCCCGAGAGAACAAGGCAGCGCTGATTGAGGACTCGCAGGCGTTCGGCACAGGGCACATGGTACGCAGAACGGACGGCCGATGGGGCAGCAAGGTTCTGGAGTGGAGACCTCGTACCGGAAAGCGAGGCGTAGGACGTCCACCCACAAGGTGGACCGACATAAAGGTAGCGGAAAGGCGCTGGATGCAGGCCGACACCAACCGGTCATTGTGGAAATCGTTATGGAGGCCTATGTTCAGCAGTGGACGTCCTATGCCTGAAAATGATGATGATGACTCATCATCGTCGTTGCGTTTGCGTTTGGCATTTTATCGTCATCATCATCTCAACCATAGGACGTCCACTGCTGAACATAGGCCTTCCCCAATGCTTTCCATGTTGCCTTTGGTAGTGGCCTGCGTCCAACGCCTTCCTGCTACCTTTATGATGTCGTTAGCCCACCTTGTGGATGGACGTCATACGCGCGGTTTTCCGGTGCGTGGACTGAAAATATTAAAAAACTTGCATGTCTGCAGTAGTTCTAACCTTTCTCTAAAATGAGCACAACTTTTTCCAGATTGACAGAATGAAAGAGAGGTTCCTTCAGGCCGTGTTACGTCAGGACATCACGTGGTATGACCTCAACACCAGTATGAATTTCGCCACCAAAGTATCAGAGTAAGTTCTTATAAATACAAACCTGAAATTCTATTTGTTTTTAAGTAACAATCTTTATACTCATACATTATAATTATTGCAGTGACGTTGAAAAGTACAGAGAAGGGATTGGCGAGAAGGTGCCTATGTTGGTGTACCTGATAATGTCATTCGTGACAGCTGTCATCATATCCTTCTGCTACGGCTGGGAGCTCACGCTTGTCATCCTGTCGTGCGCTCCGGTCATCATTATCACAACTGCTATCGTGGCTAAGGTATGATCAATTGATTTTCAAAAGTTACGTAGGCGGTAAGTATATTTTTGTACACTTTAAGTCTTACCAAAGGAAATAAAACTGATCTATTTATAACCAATTTCTACACATGTTAGTTCTTGACCCTAAAATAAAAGTGAGAGCCTCGATCATCTGCTCCAAAGACTGTATACACGAGTAGTTATAAACAGTTCTGGGTTTGATTCTCAGGTGAGACCTCATGATTTTGTTTACATTTTACTAAGCAAATGCGCATGAAGTCATTGGTCTGATTGAACCATTTACATATACCAATTCGGACGTCACGTACACAGTTATAGAAAAGTCCCATTCTTGCAATTCGATTTTTTCAAGTTATTTTTAATTTCCCTGTCACGTCACCAGGTGCAATCGTCGCTAACCACGCAAGAGCTGAAAGCCTACAGCGTGGCCGGCGTCATCGCCGAAGAGGTGCTGTCAGCCATCCGGACTGTCATCGCTTTTGGCGGGGAACAGAAGGAGATCACAAGGTATTGTGATAGAGTTTGCAGCAGATTGATAGAAACAGGTAGATAGTCTTTATTGCACACAAAAACAGACCAATGAGGGTTTTCGCGAATGAAAAATCCGCCAAATGGCAATACGTAGACGCGAGGTCCAAATGCTGCATGATTGGTTATTTTTGACATGACATTGACAGATATGCCAAAATCCACCAATCACGCGGCAGTCAGACCCCACATCCACGTCCCGCCATCTAGCGGATCATTCATTCGCGAAAACCCTCATTAAAG
This sequence comes from Ostrinia furnacalis, assembly GCF_004193835.3. Lineage (NCBI taxonomy): Eukaryota > Metazoa > Arthropoda > Insecta > Lepidoptera > Crambidae > Ostrinia > Ostrinia furnacalis. Next base: position 114,848 of record NW_021131411.1, on the reverse strand, counting down.
AAACACAAAGTACATTTCTCTAAAGTCTGTTCGCCGAGAGTTGATAAATATTATGAAATGTCTTGCAATAGCGACTGTCGCTTAATTATCGCATTCTGTATGGCGGGCGTCGTTTGTCACAACGCGCACTGAGTACCATGGTACGAGCCACGCAGCTGTCGTCAACCGGCCAAAAAAAAGGCCAGGCCAAATAATCTACCAACTTTTTCATTATATCGACAAAAATAATTAGCGGGCCGCAATTTATAATGAGTTTAGAACCTCTGATATTTTTTTTTATCAACTCTCAACGAACAGACTTTAGTTCCAGTTTACCAGATCCGTATTCTGACGGATTCGGACATTGATTTTGCCTACACTCCCCACACTGCACTGGTCAGAGTGTTGAAGAGGCATGATGTTCACATATTATCTCTTATTCAGGCACCTTTTGCGATATCCACGTGTGGGTGGGGATGGACCTATTCCACTCTGCTCGAAACACGACTAAGATGCCACAGGCTCAGAAAAAAAACCACTTATCGTCAAAATATTCTAAAGTTTACAGAGATTTATTTTTTAATGGGACAGGATTCTAGGAGTCATTAGAAAAGTCTAAAAGAAAGTCTTTTGTGACATTTAAAATAAATCTCTATTTCCTTACAGATACAGTACGCGCTTAGAACCTGCTAAAAAGATGGGCACCAAAAAGGGGGTGTATTCCGGACTGGGCAGCGGCGTGATGTGGTTCATCATTTACGCCACGTATGCTCTGTCCTTCTGGTACGGAGTCGGCTTAATATTGGACAGCAGGCACGAGGCACAGCCGGTTTACACGCCGGCCGTTCTGATGATTGTGAGTCATTTAATTTTGTCAAAAGTTCTTTAAAAATATATTAATTTGAGCCGTCCACTGCTGAACATAGGCCTCCCCCAATGCTTTTCATGTTGATCGATCAGTAGCGGCCTGCGTCCGTGCGTGAAATGATGATGATGATGATGATTTTAATTTCGTATAGTATCGTCTACGCCAGCATTAAGTGGCAATCTTACAAACAAATTAAGTTTAATAACATTAATTTCAACCCTTCTGTGTCTGTGGTGATTAGAGTAAACATTTATTTGTATTCAAAGTGAAGTCTTCTTTCCAATCGATTTTCTTGATTCTGACTTCACCATACCATTTATATGCCCATGTTAACATGGGATAATGTCGGCTCATATACCCATTTACCTAACACCCAGTATACAAGATATCGAAAAACTGGTTACTTATCCTAAAAGTGTTTCACGAGCTCATCAATAAACTGGATTAATCCGAAAATTTAATCCCATTGTTTATCGTTTCCACCCTGTATATCTACAGGATCACGATATCTAACTCGATTATTTGTAAACTATACAGGATATCGAGGAAACGTTGAATTTTTGCATAAATCCAGTTTATTTTGTAACGTGAAGCACTTTCAGGATCAGTAACCAGTTTTTCGATATCTTGTATAGTTTGGAAATAATCGAGTGAGATCACTTATTGTTTCCACCCTGTATATATTCAACCATCTATAAGGAACGATACTCACAACCATTAACATCGCCAGATCTTCTTCAGTGTGCTCCAAGGCGCCCAAAACATGGGTCTGACGTCGCCCCATATGGAAGCCATAAACGCGGCGAGGGCATCCGGCGGCTCCATATTCGCTGTCCTGGACAGAAAGCCGGCCATCGACAGTCTGTCCACGGAGGGACTCCGACCGGAGCTGACTGGAGACTTGGAGCTGAAGAATGTGTTCTTTAAGTACCCTGCACGGCCTGATGTTCAGGTAAATTGGTAATACTGTCTGTTATTTTGAAGTTTGGTCACGATACGATTGAAGGAAAAAACAAACAGATATTTTATTAGGTGTCTCATATGTGCCTGATATCTAGACTAAGACCCATTGTAAGACTGTTTTTTGTCCCAAATAAATAAATAAAAAAAAAAAAAAATAATGCATTAACCGTTCACATTAAGGCCTCAATTTCTTACACGTAAAAGCGTATTTGTAATTCCTTTATGATAAAGATCATTTGTGTATCTCGCCTAAGCATTAAGCTGCGTTTCCACCAGAGATGTGTAAGGATGCGTAGCGAGGGATGTGTTTGTAAAGAACCACAATCGCGTCATTTACCTCGCCTATTGGTTCTTTACAAACACATCTCTCGCTACGCATCCTCGCACATCTCTGGTGGAAACGCAGCCTTAAGCTTGTTAAGTTTCTCACAGCTAGATGTGTCGTAAATAGTCAGGTAGGAACATGTATAAAAAATATCAAAACGATATCCCCTTTCTAGGTTCTCAACGGTATAAGTCTGAAGATAAACAAGAACGAAACAATAGCGCTAGTCGGTCCGAGCGGTTGCGGGAAGTCGACGGTCCTACAACTGCTTCAGAGAATGTATGACCCGGACCAAGGGGGGGTGTTGGCGGGAGGACATGACTTGAGGGAAATGAACGTGCGACATTTGAGGGATCATATAGCTGTGGTGGGGCAAGAACCCGTGCTATTTGCGGGGACTATACGAGACAATATACGGTGAGTAATCCGATATCCATAAACGAACTAAAGTCGCTGACATAGCCCGACGGATTAGCAAGCTGAAGTGGCAATGGGCAGGGCACATAGTACGCAGAACTGACGGCCGATGGGGCAGCAAGGTTCTGGAATGGATGCCACGTACCGGAAAACGCAGCGTGGGACGTCCACCTACAAGGTGGACCGACGACATCGTAAAGGTAGCAGGGAAGCGCTGGACGCAGGCCGCTACCAATCGATCAACGTGGAGAGCATTGGGGGAGGCCTATGTTCAGCAGTGGACGTCCTGAAATGATGATGATGATACGGTGAGTACTAAAGAAACCAGCGGTAGTGGGAAGTCGACGGTCCTACAACTGCTTCAGAGGATGTATGATCCGGATCAAGGGGGGGTGATGGCTGGGGGGCATGACTTGAGGGAGATGAACGTGCGACATCTTAGGGACCATATAGCTGTGGTGGGGCAAGAACCCGTGCTGTTTGCGGGGACTATACGAGACAATATACGGTAAGTATGGGTCTACTTTTGGCTGCTACTTGCTACTCTTTACAATATGGGTCACTTACGGAGATGGTCTACTTAAAACTTTTTGTACTCTCTACTTGGAGAAGGGGTTGATATTGATTAACACGCGTCATTTAAGGGGAGATTTTGCCGTATGTCAAGAGCCTATGTTGTTTGTCATTATACATGAGATATCACCAAAGCATTAGGAGCTTGTGATCTGTCCGTGAGCACTGTATGAGACGTATACGATATAGCTACTGAAAGGGGAAATAAAAAGGAGGAAGGGATATATTCTGGAAGAATGAAAGGGGAGGAAATAGAGGTTTCCACATACTTATTTAAAATATTTTTCACTTTTATTTGTAGGATGAGCAACCCATCGTGTACCGATGAAGAAATTATTATCGCCTCAAAACAGGCTTACTGCCACACCTTCATTCAGAAACTACCCGATGTGAGTATTAGGCACGGTAATATAATATAATATTTATGGCGGCGACATAGCCATGGTTTTGACATCTGATTGTCGATTTGAGAGTCACTAGTTCAAACTCTATCAACATTGTGGTGAACCCACTCCTTGTATTTAGCACTATAGTCTATCCAANCCGTGCTGTTTGCGGGGACTATACGAGACAATAATTATTATAATTATAAGGTCTGCTTTAGACTTTTTTACAAGGAGAAAAGGTGTGGGAGGACGTATGACCCGGATCAAGGGGGCGTGTTGGCTGGAGGACATGACTTGAGGGAGATGAACGTGCGACATCTTAGGGATCATATAGCTGTGGTGGGGCAAGAACCAGTGCTGTTTGCGGGGACTATACGAAACAATATACGGTGAGTACTAAAGAAACCAGCGGTAGTAGGAAGTCGACGGTCCTACAACTGCTTCAGAGGATGTATGACCCGGATCAAGGAGGGGTGTTGGCGGGGGGACATGACTTGAGGGAGATGAACGTGCGACATCTTAGGTATCATATAGCGGCAAGAACCAGTGCTGTTTGCGGGACTATACGAGACAATATACGGTGAGCATGGGTCTACTTTTGGCTGTGTGTATTAATTACAGGGGGAGAGAGCTAATATTGATTAACATGAGTCTTACGGAGACATTTTACCCTGGTATGTCAACAGCCGGTGTTGGCACTAAACGTGGCAAAATACTGTAAAACGTGATGACTGATATCTTAGGGAGGTATCAGGCTATTCACGAGCACTGTGTGGCATGTACTGAAAAGGGAAAGAGAACCTTTATTCCCATCTACCACTTTTGAGCTTGCCACCAGGGTGTCGGTTGGCACTGAGTCGTCTACGAACACCGTGGTAAATAGCACCTCTATTAGTAACATCTGCCCCCTTCGAGTTTGCCGCCAGGGTGGTGGTTGGCATTAATAAAAGGAAGAGGGGATTGGGCAACGGCGATTTTATTTTCAAATATTTAAAATATTTTTCATTTTTATTTGTAGGATGAGCAACCCATCGTGTACCGATGAAGAAATTATAATCGCCTCAAAACAGGCTTACTGCCACACCTTCATTCAGAAACTACCCGATGTGAGTATTAGGCACGTAACTGCATTATAGTACTTACATGTAACATTACCATTTCATGGATCTAGCAACAAATTTTTACTTATAGAACCCTTTCATTTTTATGCACTCTTGAGATGACAACAGTCACAGTTTTATCATCAAACTTTCGATTTGGGAGCCGCTCCTATACATAGATATTGTGGTATACCCACATCTAACACTAGCTTACATTTAGCTTATCTGAACTGGTGAGGGACTCCATAGTTTGTCTTTTCTTAAACAGGGCTACGACACACTGATCGGAGAGCGAGGCGCCCAGCTATCAGGCGGTCAGAAGCAACGCATAGCCATCGCCAGGGCTTTGGTCCGAAGGCCAAAGATCCTACTCCTGGATGAGGCTACATCAGCGTTGGATTCCCACAGCGAAGCCAAGGTGCAGAGGGCCTTGGATGCAGCAGCACACGGCAGAACCACCGTTATGGTGAGCCACAGGTAGATATGATAGCATAGTGGCCGCGATCGATTGTGCTGGTATCGAATCATTTTGATGCCAAATCGATTTAACTTCTAACCAGATCATGGAACTTCTTTTGAGGAGGACAATGTATTTATATCCTTTTTTGAGACGGCAAACTTACGTTTGCATATTACGCTAAATGCAAGAATGAGTCTTTTCTCCCACTCTTTTTGACAGTACCATACATTTGACCTTAGCAAATATGGAAGAACGTGTGTTACACATACATTCATAATTTTAGAAGGTACAAGTAATATGAAATCGATGTACCCATGTGATGAAAGGGTGGGAGAAAACTTTATCGAGGGATCGAACCCACGCGCGAAACTGATAGTAGTTTTATTAAAAGTCTTCCGTTAGTATTTTGACTGAAGCTATGCTCTTAATATCTTTACGAAATATACAGCTTCTAAATCCCAAACATTTCCATAGGCTAGCGACGGTACTGAACGCGAATCGTATCGTGTTCATTGACAAGGGCGAAGTCATAGAGGAGGGGACGCACGATGACCTGCTGAAGCAGAAGGGCCGGTACTACCAGCTCGTCATGGAAAACGAGCCGAGCATAGGCCCTGTGCCTTCTACGGATATTGAGAAACGTAAGTTTTTAGTCTTAAGGTGCATTTTGCAATGACTGAAATGTATTTGTGCGATTCCTCCCATAAACTCCCATTGTTTTTGGGAAATTATAGTCTTGCGTAGTGGAAACTATAGGTATATCGTTTAACTAAGTACCTGAGGTATGGAAGCAGCATGCGATGGTGTTTTTGAGAGTCATACATCAGTGACACTTCAGACCTCTTCAGATTTGTATGCTCTGTCATGTCAATGTCACCCCTCCCGTGCTCTCATACCTCAGGCACTGTCTCAGTGAAGCGCTAAACCTTTAATGAGAATGAAGAATATTCCAAAGGTTGCAAGATTTCTAGACGAAGCTTTATCTAAAGAGAAACACTTTTGTCTTTAGATGCCAAGATGCACCGTCCGAAGCTACAGAAACTGGCATCAGTGGAATCCATGAAGAGTACGTCAGAAGAAGACTCTGCGTCAGAAGAAAGCGTAGTTATGGAAGAGAAGGAACCACCGGAGATGCAGCCCACGACTTGGCAGATCATGAAACTGTGTGAACCGGAGAAGTACCTGATGATTATTGGAGTCCTGGCCGCGATAGCTGTAGGAGCATCTTTTCCAATGTTCGCTGTGTTGTTCGGCGAAACTTATGGTGTAAGTATGGATCCATAAAGACGGCGATACACATGTCAGTAACTGGTACACTTGCATACCAGTTCACTGAACTGTCATTGTGTTAAAGACCCAATATACTGAACTGTCCTATCTGTAACATTGACAGCGGTTCCGATTTTTGTCATGTTGAAAACTATACAGGGTGGAAACGATAAGTGATCTCACTCGATTATTTCTAAACTATACAAGATATCCAAAAACTGGTGATCCTGAAAGTGCTTTACGAGCTCTATCCAACGGTACCAATAATAGGTTACAAAATAAATTATGTCTATCCGAAAATTCAATGTTTCCAGCTTCCATACGTTTAGTAAAACCAATAATATTAAAAATTATGCAAGACATCCAAAAACTGGTTATTGATCCTGAAAGTGCTTCACGAGCTCTATCCAACGGTACCAATAATAAGTTACAAAATAAACTGGAGCTATCCGAAAATTCAATGTTTCCAGGTTCCATACATTTAGTACTGCCACAGTCATGGCACTCATATCTTGATAATATTTTAGCAAATAAAGCCTGAAACCGATGTTTTCCATGAATAATTTTAAATAAAAATGCATTAAGAGTTCATTTTAAGTGTTTATTACTTTTTAAGAACATTTAACACTTCTAATATTGTGTGGCTGGCATACATTTAGTATGGAGGCTGAAAACATTGAATTTTCGGATAGATCCAGTTAATTCTGTAAACTACTACTGATGCCGTTTGAAAGAGCTCGTGAAGCACTTTCAGGATCAGTAACCAGTTTTTCGATATCTTGTATAGTTTAGAAATAATCGAGTGAGATCACTTAACGTTTCCACCCTGTATAGTTGAACGATGGTGGTGCCCCTCTGTCAATGAGTTTGGTGGGACATTTCAGTTTGGGTCATCTTTATATGCTAAGGCTGGGTTGCACCATCTTACTTTAACTTTGACAAACTTTAAAAATCTGACAAACTCCATACAAAAACACCGGTTATCGTTATAGTTACGGTCAATGTTAGGTGGCGCAACCCACCTTAGGACTCCTTGCAGACTACAAACTTTTTGTCAGCCGATAGTTTGATCGACATCTAATTTGTATGAGGAATCGGCTGATACCAAATCGGTGCAGTGCAAATCGATGCGTACCTACTTTCGTGTTTATTCATACTGATTAAGAGCCCAACCAAACTATAGGGGGATAAAAATTCTGTAGACAGCGGTGACTCTTAGTATGTATCTGCCTTCTTTAGTACAGGTTTTGTGGAGAAGTTTTGTGTTTTTCTGCTACTATTTTTATTTCTCTTCCAGCTTCTCCAAAGTTCCGACGAAAACTGGGTCCGCGGGCAGACCAACATAATCGCTATATTGTTTCTGATAGTGGGCGTACTCACAGGCGTCGGAATATTCTTCCAAATATTCATCTTCAATTTGACGGGCGTGCGGCTCACGGCAAGGCTTAGGTAAGTTGAAGTACTTTACGTCCGTATAGTAGAACCGCTGAGAGACAGCACATTATATTATGTATCAGTATCTTTATATCGAAATGAATTAACCGCCTCTGTGGTTTTGTGGTAAGACCACCTGTTTCAGACGCAGAGGTCCCGGGTTCGATTCCCCGTGGGGGCAGATTTTTCTGTTCGGTTTGGTGGGTGGTAGGGCTTGTTCTTAGTCCGCCTGGCTAGCTACCACCATTTTAAATAAGTATGTCGCCATAACAACAATGTTAACAGCATTGTCACGGCATTGTTGTGTCGTCCGTGGTTGAGGATTCCGGGTGAAGCTCGCTTCCACCTTCGGCCTGATCGTCACTTACCATCAGGTGAGATACAAGCCAAGAGCTTCCTCGTTGTGGATAGAAAATCATCTTTATTTAGAAGTTATGGTATGCGCATCCCCTAATCAAAACAGTTTTGTGAAAAGATTCCGCGAAGGTCGCGCGACCTGTCATTGGCCTATGTATGATCGCGCCAGCATGTCTATTCTTAAAATTATATCAAGTTTGCATAGGTAAGGAAAGGTAACAAAAAGTTAGAAAGTCCTTCTCATTTATAACATTTCGACCCATCTTACTATCGATGTCTAGAGTCCATCTAATATAAAATATCCTGGTATACAGGGTGGCCACATTCAGCAACATGCTGAAGCAAGAAATCGGATGGTTCGACGACCCGATCAACGGCATCGGTGCACTTTGCTCGCGGCTGGCGGCCGACGCGGCGGCTGTTCAAGGTGTAAGTTAGAGGATTCTCTGTAGTCCGTTAATATGATGTTTATTTATCATAACATTGTCAACAAGAAAGTTAAACGCGCTTTGAACACTGGTTTAAAGTGACATTTCCAGAGTATTTCCATTGATGGTGTAACCCAGTTGCATCATCTTAACAAACGTCAAAAGTCAATAGTCAATACCCTAATGCTTTGTCACAACATTATTTTACCCTTTACTACAACATTATTTTACCCTAAACAGGCAACCGGCACCCGAATCGGCGCTCTAATGCAAGCGGGAGCGACCATAGTGATCGGCATCTCCCTATCCATGTTCTACACTTGGAAAATGACGCTAGTGTCTCTAGTGTCAGTGCCTATGGTCATAGTGGCGGTGGTGCTTGAAGGCAGAGTCATAGCGGCCGGCATAGAAGCCGTGAGGCAGGCGTCGGATAAGGCCAACACTATTGCTACTGAGGCGATTACTAACATCAGGACTGTGTCTGCCTTCTGTAAGTATAATGCACCATTTTGATCCTTAATGACATAGGTAATAGCAGCTATAGTGCTCTAAGGCAGGGTCATAGCGGTTGGCATACACACTTTTTCGATGATCCTTGTGTAGTGATTAGTGACGCAAGAAATAACAGTCATAAGAGTTTGAAGGCGTTTCATAGACACAGAGACTGCAATTTCAAGTCATAGCACTGTTTGATCCATAGATAGTGATAAAGGTAATATCAAAACTCTTATCCATGTTCTACACTACACACTACTACTAGAGTCATAGCGGCCGGCATAGAAGCCGTGAGGCAGGCGTCAGATAAGGCCAACACTATCGCCACTGAGGCGATTACTAACATCAGGACTGTGTCTGCCTTCTGTAAGTATAATGCACCAATTTGATCCTTAATGACATAGGTAATAGCAGCTATAGTGTTTTAAGGCAGGCTATCATAGCGGTTGGCATACACACTTTTCCGATGATCCTTGTATAGTGATTAGTGACGCAAGAAATAACAGTCATAGAGTTTTAAGGCGGGTCATAGACACAGAGACTGCAATTTCAAGTCATAGCACTATTTAATCTATGGGTAGTGATAAAGGTAATATGAAAATTCCTATCCATGTTCTACACTTGGAAGATGACGCTAGTCTCTCTAGTGTCGGTGCCTATGGTCATAGTGGCGGTGGTGCTCGAGGGCAGGGTCATAGCGGCCGGCATAGAAGCCGTGAGGCAGGCGTCGGATAAAGCCAACAATATAGCTACTGAGGCGATTACTAACATCAGGACTGTGTCTGCCTTCTGTAAGTACCTACACACTCTTCCGATGATCCTTTTATAGTGATTAGTGACGCAAGAAATAACAGTCATAGAGTTTTAAGGCGGGTCATAGACACAGAAACTGCAATTACTAAAGTCAAAGTATTTTTTTATCCACAACGAGGAAGCTCTTGGCCTGTATTTGATCCATGGATAGTGATAAAGGTAATATGAAAACTCTTATCCATGTTCTACACTTGGAAGATGACGCTAGTGTCTCTAGTGTCAGTGCCTATGGTCATAGTGGCGGTGGTGCTTGAGGGCAGAGTCATAGCGGCCGGCATAGAAGCCGTGAGGCAGGCGTCGGATAAAGCCAACACTATCGCCACTGAGGCGATCACTAACATCAGGACTGTGTCTGCCTTCTGTAAGTACACAGCATTTATTTGATTCTTGGTTAATGACATAGATAATAGTAGCTATAGTGCTCAGGATCATAGCGGCCGGCATAGAAGCCGTGAGGCAGGCGTCGGATAAAGCCAACACTATAGCTACTGAGGCGATTACTAACATCAGGACTGTGTCTGCCTTCTGTAAGTACCTCATCATCATCATCATAATCTCAGCCATAGGACGTCCACTGCTGAACATATTCCTCCCCCAATGCTTTCCATGTTACCCGGTTGGTAGCGGCCTGCGTCCAGCATCTGTAAGTACCTAGCTAAACACTTTCAATCCTTATAATATGTATAGTGACGCAAGAAATAGCAACCATAGAATTTGAAGGCAAGCAATTAGAAGGTAGCACTATGGATATGAGTAAATTTTCATCAAGAAAGCTCATCATCAGATTCGTTGAAAAAAGAGGCTGACAACAGTGACTGAAAAAAAAAAGGTTGGAAAATGTAATACCATAGGTAATAGGGCGACTTCTGAGAAAACACAGTTATTTATTTGAATCCCCGGTTTAAACTCTTGGCTGTTCTCACAGGTGGCGAGCAAGGCGTCCTCGAACGCTACCACAAAGCAGGCCTGGCCGCTCGCAAAACAGCTCGCAGCAGCCTCCGCTGGCGCGGCTGCGTGTTCTCCTTCGGGCAGACCGCGCCCGTCGCCGGCTACGCGCTGTCGCTGTGGTACGGAGGCGTCCTGGTGGCCAACCGGGAGGTGCCCTACAAGGACGTCATCAAGTGAGTGACGTCATCATTAGTTGGGCTCGCAGCAGCCTCCGCTGGCGCGGCTGTGTGTTCTCCTTCGGGCAGACCGCGCCCGTCGCCGGCTACGCGCTGTCGCTGTGGTACGGAGGCGTCCTGGTGGCCAACAGGGAGGTGCCCTACAAGGACGTCATCAAGTGAGTGCGTCATCATCAGCGACACTCGTGAGGCTCGCAGCAGCCTCGCTGGCGCGGCTGCGTGTTCTCCTTCGGGCAGACCGCGCCCGTCGCCGGCTACGCGCTGTCGCTGTGGTACGGCGGCGTCCTGGTGGCCAACAGGGAGGTGCCCNAACAGGGCTACGATACACTGATCGGAGAGCGAGGCGCTCAGCTATCAGGCGGTCAGAAGCAACGCATAGCCATTGCTAGGGCTTTGGTCCGAAGGCCCAAGATCCTGCTCCTGGATGAGGCTACATCAGCGTTGGATTCCCATAGCGAAGCCAAGGTCCAGAGGGCCTTGGATGCGGCAGCACACGGCAGAACCACCGTTATGGTGAGCCACAGGTAGATATGATAGCATAGTGGCCGCGATCGATTGTGCTGGTATCGATTCATTTTAATGCCAAATCGATTAACCTCTAGCCAGATAATTGAAGCTTCTTTTAAACTACACCAAGTAGTTATCTCCTTTTTTGAGACGGCAAAATTACATTAAAATTTGTAGTTAGATATATGAGAAGTTAAATAGATAAATATGGGAGAACGTGACTTTTCTCCCACTCTTTTTGACAGTACCTACTTACTTACCTACCTTAGATTTGCACTTAGCAAATATGGAAGAAAGTACTATGTTTCAACTAAAAATCTATGTATGTTGCATTCTTCTTTTATACTTTCTTCTATATTCACGTAATTTTGGAAGGCAATATGAAATCGATGTACTCGTACTTATGTTAAGAAACGGTGGGAGAAAACTTTATCGAGAGATCGAACCCACGCGCAAAACTGATAGTAGTTTTATTAAAAGTCTTCCGTTAGTATTTTGGTTGAAGCTATGCTCTTAATATCTTTTTTACGAAATATACAGCTTCTAAATCCTAAACATTTGCCATAGGCTAGCGACGGTACTGAACGCGAATCGTATCGTGTTCATTGACAAGGGCGAAGTCATAGAGGAGGGGACGCACGATGATCTGCTGAAACAGAAGGGCCGGTACTACCAGCTCGTCATGGAAAACGAGCCGAGCATCGGGCCTGTGCCTTCTACGGATATTGAGAAACGTAAGTTTTTAGTCTTAAGGTGCATTTTGCAATGACTGAAATGTATTTGTGCGATTCCTCCCATATACTACCATTGTTTTTTTTGGAAATTATAGTCTTGCGTAGTGGAAACTATAGGTATATCGTTTAACTAAGTACCTGAGGTATGGAAGCAGCACGCAAGGGTGTTTTTGAGACGTCAATGCGTCATACATCAGCGACACTTCAGATCTCTTTCAGATTTATATGCTCTGTCATGTCAATGTCACCCCTTCCGTGCTCTCATACCTCAGGCACTGTCTCAGTGAAGCGCTAAACCTTTAATGAGAATGAAGAATATTCCAAAGGTTGCAAGATTTCTAGACGAAGCTTTATCTAAAGAGAAACACTTTTGTCTTTAGATGCCAAGATGCACCGTCCGAAGCTACAGAAACTGGCATCAGTGGAATCCATGAAGAGTACGTCAGAAGAAGACTCTGCCTCAGAAGAGAGCGTAGTTATGGAAGAAAAGGAACCACCAGAGATGCAGCCCACGACTTGGCAGATCATGAAGTTGTGTGAACCGGAGAAGTACCTGATGATCATTGGAGTCCTGGCCGCGATAGCTGTAGGAGCATCTTTCCCAATGTTCGCTGTGTTGTTCGGTGAAACTTATGGTGTAAGTATGGATCCATAAAGATAGTAATATGCTGGTACACTTGCATACCAGTTCCTTGCATGGGCTACCAACTGTCATTGTGTAATACGCTAATGCCCGTTTTCACCATCAATCCCTAATTTTTAAGTGTCCCCTATAAAAAAAAAATCCTGTTATGTGTTACCATAGGGGTCACTTAAAAATTAGGGATTGGTTGTGAAAACGGGTTCCTTGCCAAAATTAAAAACCAAACTATCCGATAGACCGATAGTTTGGTCGACATCTAATTTGTATGAGGAATCGGCTGATACCAAATCGGTGCAGTGCAAATCGATGCGTACCTACTTTCATGTTCATGCTGATTAAGAGCCCAACCAAACTATAGGGCGATAAAAATTCTGTAGACAGCGGCGACTCTTAGTATGTATCTGCCTTCTTTAGTACAGGTTTTATGGAGAAGTTTTGTGTTTTTCTGCTACTATTTTTCAAAATCTTTAAACTATTTTTATTTCTCTTCCAGCTTCTCCAAAGTTCCGATGAAAACTGGGTCCGCGGGCAGACCAACATAATCGCTATATTGTTTCTGATAGTGGGCGTACTCACAGGCGTCGGAATCTTCTTCCAAATATTCATCTTCAATTTGACTGGCGTGCGGCTCACGGCAAGGCTTAGGTATATTATAGCAACTGATATGTTTCAGTATCTTTATATCGAAATGAATTCTTTATTTAGAAGTTATGGTATGCGCATCCCCTAATGAAAACAGTTTTGTGAAAAGATTCCGCGAAGGTTGCGTGACCTGTCATTGGCCTATGTATGATCGCGCCAGCATGTCTATTCTGTCTATCCATGTCTATTCTGTCTATCCATGTCTATTCTTAAAATTATATTAAGTTGGCATAGGTAAGGAAAGGTAACAAAAAGTTAGAAAGTCCTTTTCATTTATAACATTTCGACCCATCTTTCTAACGATATTATCGATGTCTCGAGTCCATCTAATATAAAATATCCTTGTATACAGGGTGGCCACATTCAGCAACATGCTGAAGCAAGAAATCGGATGGTTCGACGACCCCATCAACGGCATCGGTGCACTTTGCTCGCGGCTGGCGGCCGACGCGGCGGCTGTCCAAGGTGTAAGTTAGAGGCTTCTCTGTAGTCCGTTATTATGATGTTTATCATAAGATTGTCAACAAGAAAGTTAAACGCTCTTTGAACAATGGTTTAAAGTGACATTTCCATAGTATTTCCATTACTGGCGTAAACCAATGAGGGTTTTCGCGAATGAAAAATCCGCCAGATGGCAATACGTAGACGCGAGGTCCAAATGCTGCATGATTGGTTATTTTTGACATGACATTGACAGATATGTCAAAATCCACCAATCACGCAGCAGTCAGACCCCACATCCACGTCCCGCCATCTAGCGGATCTTTCATTCTTGAAAACCCTCATTGCACCATTTTAGCAAACGTCAAATGTCAATACTCAATACTCAAATTCAAATTCAAATTATTTATTTGGGTTTTATCTAAAAAATAGGGTAAATACATAAGTGGTGTTGGTATTTTATTAAAAGTGCATTCCTATTTAGCTAATGTCAGTTAGCATGCAAATTACAATTGATCATAAAATAATGTCGATTGATTACATAATATTATATTTATATTGATTCCAATAAAATTCATTAGCATATTTGTATACTCTAACTAATGCTTTGCCACATTAGTCTGTCAAATCACATACCATACAAAAAACAACGGTTAAGGTTATAGTTACGGTTTTAATTGCATTTTAAGATCCCAACATCTTACTACAACATTATTTTACCCTAAACAGGCAACCGGCACCCGAATCGGCGCTCTAATGCAAGCGGGAGCGACAATAGTGATCGGCATCTCCCTATCCATGTTCTACACTTGGAAGATGACGCTAGTGTCTCTAGTGTCGGTGCCTATGGTCATAGTGGCGGTGGTGCTTGAAGGCAGAGTCATAGCAGCCGGCATAGAAGCCGTGAGACAGGCGTCGGATAAAGCCAACACTATCGCCACTGAGGCGATTACTAACATCAGGACTGTGTCTGCCTTCTGTGAGTACCTACACACACTTACGATCCTTGTATAGTGATTAGTGACGCAAGAAATAGCAGTCATAGAGTTTGAAGGCGGGTCATAGACACAGAGACTGCAATTACTAAAGTCATAGTTTTTTTTTATCCACAACGAGGAAGCTCTTGGCCTGTATTTGATCCATGGATAGTGATAAAGGTAATATCAAAATTCCTATCCATGTTCTACACTTGGAAGATGACGCTAGTCTCTCTAGTGTCAGTGCCTATGGTCATAGTGGCGGTGGTGCTTGAAGGCAGAGTCATAGCGGCCGGCATAGAAGCCGTGAGGCAGGCGTCGGATAAAGCCAACACTATAGCTACTGAGGCGATTACTAACATCAGGACTGTGTCTGCCTTCTGTAAGTATAATGCAGATTAATGCACCAATTTGATCCTTCATGACATAGGTTATAGCAGCTATAGTGCTCTAAGGCAGGGTCATAGCGGTTGGCATATACACTTTTCCGATGATCCTTGTAAAGTGATTAGTGACGCAAGAAATAACAGTCATAGAGTTTGAAGGCAGGTCATAGACACAGAGACTGCAATCACAAAAGTCATAGCACTATTTGATCCATGGATAGTGATAAAGGTAATATGAAAACTCCTATCCATGTTCTCCACTTGGAAGATGACGCTAGTGTCTCTAGTGTCGGTGCCTATGGTCATAGTGGCGGTGGTGCTTGAAGGCAGAGTCATAGCGGCCGGCATAGAAGCCGTGAGACAGGCGTCGGATAAAGCCAACACTATTGCCACTGAGGCGATTACTAACATCAGGACTGTGTCTGCCTTCTGTAAGTACACAGCATTTATTTGATCCTTGGTTATGGACATAGGTAAAAAGCAGCTATAGTGCTCGAAGACAGGGTCATAGCTGCTGGTATAGAAGCCGTAAGGCAGCCGTCGGATAAGGCCAACACTATCGCCACTGAGGCGATTACTAACATCAGGACTGTGTCTGCCTTCTGTAAGTACCTACACACTCTTTCGGCCCTTTTATAGTGACGTAACATAACCATAGTGTTTGCAAATAGGGACATAGAAACAGACTGCAATTTCAAAAGTCATAGCACTATTTGATCCATGGATAGTGATAAAGGTAATATCAAAATCCTATCCATGTTCTACACTTGGAAGATGACGCTAGTGTCTCTAGTGTCAGTGCCTATGGTCATAGTGGCGGTGGTGCTTGAAGGCAGAGTCATAGCGGCCGGCATAGAAGCCGTGAGGCAGGCGTCGGATAAAGCCAACACTATCGCCACTGAGGCGATTACCAACATCAGGACTGTGTCTGCTTTCTGTAAGTACATGGCATTTATTTGATCCTTGGTTAATGACATAGATAATAGTAGTTATAGTACTCGAAGAAAGGGTCATAGCTGCTGGTATAGAAGCCGTGAGGCAGGCATCGGATAAGGCCAACACCATAGCCACTGAGGCCATCACTAATATCAGGACTGTGTCTGTCTTCTGTAAGTTCCTACATTCCTTCGATTCTTATATGGTCACGCAAGAAATAGCACTTTTTTCTTCTTTCAGTCTCATTGGTCAGTCTATCTTTTCTCATATTATTTAGCTCGCTTTTTTGGACAACCTGTATAAGTTATAAACTCATCAAGCGATTATTACGCGTTGTCATAACATTGTTAGAAAAAGAGGCTGACTGTAAATGACTAATGCCCGTTTTCAGTCCAAAACAAAATTCCTGTTATGTGTTACCTAGGGGTCACTTAGGGATTGATGGTGAAAACGAGCATAATTAAGTATCTTGCGCTGCTTTTTCTCAGAAGTTGAATAGTCCCAAGGCAGTAGGCAGGGGATAAGAATAAACTAATTTCCTGGCTGTCCCACAGGTGGCGAGCAAGGCGTCCTCGAACGCTACCACAAGGCAGGCCTGGCCGCTCGCAAGACAGCTCGCAGCAGCCTCCGCTGGCGAGGCTGCGTGTTCTCCTTCGGGCAGACCGCGCCCGTCGCCGGCTACGCGCTGTCGCTGTGGTACGGAGGCGTCCTGGTGGCCAACAGGGAGGTGCCCTACAAGGACGTCATCAAGTGAGTGACGTCATCATTAGTCGGGCTCGCAGCAGCCTCGCTGGCGCGGCTACGTGTTCTCCTTTCTACTATTCACTCTGTAAGAGGCTCCATTTCCACCACCATGACCACGACCACGGACCGGAAACCTCAATGTTGGCAGGCTTCAAACTCAGTGGATCGAGGATTGGTGAAGGTCGCGAGAAACACCACAATGCAAGCAGCGCAGGTGGTCGTTGTGGAAATACTCAGGGAAGGCCTTTGTCTATCTGCGGACGTCTCTTGATTGAAACTTGATAAGACTCAATTTCATTAAGAGCTTCAGAGTTTCGGGGTTCTATTCTCTGATGACACTTTTGACATTGTCAAATGTTCATATAGTTTTCGGGCTCAATTTTTTCCAAATTAATGTATTAAACTTTCAGTTTTTTTCTCGTTTTGCAATTTAAATATCAAAAGTCGCAATCTAGGCCGATAGTATTTTCATTTGCAGCTCTTTTTCATTACTCCCTCCCTTCCAGAGTGTCAGAAGCGCTAGTATTCGGCGCTTGGATGATGGGCCAGGCTTAGCGTTCGCGCCTAACTTCGGCGCGGCCGTCAGCGCGGCGGGACGCGTGTTAACACAGCTGGCGAGGAAGCCTAAGGTGGAGAGCACGCTCACACCATCCGTGCCTGAAGGATTCGTGAGTATCATTCTAAGATATGATAGGATGAACTTGAACAACTTATTTGACAACAGATTATTTGATACAAATTGCATTATATAATTGTACAGGGTGTCCCAAAAACAATGGATAACCCTGTAACCATCGATAGGCCTCGCCATGATCTCCCTAACGTCCATTTTTGACCCCTGTAAAAATATCACCGATTTCAAGATTTTCAAGGTTTTGTGCAATTTTAGAAAATTGCCACCTGTAATTTTCTGTATTTATTGAAGTCGTGAAAAGCTGAGCAAATGCCACGCGCATGTACAAAGCGCTCTGTTATACCACAGGTTATACCCTGACCCAGCAGTATAATGAATTTGAGAAACTGCTATACCAGCGCAGTTCTTATAGCGTCTCGGGCTTGCCCCATGGCTCTAAGTTCTACTCTAGGTTTACATCGAGCAAGGCTACATAAAGGCCCGTATCGCGTTACTACGACTACCTACCTATCCTAATATCCTGTCGGTTTTTGGGACGCTCATTCTAAATGATATTGAGACAGAGCTCAGACGCGGTCTATGATCATGCGTCGCATTCGCATCATGCCTCATGTCACGTTGTTAAAAGAAGAACCCTTGACTTTACCAAAACCAATATTTTTAAGTTATAAATATGCTTAATAATAATACTTCTTGTATTCTCAGGTGGCAGAAGGCAAGATCCAATACAAGAACGTCAAGTTCCGCTACCCCACTAGGAGGGAAGTGGAGGTGTTACGTGGTCTCTCGCTCGCAATACCGAGCGGGAAGCGGATAGCGCTCGTGGGCCCGAGCGGGTGCGGCAAGTCGACCTTGATACAGCTGCTGCAGCGGCTGTATGACCCTGACGACGGGACTGTGGTGAGTTAATCTTGGATAGTTTGAGTAATCTTACATACTCGGTATATGGGAGTCACTCGCCTGCGATACCAAGCGGCAAGCGCATAGATCTTGGATAGTTTGAGTAATCTTACGTAAGTAGTATGTGGGAGTCTCTCGCTCGCTATACCGAGCGGCAAACGGATAGCGCTCGTGGGCCCGAGCGGGTGCGGTAAGTCGACCTTGATACAGCTGCTGCAGCGGCTGTATGACCCTGACGACGGGACTGTGGTGAGTTAGATCTTGGATAGTTATTAATCTTACGTACTTGGTATATGGGAGCCTCGCTCGCGTTACCGAGCGGGAAGCGGATAGCGCTCGTGGGCCCGAGCGGGTGCGGCAAGTCCACCTTGATACAGCTGCTGCAGCGGCTGTATGACCCTGACGACGGGACTGTGGTGAGTTAATCTTGGATAGTTTGATAAATGTTACGTATTTGATATATGGGAGTCTCTCGCTCGCGATACCGAGCGGTAAACGGATAGCGCTCGTGGGCCCGAGTGGATGTGGTAAGTCTACGTTGATACAGCTGCTGCAGCGGCTGTATGATCCTGACGATTTCAAAGAATACGTGTATTACCTTTGCCGTGTATGTATGTCCGAGAAATTTGTACTTTTGTAAAACGATATCCCAGCTATTTTAATACTCATGCTGAATCTCTAGAGAGGCACACAAGGCATAAAAATACATTATTTTACCCGAAATGCAACTCACATTTTTATGCAAGCAACGCTCCTTTAATGGCGATCAAAATATTCAATAAACTGCCTAATAATTTTAAAGATTTGCCTCTTAGGGTTTTCAAAAATAACATAAATACTTAAATGGCTTCTTGACAAATGTTATTACAGTATTGACGAGTATTTTAATGATAATTAACGATTATTTGACATTTATTATTTGAGTAGGTATTAAAATTTGACATTGTGATCATAATTGTAGTAATTTTTATATTCTTAATTAATTTAATCAGTCAATTATTATTATATTACATTTGCACACCGGTACAATCCCCGGTAGAACATAATTGGAACTGACTCAGATACTGTATACCTGTATTATCATGACATTTTGGTCTGCAAATAAACTTATTTGATTTGATTTGACGACGGGACTGTGGTGAGTTGAGATCTTTAATAGTTGAGAGTTGCCTTCATTCGTTCGTTCTTTTCAGCTAATTGACGTCCACTGCTGGAAAAAGGCTTCACGGATTTCCACAACGACCGGTGCTGCACTGCTCGCATCCCTGCACGTCCCGCGATCTTCATCAGATCGTCGGTCCACCTAGTGGGGGGCCTGACCCTGCTCCATCTTCAGGCCCGAGGTTGCCTTTCGGGAACTTTTCTGACCCAAAGGCCTGATGGCAGCTCCGCGAGCTGATGCTCTGCGAGCTATGCCACTTGATTTTAGCAATTCTGCAGGCTAGAGTCACTTGTTGATGTTGATAGCCTCCGTTATTTTCAAAGTCTTATTGTTTTTTTGGGCCTTCATTTGCGCCAGCTCGACCAGGTTTGATCTATTGTGGCAGCCCTTGTGTTTAGAGTTTCTTCTTTAGTCTTACTCCATAGTATAGAATGCATTACAACTAGGTACCCTTCTTGTTACAACCATAAAACCTCTTTTCCAGTATCTGGACGACTACAACACGATGTTGGACATGCGTCTCACGACGCTACGACGCAACCTCGGCATCGTATCGCAGGAGCCGGTGCTCTTCGACAGAAGCATCGCAGAGAACATCGCGTACGGAGACAATACGCGCATCGTGCCTATTGAAGAGATAGTCGTAGCGGCCAAGGCGGCTAACGTCCACTCGTTTATTGCTGCGCTACCTGCGGTAAGTGTATTCACTACAAAACCCCTCCACTCTCACACACTCCCCTCTTCCCACTGAAGAGCTGACCAAATCAGCAATATCTACAATAAGTTGTACTATCGGCAACAGTGTTAACTACCCATTGCCAGTTATGTCGTCTCGTTCTATCGCAAAGAATCACCATTTGATGAGAGCGAGAGCAAAAACGGAAATTGTTAGTTAACATTGTGGCCGTGTGTACATCCTATGAGTTGAAGGTGCCCAAGAGGATAACAAGCACACGTTTATTCAAGTTAGTGGCGCTACCAAATGGAGATAATAAATGACGCGGTATTTATCTAGAGACTTCCGACTTGGCCCACTTTTAGCTTGGTCTACGGGTCAAGTCGCCGGATTCAATTTTTCAATATTTCTTCTTCCGGTAACTGGGCCAAGTCGCTGAAAGATTTATCTTAGCTTGCGATTTAGATATTAGGTATAGTCGGTCCATTGGGTTCTTAGTAAAAGAGTACATGTAAACGGATGCCACAGCACATCAAGCTTAAGATTAAGAAAAAAATAATTAAGTAAGACATTGCGTAGTTAGAGCTATTTTAGCCACAAAGATGTACTCTGCTTGTATGTCTAAAATTTTAATTGTTTGCTATGTGTCAACTGGTGTATTTCTTTGCGCAGGGCTACGAAACCCGCGTGGGAGCGAGAGCGTCCCAGCTGTCCGGCGGACAGAAGCAGAGGATCGCGATCGCACGCGCGCTGGTCAGAAACCCGAGGGTTTTGCTGCTGGATGAGGCCACTTCAGCCCTAGACACGCACAGTGAGAAGGTAAGCTGTAATGGTACGTTTACGTTTACGTTTTCAGCCAAATGACGTCCACTGCTGGACAAAGGCCTCCCCCAAGGTTTTCCACAATGAACGGTAGCTACAGTGGAATTAAAATTGATTGTGTTCTAAAAGCGTGGTAAATTCAATTTATACTTTTACTTCCTTACATTGAACACAAACACACACACGCACACACACACACAAANTAACGTTTCTTTTTGTCTATGCACAATTGTAATTGGCTACAAATAAAGTTTTTTTTTGTTTTTTTTTTTGAGCTGCTAATGAGATAGATAAACTCAACAAGTTTCTGTGACATACCTATACATAACGTTTCCTAATCTCCTATTTCTCACTTTGTAAATGTAAACCCTTGTTATTTATTTACATTCGATGTTATAATTATGTAAAAGCAGGAAAGAAAAAAAGGAAGTGAGGTATTGCAAAAGGCATTGAGATGGCTCCAGGGTAGAGGGACACTGTTCAGTACACAATTTCCTCGTGTTCTTGGACTACTGTCATGTGTTTTATTAACGTCCCTAATTATTATATTTGTGCGATGTCTCATTGTAATAAGAGTAGGCGCACACCGTTGATTTTTAGTTAGCCGATAGTTGTGCCCGATTTTAATTTGTATGAAGAATCGGCCAAATCGAATCGGCGTAGTGTGCGCACTCCCATACATGCCCATACTGATCAACTGCCCGACTAAACTATCGGCCGACGAAAAATCAACGGTGTGCGCCTACTCTAAATGTTTCTGTCTTTCTTCATTCCTTCTATATTTTTTTCCCACAGGTGGTGCAAGAAGCCCTCGACCGTGCAAGCGAGGGTCGCACGTGCCTCATCATCGCCCACCGTCTGGCCACCATCCAGAACGCAGACATGATTTGCGTCATCGACCGCGGCGTGGTGGCTGAAACCGGCACGCACAGAGAACTCATGGCCAAGAAGGGCATATACGCTAAGCTGTACGAGTTACAGTGCGGGTTTATAGAGGAAGACGATGAGAACGTTAACCCCGCCGCGTAGATGAGTGTGAAATAAAATTCAACACCAACAAGTCGTCAAAAATCAAAATATTCAAAACTTAAACGCTAAACTATTTTGCAGGCGCGGTCCCGCTATAATGGGCAAGATGGGCGCATCTGATTTACCCCACAACCTTTTTGAGGACTGGGTCCGCGCCTGCCAGCTTGTGGGTTATTCTTAAAATTTAAATTAAACATCAAATCAAGTTGCTAAGAAAAGTCGTAGATCGTAATAAGGACGTCCATAAAGGCAATCATCTAAGATTTGAACCGCACACATAATTATGTTAAAAGTTGTTTTAGAAAACGTTGCAGCTCTGTAATTGGTTAGAGAAGCAGTGGTTTAGTGAATAGGCTTTTGATTACATTTAACTAAATGTGACGGAATTTATAAATATTGTTTATAATAACTTGCATAGGACTGTAGATATAGCGTATTTTTAGATCACCGCTTATTTTTTACTCGGTGCCTGACATTAGAGTAATAATTTACATGATTTCAGATTAGTACAATAAGTTTTATAGGTATACCTTACTTACCCATTGCCATTCCCTATATTACCTACCAATTCCTATTCCAAAAATGCCAAACATTCCCCTTTACCCACCTACCCTGTACATTCCCCTAAAAGACACGCAAAGAAAAAAGACATAACTGTGCAATCTTTCTTTCTTACAAATCTTTATTTTTGAGTTGGTAGCAGATAGTGAATGTCGTATTTCAGATGCACACTTCATCATTTTTGTACATAAACTGAAAGAGACAACGCTATACCTACCAAAAAGCTTGAAAGTTCTATATTCTATATGTTCTCTTTTTCTTTAACTTTTCATGGTGCTATTAGATACTTCCATGGCTTTTGTCGAATATTTGAATTGAAAGATGTAAGAAAAATGTGTAAATCGATTTAAAAAGCACAGACTTATTTAGTAGTTTCCTAAATAAAATTAGTTTTACCTCTAGTCTTACAATCATGTTTACATTTACTTTAATTACTAATATTTTATTCGCACTTCATGCTATTAAAAAGGTTTCATCGCATTCAAAGTGTGTTTATGTAAGATAAAGTTGTAACTTTATTTTTACTGCATGTGAAATTGTGCCTTGCTTGTGCTCAAGTATTATTACGAAGCCAAAGATAACTGAATACCATACTTATATGCATAGTTGTAAAGTAAGCACATAAAATATATATAGTCTGGTCGCCGAGCACGTAGAATTTTGTCCAATGACCCCGAGCTACCCATCCTTATCGCTCGCGCGTAATTATATTGCTGTCGCTACTGTGCGCAACAGCAACATAATTACGCGCGAGCGATAAGGATGGGTAGCTTAGGGTCATTGGACAAAATTCTACATGCTCGGAGACCGGGCTTTAGTTTAGATTTACAGTCAGCGTCAAATAGTTCGTGACACCCAAAATAGCCAAAAAGTTCGCTACGTCTTTGTTACGGTTGAAATAACGTTGTGTTGTCAACTTTTTGGCCACTGGGTGTCACAATCTCTTTGACGCTGACTGTACGAGTATGTATAGGGCGAGTATACCAACAATTATGTTTCAAATACTAACTATCCCAACCACAATTGCTTCAGTATTTAAAAGCATCTTTTTAGCATTTCTAGCGTAGGACAAACACAATTTACATTATTTAACACATATTTCAAATTATGCTCAAATAAACAACAGTTGGTATAGTATTTTTATATTATTATTGTGTAATTAACGTGTTTTTCGAATTGTAAAGTTATTTAATTTAGTTGTATAGGTGACTAATGACTATTGAAATAAAAGTTGGAACAGTTACATGGTTGCGTTATTATTTTTCAATACCTACATTTTAATAATATCAGATCAAACGCCATTTCGCATACGCCGATACATGGACATGAAATATATTTTCTGTAGCGGAATATTAATCTATTATTGTTTCGGAAACAAAATAAAAAATAAATGTATCTTTATAAATAATTTATTTATCTTAATATAAATAAAATGATCGACAAAACAAAAATATGGTAGAACTATATCATAGTGGATAAAAATACAGCGTCGCTGGCAGTATCACTTACGCTTATTGGCTAAAAAAACATTACAAAAAAATATTTGCAAAAATTATGTGATCAACGTGATTTACAAATAGAGTCGATATAAATATTTGTACATTTATTTTACGGTTCTGTACAATAATATAATCCCTTCTGTAGAAAACAATAAATTCTGAGTGAGCGAAAACTAATACCTTTACAGGTAGACCCCGCCGTGAATTTGACTTTTACAAAACACATAAACAATTATAATAACAATAAGTATTAAATAATCATTATCTTTTGCAAGTTTATCCACGGCGGGGTCTCTATCCCCTACCTACTCACATCCTAAACATAGTTAACATACTCGATCGATCGAACGTATGGGGTAACCATAAAGATAACATTCCTTCGGAATAGAGCAACAACCGCGAGCGTCAAACGAAACCGATTTTGGATGACACTGGATATCATTCGTGTCTCAGTGTCAGGACTATTTAGCTTTTTGTAGAATAAATTAATCACTGAACCAGACACCACGTTTCTGAAGCACTATTTCTCATAAACGTCCACGATGTCCCTCACGTAAAATCTGAAAATATCTTAGTTAAAATTTTCACCGTGCCACTAAGCGCCTCTGAACTGTCAAATAGTTGCAAGAACGGCTCTGTTTGACGCAACGACGGCATCACGCATCTCTTTTTACCTCACAGTGTTGCTAGTGACATCTCGCTCGCTCAGTTCTTTATTGCTCTATTCCGCTAGGTATAACTTTATGGATAACAGACCTAATTTCCTAAGCAGTAAGCGCGTTAGTTGTACGAGCGGGCGGTGACCTCGACGTGTTGTAAGGGCGCTCCAGGATGGATGCCTCGGATTTGGTGTTCCAAGTTGTTGTAGTAAATGTCTCCACAGAGTTCTTCCACGCCGACCTCTGGCTCGGACTTGGCTTGTTTCGTGGCTTCGTCTACCTCTTTGCGCACTTGGGCGTCGATTTCCTGAAGCAAATACAGGGTGTTGATATAAACACAGTATAAAATAGGAGTTTGCATGACTTGAATTCGCATTCATATGGTATAATGTAGGTACCTACGGCAACACTGGTATGCATTTGTCTTGTAAGTCTATGCTAAATCTTATTCGCATCAAAATGTTTATGATAAACAAATCAATCCTCGATTTCCTTAGTTTAAGAAAATTACTCAGAAAATTAGATAATATCAGAAAACTTAACGCCGATGTCAACTTTGCGTGTTTGATAAATATTATTTTTGGCAAATAAAAGAATTTGGTTGAAAATGAAATTTACGCGTAGTTGAGGGTATGTATTATTAGATAAATGCTGTCAATTGAACTGGAAAAGTTGCTTGAGACCCGGATTCCACCAAGGCGGAGCGGAGCAGGGAAGTGTTTTGAATAACCAATCAGATTTCATTATTTCCACTTCAAATTTGATGGCTCAACACTTCTTGGCAACGCTTTGATGGAAACCGGACGAAACTGAAATAAAAAGGTGGGATATCTCATATACCTTGAGCTGGTCAGGCGTGGCGAGCTCGTTGCTGAGGATCTTCTCCTTGAACGAGGTGATGGGGTCCCGGGTCTGGCGCACTTCTTGCACCTCGTCGCGCGTGCGGTACGACGTGCCCGGGTCCGACATCGAGTGCCCAGAGTAGCGGTACGTTTCCATCTCCATCAGCAGAGGGCCTGCGGGCGAAAGTCATGGCGATTTAGCAAGCATCCACCTTCGGCCTGATCGTCACTTACCATCAGGTGAGATACAGGCCAAGAGCTTCCTCGTTGTGGATAAAAAAAATAGAAATTTAGCAAGCTTTTTAGAAGCTGAATGCAGCGACTACACATTCAACGCCGCACACTTAAAAACAATAAACGCGGCGATTGCGTCGCTTTTCGGAATGCACGATTCCGATACCGCGTCCGAACGCATGAAGTCGCAAAGTCGCGATGCAGCATCGATACAGTCGCAAACTCACGCCCGTATTCACAAACATTACTATGAGGTCGCACAGTATGCGTGGACACACAGGGTGACTCACGAACCAATCACAGAGCTCTATTCAACGCTGTGCGTTCGATTTGCTGCTTCACTTAAGCAAGTATCGTTTTTTAATACGGGCGTAAATCTCCGATGCTAATAAAAGTAGCATGTGTTGATGCTCTTAGATCGGAATCGGTTCCATACATTTAGTATGGAAACGATCAAACTAGAGTGTTGTGTCGTGATGGCTTTTGATCTATTGCATATGAAAGTGACTGGCGGAATTCACTCTGTGGGCTGTAATATCCCAGACCTGGCCATAAACAAAATAAGAAGAAGAAATAGCTAAATAATAGTGAAAGAGGTGATGGTCCTCCTGCACCTCGTCGCGCGTGCGGTACGACGTGCCCGGGTCCGACATCGAGTGCCCCGAGTAGCGGTACGTTTCCATCTCCATCAGGAGAGGGCCTGCGGGTGATTTTTTTATGCATAACAAGGCAGGTATTTGACCGCAATCGCACCTGTTGTTAAGTGAGATGCAGTCTAGGTTAGTTAAGCGTGATATTGATTTTAAACCAAACCGTGTGATCCTAAGGCCGTTTCTTCAAATTTTGCGTGCAGTCTCGAAACTAGCGAGTAAACCGCGCGGCATTGTGTTTTGTCGTCAAGGTTATTGTTTATGTTTAACGAAATGTCAAATTAAATCCTAACGCGTAAACGCGCGGGCGGTCGCCGTAATGAGTTCCATGTGGCTTATCCATGGTAATAAATGTATTGAAGCTGAAAAATTAAATATTAGCATCGATCCAGTTTATTCTGTAACCTATTATTGATACCGTTCCCTCGCTCGTAAAGCACATTTCAGTTCTTTGATATCTTGTAAAGTCTGTTCGCCGAGAGTTGATAAATATTATGAAATGTCTTACAATAGCGACTGTCGCTTAATTATCGCATTCTGTATGGCGGGCGTCGTTTGTCACAACGCGCACTGAGTACCATGGTACGAGCCACGCAGCTGTCGTCAAGCGCCCCGGCCGGCGGGCCGCAATGTGTGAAACGGAATAGATTTATTTTACGGTATCCTTCCGTTTGGCCAAATTACTTTTCGCCAAATTTCACTTCGCAAACAACTTATCGCCAAAGTTTCATTTCCCAAATGAAGTTTTAGCAACTGTACTTTTGGCAACTAATTCATTTGGTCAAATTATCATTTGGCAATATTTTACTTGGCAAATGTTTATATAGCAAATGTTTTATTTCGCCAAATATTATATCCCAAATAATTTGTTTGGTCAAATTGACACTTCACATACTTACCCACCGTTACCCACAAATCAAAGCATATGGCACATGATCGTGGTTTCACAAGAATTTTGTGTAAAACAAAGAGATTGCAGAAAATAGTATGATTGCAGAAAGTAGGTATTGCAGAAAATAGTAGGTTAGGTTAGGTTAGAACAGTGACCCTTGACGCGCGAAGGCGAGCGAAGCGTGCCGCGGCAGCGGCCGCCGAGCGCTAGAATCACCTCTATTGTTAATTAATAAAATAATGAAACATGAAAATTAATCCCACTAAACAAAATAATAACCACAAACTAATTTTTATTCCATTCAATGCACCAATCAAATTGCTTTGTAAATAGTTTATCGTGAAATATTTTTGCCAAATGAAACATTTGGCAAAACATACTTTGCCAAACAATAATTTGCTAAACAATAATATGCCAAAAACGACATTTGCGAATTAAAAGTTTGCAATAAGTTGTTTTGCCAAGTGAGAATTTGCCAAATGAAAATTTGCCATACGTTGTTTGCCTTGTGATAATTTGGGAAACGTTTTTTGGCCAAACATTAGTAATCCTTATTTTACATAAGACCGAAATGAATGTTATGACAGTGGGTAGGGCTTTGCCCAACATTGGGATACACTATAAGCCACTTGATAATAATGAAATACTTTTTATCCAACACATGGACGCCACGTGTTTGATCCGTATCCCCACGTATGCCCTAACCGGAATAATTCCCGTAAATTTAAAAGAGAATAATGATAATCTACCAACTTTTTCATTATATCGACAAAAATAATTAGCGGGCCACAATTTATAATGAGTTTAGAACCTCTGATATTTTTTTTTTATCAACTCTCGGCGAACAGACTTTATAGTTTAGAAATAATCGAGTGAGATCACTTTATCGTTTCCACTCTGTAAAATTACGGGCACAGATAAATATTTAAGACAAGTCTATAAACAGTGCTCACCTTTCCCGCTGGTGCAGTGGTCGATGGCGAACCGCGTGGCTTCCCGCGTGGCCAGTACATCCATGCCGTCCACCCAGAGGCCGGGCACGTAGTCCCCGCGCGAGTAGTACTCCGTGCTCGCCGACGCGCGGTCCACGCTCGTGCCCATGCCTGGGGCACAAATATCATCATTATTGTCAGGTGATAAGGATCATTTTTACCAGATCGTCAGTCCACCTAGTAGGAGGGCTACCCACGCTACGTCTTCCAGTCCGTGGTCGCCTCTTGAGAACTTTTCTGCCCCAACGGCCATCGTCTCTACGAGCTATGTGCCCCGCCCACTGCCACTTGATTTTAGCAATTCTGCGAGCTATGTCTGTCACTTTGGTTCTCCTGCGGATCTCCTCATTTCTGGTAAAGGTCGCGGAAGGAGCCTGGATGCAGGCAGCGCAGGACCGTTCATTGTGGAAAACCTTGGGGGAGGCCTTTGTCCAGCAGTGGACGTCATTTGGCTGAAATGAACGAGCGAGCGTAGTATTGTGCTCTCTGATGAACGGTACACGCTCATGCCCATGCCTGGGGTACAAATATAATTTTATTTATTTAATTTAAACTTTTTGCACTGAAGTATTGTACAGTCGCGGAATGAAAAGGTTCGTCACCTTAGTGTCGGTTTTCGCTTGCACTAGGTACAGTAAGAGTCAAACCTGCCAACATAACAGTGCTGCTAACATTTAAATAAATATGACGTTTGCTAATGAATAAGGTTTTGCTTGTTTATTTTTCTATCCCATCAGTGCAATGCAATGATGACATTGATCAATTATTGACAATAGTTTTTTTTTATTTAATAGAAATAATAATGGCAGGTTGAACCAACAAGAACCCCCCGACTCACCCTGAGCAGGCATACCTTACCGCCTCGGTGGGCCGGGGGGGACAAATGTGAACAATACAAAACGAATGTATACCATTAGTACGTAAGTACCAATAAATATAAGAAATGTTGTGGCTAAGATGGAGATAAAAAAAAAAAAAATCTAATCTTCTTGACAAGATAAATCGTCAAACAACTCTGATCTGAATAATTTTGAACTTTACTGACGAACAGTTAAAGATTATTTTCTCTAACTCGAGATTTTTCTGTAACATAGTTTCAAAAGGTATGTGCTTGCGATTCGTTGAAGGAATCAATTTGAAAACTGACGAACCTTTTCATTCCGTGACTGTACAATGCCGGGTGGCATTCTCTACCAGTCAAACAGAGATAAAAAACTGTGAAAGTTATAACTGTATTAAGGTCATAGTACACTTATCAGCCCGGAAAGGGATCAACACCGTATCGCCTTTCACCGCGAGGCGATGCGTTTACGTTACGGTACGGATAAGTGTGCGTTGCAGTACGGAGTTTCTTGCAAAGAATACTGACCGCCTCGAGTTGATACGGTTACGATCCGTTTCCGGGATGATAAGTGTGCTTCGTCTTTTATCATTGTAGGCCGGGCATACGCGCCATGATAAAAATCGATCATTTTAGACGACAAACGTATGAGCTTATCATGTAAGATCGATAAAATGGCGCTATAATCAGGCCTGTTCATCTCCGCGAGTTTACATCAAAAACAAAACACGCACGATTGCCCCCTACAAGATTACTATTCGACAAGGCCTCACATACGAGCGAACATTGACTCACGCACGCGTATTCTTGTGTATGATGGAAAAAAATAAAGAAAATGGTGTACTAAATACTGTGCAGTATTTAACTGCCTAAATAATAATAAAAACACAGAATGTACTTTTTTATGTTGCCTCAAGACACTGAGAGGTAAATAAGTAGTTAATATTATTCATGATAATTCATGCTAAATCATGTATTTCCTCCGCCATTTTCTGCAGATTGGCACCTCACGTCACATCATTTTACCGAAGTCAGCCCTATAGCTTCGGCGCAGTACCGATCACTGACGTTTGTCAACAAAACTTCTGACAAACTTGCTTGACTCTTGAGACAAGCTAAATTACACCATATTGTTAATGACATTGAGCATACATTTTTTTAAATACCTTCGCGAAGTAAAACTTCTGTACGTAGTACTTATTATTATTCTGTGGTATAACTAGATAGATAGATTATTATAATCATAACAATTTTTCTATGCCACTGGACATGACGTAAGGAAACAGACGTAAGTGTAGACAAACTAATACTCTTATCATTGAATGACACCAATAAAGCGTTATCATTATTTACATAGCACGCATTTTATTCACATGATTCGAAGTAATTTTAGACATTAATACAAAAAATATTTTCGATTTCGTAACTAAAATTGCAAATTAGATAAGCATGGAGACGGACCAAGCGGAAATGTTGAACTAAGTTTTAATTTTATTTTAATATCTAAGTACGGACGATCGCACATTCTGGTAAATACTGTGGCATTCTGTGTAGTTGAAGTTGCTATAAGACCTTATATCCTAAGCAGTAAGTGCGTTAGTTATACAAGCCGGTGAAGACATCCACGTCTTTACAAGACGTGTAGTGATGTTGCAAAACAGCACCTGCCAAAACTACATAAGGTTCAAAACTCACCGTATCCGTTGTTCTCGCACACAAACATGAAAGGCAGGTCCCACAGCTTGGCCATGTTGTAGGCTTCGAACAGCTGTCCCTGGTTGGCGGCGCCGTCACCGAACAGAGCGAACGTCACGCCATATTGGCACCTATCACCACTACACAAGGTTCAAAACTCACCGTATCCATTGTTCTCGCACACGAACACGCAAGGCAGGTCCCACAGCTTGGCCATGTTGTAGGCTTCGAACAGCTGTCCCTGGTTGGCGGCGCCGTCGCCGTACAGAGCGAACGTCACGCCATATTGGCACCTANGATGAACCTGAACACCTAATTTATTCGTAGAGTATTTGATGCAAAATGCATTACATTTATTGAAGTCGTGAAGAGCTGCGCAAATGCCACGCGCATGTACAGTCACGGAATGAAAAGGTTCGTCAGTTTTCAAATTGAATCCTTCAACGAATCGCGAGCACATATTACCTTTTGAAACTATGTTACAGAATAATCTCGAGTTAGAAAAAATAATCTTTAACTGTTCGTCAGTAAAGTTCAGAATATTCAGATCAAAGTTGTTTGACGATTTATCTTGTCAAGAAGATTATTATGATTGATAAACTAAAACCTTCTTGTTGGTTCAACCTGCCATTATTATTTCTATTAAATAAAAAAAAACTATTGTCAATTGGTCAATGTCATCATTGCATTGCACTGATGGGATAGAAAAATAAACAAGCAAAACCTTATTCGTTAGCAAACGTCATATTTATATAAATGTTAGCAGCACTGTTTTCTTGCACTGTTATGTGGCAGGTTTGACTCTTACAGTACCTAGTGCAAGCAAAAACCGACACTAAGGTGACGAACCTTTTCATTCCGCGACTGTACAAAGCGCTCTGTTATACCACAGGTTATACTCTGACCCAGGAGTATAATGAATTTGAGAAACTGCTATACCAGCGCAGTTCTTATAGCGTCTCGGGCTTGCCCCATGGCTCTAAGTTCTACTCTAGGTTTACATCGAGCAAGGCTACATAAAGGCCCGTATCGCGTTACTACGACTACCTACCTATCCTAATATCCTGTCAGTTTTGGGGGCGCTCATTCCGAAATATTATTGAGACAGAGCTCAGTTGCGGTCTATAAATGAGTCGCATTCGCATCATGCCTCATGTCACGTTGTTAAAAGAAGAACCCTTGACTTTACCAAAACCAATATTTTTAAGTTATAAATATGCTTAATAATAATACTTCTTGTATTCTCAGGTGGCAGAAGGCAAGATCCAATACAAGAACGTCAAGTTCCGCTACCCTACTAGGAGAGAAGTGGAGGTGTTACGTGGTCTCTCGCTCGCGATACCGAGCGGGAAGCGGATAGCGCTCGTGGGCCCGAGCGGGTGCGGCAAGTCGACCTTGATACAGCTGCTGCAGCGGCTGTATGACCCTGACGACGGGACTGTTGTGAGTTAATCTTGGATAGTTTGAGTAATCTTACGTAAGTGGTGTGTGGGAGTCTCTCGCTTGCAATACCGAGCAGCAAGCGGATAGCGCTCGTGGGCCCGAGTGGATGTGGTAAGTCTACGTTGATACAGCTGCTGCAGCGGCTGTATGACCCTGACGACGGGAC
Organism: Ostrinia furnacalis; assembly: GCF_004193835.3. Lineage (NCBI taxonomy): Eukaryota > Metazoa > Arthropoda > Insecta > Lepidoptera > Crambidae > Ostrinia > Ostrinia furnacalis. Next base: position 82,150 of record NW_021131411.1, on the reverse strand, counting down.
TGTGGTGAGTTAATCTTGGATAGTTTGATAAATGTTACGTATTTGGTATATGGGAGTCTCTCGCTCGCGATACCGAGCGGCAAACGGATAGCGCTCGTGGGCCCGAGCGGGTGCGGCAAGTCAACCTTGATACAGCTGCTGCAGCGGCTGTATGACCCTGACGACGGGACTGTGGTTAGTTGAGATCTTTAATAGTTGAGAGTTGCCTTCATTCGTTCGTTCTTTTCAGCTAATTGACGTCCACTGCTGGAAAAAGGCTTCACGGATTTCCACAACGACCGGTGCTGCACTGCCTTTCACCAGATCGTCGGTCCACCTAGTGGGGGGGCTGCCCATACTACGTCTTCTAGCCCGTGATCGCCACTCGAAAACCATTTTTGCCCCAACGGCCATCAGCTCTGCGAGCTACGAGTATGTGCCCCACTGCCACTTGATTTTAGCAATTCTGTGGGCTATGGTCACTGGTTTTCCAACTCAGCTGAGTTGTCTTTACGTACTTGGATGGGATATGGGAAATAATAGTAGTATTTTGACTGTTTCTGAAGAAAGATAAATAAATAGACTCGTCATTTTCAATGCCTCAACTTTTCCTTAATCCACGGGTAGTCGGGTACTCTATAGTAAATAAACCATTAAAGCTACAACCATAAAACTTCTTTTCCAGTATCTGGACGACTACAACACGATGTCGGACATGCGTCTCACGACGCTACGACGCAACCTCGGCATCGTGTCGCAGGAGCCGGTGCTCTTCGACCGGAGCATCGCAGAAAACATCGCTTACGGAGACAATACGCGCATCGTGCCTATTGAAGAGATAGTCGTCGCGGCCAAGGCGGCTAACGTCCACTCGTTTATTGCTGCACTGCCTGCGGTTAGTGGAATACACACAATAAATATGTCGTATTAATTTGCATCAACTGTCTTTTTTTAAGAAGGGGGAGGCTTCCCTTCTTAAAAAAGGAATAGAACTGACCAAAGGAGCTCTTTTAGTACAAGTCGTTCACGCAACTTACCTAAGTACCACCACTTGAGGGCTAACATGCATACGCTTATAGCTCTTGGGTATTAACATGGCGCTGCAATTTAGCCCACGATTCATAATTGGTACAATGGAGATACAAACACAGTAGGTAAACAACAGCATATGGAGCTCAAGAAATCATAGTAATAATATGAAGTTGTAATAGAGCGATTTTGCAACAAAGATGTAGTCTAATTTATATTGACGGGATTGCTACCATGTACCTTAATTTTGAGTTTCCGATATTTCGTCACTGTTGCAAGCGCCATGATCCCGTGATCATCCGCCAGTTTCCTCAGTTACTCCGTAGTAACTGAGGAAACTGGCGGGTGATAATAATTATAATTCTTCTGTTAGTGACCATGAATGTTTAAAACAATATAAATATAGTTTGGCTGTGGACCTAAAGATGTTTGTCTTCCTTAATTTGTGCAGGGCTACGAAACCCGCGTGGGAGCGAGAGCGTCCCAGCTGTCCGGCGGACAGAAGCAGAGGATCGCGATCGCACGCGCGCTGGTCAGGAATCCACGGGTTCTGCTCCTGGATGAGGCCACTTCGGCCCTCGACACGCACAGTGAGAAGGTAAGCTGTAATGGTAGCTACAGTGGAACTAATATTGCTTGTGTTCTAAAAGTGTGGTAAATCCAATTTGACTAATCGGATAGATAAACTCAACAACTTTCCGTCACATACTTACTCATACAAAACGTTTCCTAATCTTCTCTACTTCGTTGTAACTGTAGAGTGTAAACTATAAACCCACATGCTTTGATTCTTAACTATTGTTTTATTTATTTACGACGTTTAATTCATGTAAACACAAGGTGGGAAGCAAAAGGAAGTCCTATTACAAATGGCACGATTGCGCCAGGGTGGCACTGCTCCCTTTCACTTTTTCCTCTATCTTCCTGTTTTCTTGTGCCACCATTTTGTTTAACGTTCCTAATTACATTTGGGGATGTCTTGTTATTGTTATTGTAATAAGTGTTTCTGTCTTTCTTATTTTTTCTTTCTTCCCACAGGTGGTGCAAGAAGCCCTCGACCGTGCCAGCGAGGGTCGGACCTGCCTCATCATCGCCCACCGTCTAGCCACCATCCAGAACGCAGACATGATTTGCGTCATCGACCGCGGCGTGGTGGCTGAAACCGGCACGCACAGAGAACTCATGGCCAAGAAGGGCATATACGCTAAGCTGTACGAGTTACAGTGTGGGTTTATAGAGGAAGACGATGAAAACGTTAACCCCGCCGCGTAGATGAGTGTGAAATAAAATTCAACACCAACAAGTCGTCAAAAATCAAAATATTCAAAACTTAAACGCTAAACTATTTTGCAGGCGCGGATCCGCTATGATGGGCAAGATGGGCGCATCCGATTTACCCCACAACCTTTTTGAGGTCTGGGTCCGCGCCTGCCATCTTGTGGGTTATTCTTAAAATTTAAATTAAACATCAAATCAAGTCGCTAAGAAAAGTCGTAGATCATTGATCAGTTCCCACCAAAACCTTAGAAAATGAGGTTTAATATAGACGTTCATAAAGGCAATCGTTTAAGATTTGAACCTCACACATAATTTATTATTAATATGTTAAAAGTTGTTTTCGAAAACATTGCAGCTCTGTAATTGGCTAGAGAAGCAGTGGTTTTAGTGAAAAGGCTTTTAATTACATTTAATTAAATGTGACGGAATTTATAAATATTGTTTATAATAACTTGCATAGGACTGTAGATATAGCGTATTTTTAGATCACTGCTTATTTTTTACTCGGTGCCTGACATTAGAGTAATAATTTACATGATTTCAGATTTTAGTACAATAAGTTTTATAGGTATACCTTACTTACCCATTACCATTCCCTATATTATCTACCAATTCCTATTCCAAAAATGCCAAACATTCCCCTTTACCTACCTACCCTGTACATTCCCCTAAAAGACACGCAAAGAAAAAAGACAACTGTGCAATCTTTCTTTGAGAGATTTCTAATCTTTATTTTTGAGTTGGTAGCAGATAGTGAATGTCGTATTTCAGATGCACATTTCATCATTTATGTACATAAACTGAAAGAGACAACCTACCAAAAAGCTTGAAAGTTTTATGTTCTCTTTTTCTTTAACTTTTCATGGTGCTATTAGATACTTCCATGGCTTTTGTCGAATATTTGAATTGAAAGATGTAAGAAAAATATGTAAATCTATTTAAAAAGCACAGACTTATTTAGTAGTTAGTTTCCTAAATAAAAATAGTTTTACCTCTAGTCTTACAATCATGTTTACATTTACTTTAATTACTAATATTTTATTCGCACTTCATGCTATTAAAAAAGAATTTATCGCAAAGTGTATTTATGTAAGATAAAGTTGTAACTTCATACTGCATGTGAAATTGTGCCTTGCTTGTGCTCAAGTATTATTACGAAGCCAAAGATAAAAGAATACCATACTTATATGCATAGTTGTAAAGTAAGCACATAAAATATGTATAGTCTGGTTGCCGAGCACGTAGAATTTTGTCCAATGACCTTGGGGTCATATTAGTTTGGACTAATTATATTGCTGTCGCGACTGTGCGACGGGCGCCCGCAGTGAGTGTGCGAGCGCAACAGCAACATAATTACGCGCGAGCGATAAGGATGGGTAGCTTGGGGTCATTGGACAAAATTCTACGTGCTCGGGGACCGGGCTTTAGTTTAGATTTACAGTCAGCGTCAAATAGTTCGTGACACCCAAAATAGCCAAAAATAGTCTTTGTTACGGTTGAAATAACGTTGTGTTGTCAACTTTTTGGCCACTGGGTGTCACAATCTCTTTGACGCTGACTGTACGAGTATGTATAGGGCGAGTATACCAACAATTATGTTTCAAATACTAACTTTCCCAACCACAATTGCTTCAGTATTTAAAAGCATCTTTTTAGCATTTCTAGCGTAGGACAAACACAATTTACATTATTTAACACATATTTCAAATTATGCTCAAATAAACAACAGTTGGTATAGTATTTTTATATTATTATTGTGTAATTAACGTGTTTTTGGAATTGTAAAGTTATTTAATTTAGTTGTATAGGTGACTAATGACTATTGAAATAAAAGTTGGAACAGTTACATGGTTGCGTTATTATTTTTTAATACCTACATTTTAATAATAATACCTATCAGTTTGAAGCAATCTCCACAGTCGTATCAATTTGTTTCGCATTTTGACATCTATCAGATCAAACGCCATTGCGCGTACGCCGATATGAAATATTAATTTCTGTAACGGAATATTGATCTGTTATTGTTTCGGAAACAAAATAAAAAATAAACGTATCTTTATAAATAATTTATTTATCTTAATATAAATAAAATGATCGACAAAACAAAAATATGGTAGAACTATATCATAGTGGATAAAAATACAGCGTCGCTGGCAGTATCACTTACGCTTATTGGCTAAAAAAACATTACAAAAAAATATTTGCAAAAATTATATGTGATCAACGTGATTTACAAATAGAGTCGATATAAATATTTGTACATTTATTTTACGGTTCTGTACAATAATATAATCCCTTCTGTAGAGAACAATAAATTCTGAGTGAGCGAAAACTAATACCTTTACAGGTAGACCCCGACGTGAATTTGACTTTTACAAAACACATAAACAATTATAATAACAATAAGTATTAAATAATCATTATCTTTTGCAAGTTTATCCACGACGGGGTCACTATCCCCTACCTACTCACATCCTAAACATAGTTAACATACTCGATTGTTCGAACGTATGGGGTAACCATAAAGATAACATTCCTTCGGAATAGAGCAACAACCACGAGCGTCAAACGAAACCGATTTTGGATGACACTGGATATCATTTTCATTATCATTTTCATAAGTGCCACTTGTGGTCTAAATTGAATAAATATTTTTGATTTTGATTTGTGTGTCAGTGTCAGGATTATTTAGCTTTTTGTAGAATAAATTAATCACTGAACCAGACACCACATTTCTGAAGCACTATTTCTCATAAACATCCACGATGTCCCTCACGTAAAATCTGAAATATCTTAGTTAAAATTTTCACCGTGCCACTGCCTCTGAACTGTCAAATAGTTGCAAGAACGGTTCTGTTTGACGCAACGACGGCATCACGCATCTCTTTTTGTCACACAGTGTTGCTAGTGACATCTCGCTCGCTCAGTTCTTTGTTACTCTACTCCGCTAGGTATAACTTTATGGGATAACAGACCTAATTTCCTAAGCAGTAAGCGCGTTAGTTGTACGAGCGGGCGGTGACCTCGACGTGTTGTAAGGGCGCTCCTGGATGGATGCCTCGGATCTGGTGCTCCAGATTGTTGTAGTAAATGTCTCCACAGAGTTCTTCCACGCCGACCTCTGGCTCGGATTTGGCTTGTTTCGTGGCTTCGTCTACCTCTTTGCGCACTTGGGCGTCGATTTCCTGAAGCAAATACAGGTTGTTGATATAAACACAGTATAAAATATGAGTTTGCATGACTTGAATTCGCATTCATATGGTATAATGTAGGTACCTATGTGTATTGGCAACACTGGTATGCACTATGGCTTTCGTCTTGTAAGTCTATAAATGTTTATGATAAACAAATTAATCCTCGATTCCCTTGGTTTAAGAAAATTACTCAGAAAATTTGATAATATCAGAAAACTTAACGCCGATGTCAACTTTGCGTGTTTGATAAATATTAATTTTGGCAAATAAGAGAATTTGGTTGAACATTAAATTTCACGCAAAGTTGAGGGTATAATTATTATTAGATAAATGCTGTCAATTGAACTAGAACAGTTGCTTAAGACCCAGATTCCACCAAGCCGGAGCGGAGCAGGGAAGTGTTTTGAATAACCAATCAGATTTCATTATTTCCACTTCTCGTCTTCGCACCGCTGTCAAATAGAAAAAAGGACAGTGCCAATCCATGTATGGAAGTTGGACCAAGTGCTGCCCAGAATGAAACTATAGTGCATTTTGTTCCTCAGGCCAATACTAATTTGTAAACTGGAGCGCAGTGAAATCTATCCCTGGAATTAAGAGAAAAAAATAGTTTTGTTTTGAATTATTTACATACAAAATATCATCGATAGTCCAGTCATTACGTACATTCAAAAAAGAAAATGAATTTGCGCTTCTAATTTTTTAATATGTTGTAGTTTTTTTTAAGTAACGGCAAAGCATTTGTATTAGTTGGTTCTTGTTTTGATCCCTTGTGAGAAACTTCTCCTGGCTAACTTTTGGAGTAGTTGTCTCATCGAATGTGAACTCCGGCGATTGGTTTTTTCTCGAACGTCGTACTCTTTCCGAAGTTTTCGTTCCAGCGAGTGTCATATCAGTCGGATAACCGTCGAATATGATTGCAACCTTTCCTTCGAAGTTATGTTGTACGTATCTGACGTTAATTATTTAATTATTCCGAAAAAAATTGTGTCCAAAATTTTTGACTTTATCGATCGATATCTCGATAACGATGCATGATACGCTAAAAATGGTTCGGGCGTTATTGTAGAGCACAAAGAAAGCTACAAAAAGTGTCCTACAAAAATTTTCGAATCTCATCGGATAGCCGAGTTATTGCCGAAAAACAAATTTTAAGCGTTTTCCAAGATGGCGGCGAAAGCTCCTAGGAAAGCTTGGTCGACAATCTCAAGTTAAGCTTTTCTAGGTATTCCCTACAACATATTAAAAAATTAGAAGCGCAAATTCATTTTCTTTTATTTGCCTTTTTTTCGGACGAAATGACTGGACTACGATGTATACCTACTACGCATAAGATTTCGCGATTTTGGCATTAAATAACACTCGCTATGTTGAACTTAACCATACTGCATCCGTACACCTTACTTTAGTACGTCTTCGACATTATTTATAAGCGATCAAGCGCTGTTTCAGTAGTTTAGTTAGTTGAGCGAAATTAATTATTTCCAAAATGGAGCAAGAAGTTTTAGCTTACAATAACTTCAATAATCGATTGTAATACACAAATAAATTGATTTTTCGCAAGGATAGAGAACTAAAACTTCTTGCTTCATTTTGGAAATAATGATTTCTGTCAACTAACCAAACTATTGCAATGATGGAAACCGGGCCAAACTGAAGTAAAAAGGTGGGATATCTCATATACCTTGAGCTGGTCAGGCGTGGCGAGCTCGTTGCTGAGGATCTTCTCCTTGAAGGAGGTGATGGGGTCCCGGGTCTGGCGCACCTCCTGCACCTCGTCGCGCGTGCGGTACGACGTGCCCGGGTCCGACATCGAGTGCCCCGAGTAGCGGTACGTTTCCATCTCCATCAGGAGAGGGCCTGCGGGCGAAAGTCATGGCGATTTAGCAAGCTTCCACCTTCGGCCTGATCGTCACTTACCATCAGGTGAGATACAGGCCAAGAGCTTCCTCGTTGTGGATAAAAAAAATAGAAATTTAGCAATCTTTTTAGAAGCTGAATGCAGCGACTACACATTCAACGCCGCACACTTAAAAACAATAAACGCGGCGATTGCGTCGCTTTTCGGAAGCTTGACGCAGCGACAGCAGTCCCTATAATGCACGATTCCGATACCGCGTCCGAACGCATGAAGTCGCAAAATCGCGATGCAGCATCGATACAGTCCTGTTTCCTGCTAGAACAACGTTGCTCCAGCAGGAATAGTTTTTTTCGTTTTGTACCAAAACGACAGCACTCACAAATCTCTAATTCGGCGCACATTTACACCACGTTTGGAACTAATTATACGTTCTACTCATATCACTCTAGGAGCTACTTTCCAGCTGGAGTACGTTACTGTTTAAATTAGTGTTGTGTCGTATCGTGATGGCTTCTAACGTTTCGCTATTAACGTGACGGTGGCGGTTAATTGAGGAGGTCGCTCTGTGTGCCGTAATATCCTAGACCTGGCCGTAAACAAGTTAAGTAGGTAGGCAGTGAAGGAGGTGATGGGGTCCCGGGTCTGGCGCACTCGCGTTATGTGGGAGGGAACTGTGCGATTCCGGATAAAGCCTTTGTCCTCCTCACGATTTAGGAAAACGACTTTACACGGTGACACAATAATACGAACATGTTTCATAAACTACCACATATGCATAATTGACTTTCTACTAAAGTCAATTGGACATGCTTTTATAAGATGTTTTACAACAGTGCTCACCTTTCCCGCTGGTGCAGTGGTCGATGGCGAACCGCGTGGCTTCCCGCGTGGCCAACACATCCATGCCGTCCACCCAGAGGCCGGGCACGTAGTCCCCGCGCGAGTAGTACTCCGTGCTCGCCGAGGAACGGTCCACGCTCGTGCCCATACCTGGGGTAGAAATATCATCATTATTGTTAGGTGATAAGGATCATTTTGCGATAAAACCCCGCGCGCTCCACGCTCGTGCCGCATGCCTGGGGTACAAATATCATCATTATTGTTAGGTGATAAGGATGATTTGGCATTAAAACCCCGCGCGAGTAGTACTCCGTGCTCGCTGAAGAACGGTCCACGCTCGTGCCCACGCCTGGAGTACAAATATCATTATTTTTCTTCTTCTTCTTTATTGATGTTGGCAATACACGTCGAGGCCGACTTGTATTGTGCCATTTTCAAGTTTCAAGTGAGACGAGTTACAAAATGGGACCAAGTGAGATGGGACTCGGGTTAATTAAATGATATAATGAACGATGATAGATGATACCCCTTCCTACCATTTGAGTCTCAGTAAAGTTGTGGTGCTTTACTGAGACTTCATGTGGACTACTTGAGAGAATCCGAAGAATCACGCTGCAATGATTTGTTTCATTTGCCCCCACTCATGCACGTTCACGAACACTTAATGATTAATAAATAACCCACCATTATTACACATTCGTCCAAACATGAATTTTAGAAAATAAAAAAGCACTAACATCGCGCTTCACATTCATCATTATTATCAAGTGATATAAAGGATGATTTTACAATAAAACCCCGCGCGAGTAGTACTCCGTGCTCGCTGAGGAGCGGTCCACGCTCGTGCCCATGCCTGGGGTACAAATATCATCATTATTGTTAGGTGATAAGGATTATTTTGCAATAAAACCCCGCGCGCTCCACGCTCGTGCCCATACCAGTAGGCCTAGGATGCACGCCGCGATAAGCGGTTATCACGCCATTTTATCGATTTGGCCCATACATTTTGACGTCGATAAGAGTATATCACGGCGCGCATCCTAGCCCGGCTGGGGTAGAAACATCATCATTTAAAATACAGAAACACGAGTCGAACGCGACATTTTTATATGAGTAACATAATTGTACATGTCACCGTAAAATTGTAAATTCCGTCAGATTATAATCTGACGTAGTTAAATTACAATCTAACCCAACCTAACCCACTGTTTGTTTACAATCTAACGCGTTATATTATAAACTGACAGAGATCACAATTTCACGTTGACATACCCACGACTTGACGTTTCGGCTGCTATGCTGCAGCCGTGACCACAATAGCAGCCGAAACGTCAAGTTGTTAGAGTAAGTTGAAATGGAACGCGAAGGATTAAAATCTTAAAGTATCATCATAATTATCAGACTATTTTATTGATACGGATGATTTTGCTAGGAAACCCCGCGCGAATAGTACTCCGTGCTCGCCGAAGAGCGGTCCACGCTCGTGCCCATACCTGGGGTACAAATATCATCATTATTGTTAGGTGATAAGGATGATTTCGCAATAAAACCCCGCGAATAGTAGACGTAAGTGTAGACAAACTAATACTCTTATCATTAAATGAGACCAATAAAGCGTTATCATTATTTACATAGCACGCGTTTTGTTCACGTGATTCGAAGTAATTTTAGACATTAATACAAAGAATATTTTCGATTTCGTAACTAAAATTGCAAATTAGATAAGCATGGAGACGGACTAAGCGGAAATCTTGAACTAAGTTTTGTTTTTCTATTTTAATATCTAAATTCGGACGATCGCACATTCTGGTAAATACTGTGGCATTCTGTGTAGTTGAATAGGTGCTATAACCGACCTTATTTCCTAAGCAGTAAGTGCGTTAGTCATACGAGCCGGTGGAGACATCCACGTATCTACAAGACGTGTAGTGTTGTTGAAAAACAGCACCTATCACAGCTACACAAGGTTCAAAACTCACCGTATCCGTTGTTCTCGCACACAAACACGCAAGGCAGGTCCCACAGCTTGGCCATGTTGTAGGCTTCGAACAGCTGTCCCTGGTTGGCGGCGCCGTCGTCGTACAGAGCGAACGTCACGCCATATTGGCACCTATCACCACTACACAAGGTTCAAAACTCACCGTATCCGTTGTTTTCACACACGAATACGCAAGGGAGGTCCCACAGCTTGGCCATGTTGTAGGCTTCGAACAGCTGTCCCTGGTTGGCGGCGCCATCGCCGTACAGAGCGAACGTCACGCCGCCATCGCCTTTGTATTTGTGCGCGAACGCCACTCCTGCGCCTAGTGGGACCTGGAGGGAAAAATAACGATAAATTATGTATTAGGAGTAGATTTTTTCAGTGGAGAAATCGACTTTTCAGGCAAAATGAGGCCCAACCCCCTGAAACTTTTATCTGGCTAAAAGGTATTTATTTTCTGCAAGCAAATAGTCTTTTTAAGAACGTTTACACGTTACAGTATTACTTTAACTGTACCACTGCTTTGGGACAATATATGGGCAGCAGTGTAAGAAACTCAGCCACTTTTGGCTGCCTATTTATCATAAGCGACAGACGATATCTTGTGCTGTGTCACGATTCACGATTCACAGTACAGTCTATTAACTGTGGGATTTTTAACAAGATGATTTACAGTACTATATCCATATCGTTCTTTGCACTAAGCAGTAATACAGGGTGTTAGGTAAATGGGTATATGAGCCGACACTAGCCCATGTTAACATGGGCATATAAATGGTATGGTGAAGTCAGAAAATTGATATCTTCATTTTAATTATTTTAATTTTCATACAAATGGGATTTTATAAAATTTATTTTGTATGAAATTAAAAAATTAAAATGATGATATCAAAATTCTGACTTCACCACACTATTTATATGCGTATGTTAACATGGGCTAGTGTCGGCTCATATACCCATTTACCTAACACCCTGTAGACTACGGTTTTCCATAATAATATGAGACTGTCCATTGAATTCAATCAAGCTAGAACGAGTTATAGATGAATACAGGATGTAAGCTCACGATCAGCATACGAGATACGATATTTGATATAAGCAGCTTGTTAATTTAGTTTGAAGAACTTTAAGATTACTGATGACAAAATTATATTTCACATAAACTGTGATAAAAAAAAAATCTAATTTGGTATTAAATGCTGGTACATAATATTAAACATACCTGAGCGCCCACAATACCGTTGCCTCCATAGAAGTTTCTCCCGTACAGATGCATGGAGCCACCCTTCCCGCGGGAGCACCCTGTGCGTCTGCCAGTCAGCTCCGAAAGTACACCGAGTACATTGACCCCCATTAAGTAGGTCCACCCGTGACAGCGGTAAGCAGTAATGACCGAGTCTTGGTCGCGCATCGCGGAACGCATGCCCACTGCGACTGCCTCTTGTCCTGATGGGGGAACAAATTTGAGTTAGGCGACTGTTAAAATTTCTGCCGGTGTTAGGCGGTTATTATTAAAACACAANCACACGAATACGCAAGGGAGGTCCCACAGCTTGGCCATGTTGTAGGCTTCGAACAGCTGTCCCTGGTTGGCGGCGCCGTCGCCGTACAGAGCGAACGTCACTCCGCCATCGCCTTTGTATTTGTGCGCGAACGCCACTCCTGCGCCTAATGGCACCTAGTGAAAAATCAAACGGTCAAATCTTCTATATTTATAAAAGCGATATGTCACTGACTGACTGACTGCCTCACACACTGAAATCTCAGAAACTACAAGTGCTAGGAGTCTCAAATTTTAGAACGTAGGTGCTCACTAAGACGGGATTATCCAAAATTCAATCCCTAAGTGGGTAAAACGAGGTCCACGAAGCCGCGGGCGGCCGCTAGTAATGATATAAAGTGTGCAGCCAATAGATGGAGCCTCACAGATACGGGACTATTCTCACCTCTCGTTCCCACCGCTGCAACTCCTGTGTAGCTAGGATCTACAGCTTGACCGCCGATAAAAACCTAACCAGTGAAGGACAACTTTGTCTCAGGAGAAAGTTTAACTGTCATTGGACCCGCAATTAATCATATGAATATAGAATCGAAGATATAGGAGCCTCACTTATGTGAGAACCTCTATGTGTTTTTTTAGTTCTATTAATTTGTGCTAATAAGTGACAATATGACACTATTCTATCAGCAACCTAATTTTCAGCTTAACAATATGCTACATGTTACATTAATTTACTTTGCCTATGTTATAACCATAGAAATGAAGTTTAGTTTCTTAAGCCATATGATGTAGCAGTGTCGATTACTCAAACATACCTGAGCGCCCACAATTCCGTTGCCTCCATAGAAGTTTCTCCCGTACAGATGCATGGAGCCTCCCTTCCCGCGGGAGCACCCAGTGCGTCTGCCAGTCAGTTCAGACAGGACGCCGAGTACATTGACCCCCATTAAGTAGGTCCACCCGTGACAGCGGTAAGCAGTGATGACAGAGTCTTGGTCGCGCATCGCAGAACGCATGCCCACTGCGACTGCCTCTTGTCCTGATGGGGGAACAAATTCTTTGTTAGCCGACTGTTTAAATGTCTGCCAGTGTTAGAACAAAACTGAAATTTAAATTTAATCTCGATCACAGGACGAAATCTACGATTGAGATTGACACTAGTTTTGAGCTTTGTTTTGTAACAGGCGTTTTAGTCTGCGACTAATTTCAATCTATTGTGAGCGCCATAGAGATATAGAGATGCCAACTAATGCGCTGAGTTCGAAACTGTGTCGCATTAGAAATTCACACACACAAAGTAATCAAAATATGTGCTCATTATCCACTGCTGTATCGTACGAGGGCTGCACTAAAAGTATCGGGAATGTAATATTTCCACTGTTCCAGTCATATTAAAATCTATTTAATTGCAAACTCCAGGGTTTTAAAAATCGTATACCATTTATTTATTTTAAAAAAGATTCTCGGTCGTATCACAAGGTCTTGTCAAACTTGTTTAGTCGTTGAGAAAATGGAATTGACTCGAGAAAATTCAAGAGCGATGATTTATTATGACTTTTGAAGTGGTTTAACACAAAAACAGTGTGTTGACCGGATGATTTCTGCATTTGGTAATGAAGCCCCATCCAAAACCACAATTTATCGCTGGTTTAGTTTCGTTTTTATGACGTCAGCGCTTACCGCCAAACCTGAGTGTTCGATCGCCATGATCATTGGCTCGAACTTTTCGGGTAGACCGGCCAAAAGTAATGATGCTATCCATTCTTCACTAATCTCGAAGCCCGTTCCCTTCAATCTTTGCGCGGTTTCTACTACTTGTGACACATAGCTGGTCATGGATTCACTGGTTTCTAACCGGATGGAAATTAATGTCCGTAATAAGCTGATTCTTCGAGTGAACCCGGTGTCATCAAAAAGTTGCTTCAATTTTTTCCACAACGCGTCAACCGTTTTCTCAGTCTTTATATGCACGAATAACGATGGATCGATGGTCATAACTAGCTTGGCTTTAGCTTTTGCTTGCTCACTGTCACTCAAATCCGATGAAATATTGTCCAAATCAACGCCTTCTAACACCATAAAGTTTTTCACGGCGAACGCCCAATCATCAAAATTTTCTCGCCCCTTCAATTTTGGGACATTAACTATGTAACCGGACGACATTTTTAACGAAAACACTTGATAAACTTTAGTAATTCTTGGAAAATAGCGGGACTGGGCCCATAACCTATTAAAACACAAGATGCCGTTACAAGACTGACAGTTTTATTTTTTAATATTATAGACCACAGACAAAATCATAGAGCATCAATCTAAACTCTAAAGTATACTATGGAATGGAGATGTTATAGTATTTAATAATGTATTTTGATAATATTCTAACAGTTATCACACTGCGCCGCGCTCCGCCGCGGAGCGCGTGATTTCATATAAAAAATCCCGCGCGCAGTCGCGTTATCAGTGTGAAGTGCCGCGCGTGTTTTCTATACAAACTGAGGTAAGTACCTCATTGTATGCAAGTGCATACAATGATTAAATCTGTCGTCCCGCGTACCGCGGCGGAGCGCGGCGCAGTGTGATAACCGCCTTAGAGAACAAAACTGAAATCTAAATTTAATCTCGATCACAGGACGAAATCTACGATTGAGATTGACACTAGTTTTGAGCTTTGTTTTGTAATACGCATTTTAGCCTGCGACTAGTTTCAATCTATTGTGAGCGCCATAGAGTTATAGAGATGCCAACTAATCCGCTGAGTTCGAAACTGTGTCGCATTAGAAATTCACACACACAAAGTAAACAAAATATGTGCTCATTATCCACTGCTGTATCGTACTCAACATTCGAATAATCTTTAGTTCTACGCAAGCAATGTTAACTGTTAATATTATGACGTCGCTGCTGTCGTCATTACTTTCACGAGCAATGTGTTCTGTTTTTGGGCATATTGCTGCGACGCCGGCCACGCCCCCTTGCCTTTAGTTTCTGTGATCTGTAGTAAGCGCCTATGAGACACCTATGATATAGGGTGGCCTTTTATTTAGGGACTGATACATAGGCGTAAGCAACGTTTGCGCAGTATAGGTACCAGTTAGCCTATTGAATAGTGATATAAATATGGTAGAAAAGGAGAAAACTATTCTATAGAAACAAATTCTTCAATCATACCTGAGTATAAGTGGCAGAAACCACGAATGATCTTCTCTTTATACAGGTTTCCCGAAGCAGTCTCGATCCTCCTCAGGATGGCGAGTTTCTCGTACATTTTGAGCGCGTCTTCAGATGTGAGGGTCGCTGATGTGGCCGGGCCCTTATCCAGCTTGTGGAGTTTGAAAGGCTACAGAGAAAAATATTATACTTAATAACAAGTCACACAGGGGCGCAACTATTGCCTTATCATTGATATAGGGCCGCCAAGCTACAGGGGCCCTAGGGCTACAGAGAGCCAGATTAAATCTCTATCTTCTCTATGTATATTATATAAAGCTCGTCTATATCTATAAAAGTGAAAGGTCACTAACTGACCGATTCACTCATCACGAAATCTCAGAAACTACAAGTGCTAGGAGTCTCAAATTTTACATGGAGGTTCCTTTTAGAACGTAGGTGCTAAGTCGGCATTTTGCAAAATTCATCCCCTAAGGGGATAAAACGGGAAGTCGCGGGCGGCCGCTAGTAAATCTATACTAATATTATAAATGCGAAAGTAACTCTGTCTGTCTATCTGTCTCGCTTTCACGCCTAAACCACTGAACCGATTTTGATGAAATTTGGCATAGAGATAGTTTGAGTCCCGGGAAAGGACATAGGATAGTTTTTATCCCGGTTTTTGAAACAAGGACGCCGCGGCCCGCGATAATGTTTTTCTGTGACAGTTCTGTGACAGACAAAATTCCACGCGGGTGAAGCCGCGGGCGGAAAGCTAGTAATAAATAAATAAGTCATTTATTTCTCTCTTCACAAAATAGGAAACCATACTTCAATACAAGGGTCTTATGCTAGTAGTCTTAACTTAGTTCCTATCACTTGTGAGAGACTGGTGCCTGAAGAAACCTGTGACACAGGTCACCAGATTAATGACCTTTTGTAGATAAAAATGGCCTCCTTCAATTTTATCAAATGACATTTAAAATTATTTGCGTCCTCCTCCAACAAATTTTGATACAGAGCCTGTAGGCATGCTACATTACTGGAGTCACATTATAAATAAAAATGAGTGTGAGAAAGAGAATAGTGAAGAAGCATGTAGACAAAAATGTTGAATTCTTTTGATAAATTGATATCTACTTCAAAGTAAAAGTATCACTTTTTGGGAAAAACTTACAGATTTTGTTCATTAATTCACTGACCTGATTATCTTATGGCAATGTTAATGATACAAAGCTTTTTAATATGTGTAATTAGGAGATTGAGATTCATAATAAGAAATAATCTTTAAAATCCCTATAAAACAGCTTTTGAGAAGGAAGTTCTTACAGAGAACATTGTATTTAAAAAAGAAAATAGGTAAATAGGTAATTGACTTATGAAAAGTAGACCAATCTCTTTTATTGTGTAGTTTATCTGAATCAATGAAAGAAATCAATCTTGGTCCTATCATAAAATATTGTCATATCTCACAGTGAATATGGATTAAGATAAACGAATGTCTAGCCACTAGAGATTTTAAGTTTGTTGTATTGCATTATTTATTATACTTGAATTTTTATGATAAGTAAAAATTATTACTTAATAACACCTTTAAAAGCTACATTGAATGGTTATAGCTTTAATATTGTCAATCTTAAGTTGCTAATACCTGTTTTCACCATCAATCCCTGATTTTTAAGTGATGCCTATGAAAACAAAATTCCTGTTATGTGTTACCATAGGGGTCACTTAAAAATTAGGGATTAATGGTGAAAACAGGCATTAGGCTTGTAAATTTGTGAACACTTGCAATATTGTTTTAATACTTATACTGATTTGCCGTTTGAACAGAACAGGTGCATTTCTACCAGTTATGGAGCAAAGAATTATCAATCAGCATAACTGCGCTCACTGTATCCATCTTTGTCAATATAAACAGAAGTAGTTACACTTGACACTTGAAGGTTAGGTTACATAATTGAATCAAATCACAAACAATTGGAAAATTAAAACCATACCCATTTTGCAGTTTTCAAATATCCTTTACCTAGTATATGTATGAAATACATTTATTTACCTTGATTTCGAAGTTGGCTTCATTTTTCGTGCTGTATTTAGCGGTCGACGTAGTCACAGCTGGGGTCGCCGCTTTCTGCAATATTCGATTTAATATAGTAAAAACGTGCTTAAAAATATATACGCAACTAATTTAAGACTTTATCTGGACCTTTAAAAAGTTATTTCACATAAGAATTCACAGAATATTAGCACTAAAGCAAATACTAACCGCTAATGTATTGCCATTGAAAAACTTGGCAGCAGAAGGGATAAGTTTACTCATCGTGGCTATTAGTTCTTTTATGAAGCCCAGATTTATTTAGTGATCCGCTTCTGGGACCACTTTTATTATTTGAAATTCCTGTGGAATGTAGAAAAATAATGGGCTGTCCTCAACTTTGAGTTTTTCGGACAGTGACTGACAGATGACAACGCATGGAGAAATGTCAAAAGGACAAACTAAGGTCATTCGGGTCCAACAAAATAAAGTGCAATTTTAAAAAATACGAACAAAATTAACGCATTTTCATCATGGAATATAAATACGGAATATTTAATCACTATACGCCATTAAAAATAATTTTATGAATACATGCCTAAAGTTCATTAAATGAAATTGAAGTATTCAATTGATATAATCGTTTATCAATTTAATAATTCAAGCACATCACTATGAAAAAGCATTCGTAGAGTTGGTTTGATACAAATCTCTTTGAGTTTGTAATCTCATTTATCAAAAAATTCAGGATAATTTTGAGTTGGATTGATCAAATAATTTACAAAATTAATGATTCAGGCAATCTGCAAATTGCAAGCCACAAAATTAAGTTTATTTTTTTTAATTTTTTCTGACAATCATACTTGAATGGCTACGAGCTTCGTAAACTCTTCAGTTACTTCAAAAGTGTTTCGTCATGGTGATTGTTGCTGATTGTTGCTCGAACTTGATTCATGATTTTGTGACGAAATAATTACTTTTTGGAACCCACGAGAGTCTTCTGCGTTATAAAAGTGTTAATAAAGTAGCACTTGCGTCATTCTATGAGTTTTCTTGAGAGTTCCTCAACGTATATTTATTTTATTCGTGATTTTAGACTATAAAAATGGAATTTCCGCATATTGGCAAGAACTGTTCATTTAAATCTTGCAATAAGCTGGGTAAGTAATCACTTTTCGTCATTTAAACATATGTATGCATTAAGGTAATAAGAAAAATAAACTTAGATTTTACCACTGATTTTACTAGGTATACCTTTTTGGATGTTTGCTAATATCTCTTTGTTCATTGTGTCTTCGAAAATACTAAGTACCAGTAAGTACTATGTGGCAATAACAGTGTGTAACATTATGTTCACAAAACAATGATGAATAATTATACAAAAGAAAAAAATTACCCATTGCCACAATAATATGTTTTCAGATTTCCTGCCCATGAAATGTGGTGCCTGCAAGGAAGTTTTTTGGTAAGTTGTTGTATAATTAGATTTTCACTATTTATACTAATACAATTTGTTACAATACAATATGTTTTCATAAGTGGCTTAATACTTCTAATAAATATAGCAGCTTCATAAAGATGTCTTTCTTATGTACCCTTATTTTTAATGTGCTAAATTTTATGCAATAAAATAATTATCATCTCCAAATTGCAGTTCCGACCACTTCGCCTACGTCAACCACGAGTGTCCAGAGCCCAACACACGTGACGTTCAGGTGCCGGTGTGTCCGCTGTGCAGTGCGCCCGTGCCGGGTCGGAGAGGAGAACCACCGGATGTGGCTGTCGGGGCACATATAGACAACCAGTGTACCTCTGATCCGGCTAGGGAAAGGAGAAACAAGGTACTACTTATCTACTTGCCACACAAAGAAAGTCAGTCCGTTAACAAGACGAAAGATCAATTGATAAGACAAATTCTAGTAATTATTTGTTAGTTGCAATAGTTCAAATAACCCCCTATTAAACATTGATAATAGTCAGGAAATGATCTAAATATTGTTATCTTTTTGTATAAAAAAGTAATTACTAGTACCTTAAATCATTTTGGTATTCAAAATTATTCCTTTTGTGTTCGTTAACTTATCAGACACATTATTATAATAATCTCCAAATACCGCGACCTTGCCATTGAGCTTAGAACTCAGTGGCNTACATGCCATACTGTAACAGTGCACCCGAAACCATCCAGCACGTCACAGGCGCCTGTAAAGCTTTTGTTCAAACCGATTACAAGCACAGACACGACCAGGTCGCCTCAATTATACACCAACACCTAGCACACGCAAATAAGCTCATCCTCAAAAAAGTTCCATATTACAAATACTCACCATCTACTATTCTAGAAAATAAAGAATGTAAACTCTACTGGGATCGCACAATTATAACAGATAAAACTATCCATTTCAATAGACCGGACATAACACTATTTGATAAAACCAACAAAACAGTCTACTTAATAGATATTGCCATACCGAATACCCACAATTTACAATCCACAATATCAGGAAAAATCTCCAATACCGCGACCTTGCCATTGAGCTGAGAACTCAGTGGCAAGCACAAAATATATTTATTATACCAATAGTTCTATCCTCGACCGGAATAATACCGCAAAGTCTAAACAGAAGCATTGAGGTCCTCAACATGNTCAGTGGCACAAATTATATTTATTATACCAATAGTTTTATCCTCGACCGGAATAATACCGCAAAGTCTAAACAGAAGCATTTAGGTCCTCAACATGCCACCCAGTATAATTTACACTCTACAAAAAGCCACTATCCTAAACTCTTGCCGAATTACTAGGAAATACTTATTATCTAATTTAACAACCACTGCCTTACATCCTATTTCGCTTGACTGAGGTCCGCATAATAGGTTAACTACCCAGACTTTTATTTATAAAAGAATGGAGAAAAAATAAAAACTAGAAAATAATAATTATAATAATAACTTATTTACATATCAATTGCTTAATTTTGTAGGTATTTACAAACCGCTGTTCATACAAAGGCTGTAAAACGAAAGAGATGGTGCCACTCGTATGCAAAGATTGTACTCTCAACTATTGCCTGAAACATCGACATGCCATCGACCACGCCTGTGAAGGCAAACTGGCTGCGAAGAGACGACAGGCTGCGTGAGTAATACACTTAATTATCAACTAATTAAGCTCATCATGTGTTTGTGTACAAATATTGAAAGCATACAGTACATTCAATAATTAATTATACCTAATTAGATTCTAATTCAATTATACTCAACTAGCTTTCCGCCCGCGGCTTCGCCCGCGTGGAATTTTGTCTGTCACAGAAAAACTTTATCGCGCGCGTCCCTGTTTCAAAAACCGGGATAAAAACTATCCTATGTTCTTTCCCGGGACTCAAACTATCTCTATGCCAAATTTCATCAAAATCGGTTGCGAGGTTTAAGCGGGAAAGCGTAACAGACAGACAGACAGAGTTACTTTCGCATTTATAATATTAGTTGGGATAATTGCTAATGTATACCCACCCTACATTAGACACGAATAGCTATGAAATCAAATGTTAAATTGTAAACAGTTTGTTGATACACCTGTGCAAATGGATACTACCTATATGTGGACAGCATAGCCAAGTATACAAGTTTGTTGCAAAATATATTACAGCTAATCATGCCAAGCTACCTTGATGTGCTGTCATCCATATAAAATGTCTTATGAGGGTATTTTTAAAATTTCAGTAATGCAGCAATGGCGAGGATGAAAGCAGCTGAAAACAAAGTCACGCCTCCTACAGTCACAGTTGCCAGCTTTAGTGAAGTACAAGGAAACATGGTAAGTTCAAAGTCAAACCAACATACTTTTCATTTAATAAAGTAATAGATAGAAGTGATTTAATATTATTCATTACTGCATATAGTTAAGAAAATAAATACTGGAAAAGTTTTGCACCGTTATTAATTAGGAAGAGGCTTGAAGAGAAAACTAAATAGTACACCTATATCCATAAATTGTTAGTACCTACCAAGTGTCGAACTCCACCATCACCTATATCCATAATTGTTAGTACCTACCAAGTGTCGAACTCCGCTGGTAGGGCCCAAAAGATAAGGAGACATGTAAAGTGCCCCATAAGGGCTAACTTTTCTTTTTTATTATTTTCTATAATAATTTTGACGTTCATAAGTGCCACTTGTGGTCTAAACTGAATAAATACTTTTGATTTTGATTTTGATTCTCTACCCCAAAAAGAGCTACAAATATTTTTTTATCATTAAAAATTAAAATTCTTATTACAAAGCTGTTGCTTTTAATTTTAACTAGGCGTTGGCCCAATTTAACAACTTATGTAACTTGTTTAAATTATTCTTTGCAGACGGAAGACGAGGCGCTGGCTCACGCATTAGCTATATCGATGCAAGAACAAAACGCCAGCGTCCAAGCACGGGATACGAACCTCGCGCGTGCGCTCACTCGCCAACGCGTAGGCGGCGATCAAAATGGCCGATGCACCGTCTCTTAGCACCTCACCACTGCACTCAATGCCTTTTGAATTTGTGACAAAGTGATTCAACACGCAGTTTATTATCAAGCAAAGTAATTACATGATTTCAGTGTTTTTATGTTTGAACTCACCGCAGGAGCTGAGTAGTGAAGTGATAGCAGGATGTGCAGTGTTATTTCAAATATATTTTTGCTTTTCCCTGTGAATAAGTGTCAATAAATGTAATAATTGCAGTGACAACAGAAGTCTAAAGTATTTGTAACACATGTTTAATGCATAGTGTGTGATTAGTTTCGCCAGATGAGAAATACAGTTTAGCGGTAAATTAGTTAACTAAAGATAACCAAATGGTATCTAATAATTATTTATATTATAGCCTTGGAAGGTTTGTATCCATTTAAAAATGGAAGTTTTGGAAAGTTTTCTTGTTTCATTCATGGTTTTATTGTATTTTGTTATTATGATTTTTAGAGTAAGATTTTAAAATGTATCTTAACATATCCAATGGAGTTGTATTGTAATGGCTATTGAAGAAATAACTTTTAAGGAGTTTTGTTTAATTTTGAAAGCGTGAACTTGCACTGGTATTTGCAAAGAATATTGTGGTTTGTTCTTTGTCGCGCAATTATGTAATAACACATTCTTAAGTATTTTGAATTGTCGAGTCATTTGGAAAATGCTAAAATGCAGAGGCGGCGTAAGGCGTAGGCGACGTGGGCCACCGCCTACGGCCTCGCGGAACAAGGGGCCTCGCGCATCAAAAATTTTGAAAAAATGTATACAAGGTGGAGATGACAATATCACAATATGAACATTGACTATTAAATATAAATTCTTGATAGCTAAACAATGTAGTTAAAAATAAAAAAATATTTTTATCCAAACAAATTCAGCCATAATCAGACACAAAATTAAGCAACAACACGGTTTTAAGTGACGAACATTATTCTTTGGCGCAATATTCCTTTAAAAATAATCACTGAATCAAGAAATCAGAAACTGTCAATGTATACCCCTTTGACCCTTTTTTTTATTATTTCATAAAATCCGTCTTCAGGTCGCCACAGAACAAGGCCTCGCGAAATCTGTCTTGCCCACATCAAATTTAGGTCTTGCCCCGCCTCTGCTAAAATGATAGTTCAAATTCTTAACGAATGATCCTATAACAGATTGGAATGCTTCAAAATAAAATAAGTCAATTACCAATAGTTCATTCAGAAACAATTAAAGTACCGGACTTTTTGAAATGCATCGTTTTAGTCTTAATAACAAGCTTGGCAGCACAATTTTTTTGTAATATTTTAGACACCTTTAACACCTTCATATTTAATAATTTGTATTCTTGCTTCAAGCCTCATTTTTCAAATTTAAAACTTATTAATGTAATAAAATTCCTATACTGTTACACTAATAATGTCGTTATGTTTGCAATTTTAACACTATGTCATTGTCAATCAATATAATATACTTGCCATACTTACAAGATTTAAGACATTCCTACAAATCAATATAATTCCATTTATTGAAATAAAGACAATATTGATATTATATCCATTAAATTGTTATAAAATAATAAAATTGCAGTGCTATTAATATTAACTGACGGCTATTACCATAGCTTACGCCTTCACCAGTATGTTATATTAATATTATCGAATCTATTTTACCTCTTAAGATGTTCAATATTTTTGAGACAAATATAAATGTTACATTGACACAAAGTTGTTTTTATTGTGAAATTACATGAAAAAACAAGGTTTGTGTTGAGGAAACATAATATGTAGTTACATCTATATATATAAAAGAAAGTCGTGTTAGTTACTTCGCTTATAACTCAAGAACGGCTGAACCGATTTAGCTGAAAATTGTCAGGGAGGTAGTTTAGAGCCAGGAGAAGGACATAGGATACTTTTTATCCCGTTCGAAATTAAAAAAAAAGTCTGCTTATTTATTGCCATTAAGGCGGAACAAAGTTCGCCGGGTCAGCTAGTAGTTGATAAAAGACATTTATATTTTAATAATAACATTTATTAATAATATCAACATTAAACTTTGTATAGATAAAACATCAAAAATAGGACTTTTAAAAACATTTTTTTATAACAATAACATCATAGATAAGAGACAGTCATATTATTATTACACAGTAGGATTAGATATTGCGAAATATCACAGAATAAAAACATGATTAAAATATTTTTTGGTACCCAAATCGTAGCTGGTGAAAAAGTTAAAAATAAGTCTCATGCAGTACAAAAGTTAAAAACAAGTCTCATGCAGTACACTGAAATCACATATCAATCACGATCTTTTAATATTAATCTTTAAATCACAATCGTTTAGGAAGCAATAGAAAAATAAAAACTAACGATTATTAATCGATAAACGGTTGACGTAAGCTTTCGTTTATTCGTTAAGTCACGTGACCTATCATGTAGACCAGAGCCCCGATTACGGTAACTTTTAACGTCTACAATCCAGACGCGTTTTTGATTCTGCAATACGATTGGTCAAAACAGCTGACGTACGCTGTTGAACGACCAATCGTATCGCAGAATCGAGAAGCGTGTCTGGATTGTTGACGTTAAAAATTACCGTAATCGGGGCTCAGGGCAGGGGTAGCCAACCGGTCGATCGCGAATATTAGTCCAGTCGATCGTGGCAAGGCAAAAAATACTACATGATTGTGTAGGTACAAGATTTCAAGAAGTATGTAAGTAATAGATTGCCCAGGGTTTCGTTAGTAAACAGTAGATCTTATGTCTAATCAAGTTGGCCACCCCTGATGTAGACAAATATACTCAACTATGCATACGCTAGCGCCATCTACATTATAGTTCAACTTTAGCGAAAATAACGTTTTTACAAATTGCTCAACAACGCTTTGTTGTGCAGCGTCCTAAACTTGTGGTTATCGTTGAGGTAGCTGGTGATGAACTCTGGTGGATTCCTGCTAAGGAACAGTTCCATACTCATGTACCTAGCTGCGGTGAGCCGTTTGCGTTCCGCGTTCGATCGGCAGAAGTTTTTGTGGGCGTACGTGGAGAAGTTAGCTGCCGCTTTTTCCACCAGTTTGGCGGTGACATGCTGTTTCGGATCGTCTTCTAGTGCGGGCTGGAATAAAAAAGACAAAACATGTAATAAAAATAAATAGTAGGTAGACAAAATATTATTTTCGGGCTATTTGTGGGACGTGGGACGTCCACCCATCGATCGGTGGACCGATGACATCATAAAGGTAGCAGGGAAGCGCTGGACGCAGGCCGCTACCAATCGATCAACATGGAAAGCATTGGGGGAGGCCTATGTTCAGCAGTGGACGTCCTATGGCTGAAAAGATGATGATTAATTTGTCGCTGTCGATCATAGCGACATATCCCATTGCTGAGCGGGATGGATAGCTTTTAAACTGCGGAACCCGAATTGGTGGTAGTTCCGCATAATTTTGAGTCTATGCATATCAAAATACTCACCGCAAACCGAATCCACTGCCAAATCTGACATCTAGATATTTCAGCCGTGGCGGAATCCTCAACATTGCCGCTATAGAAGAAATGGCCGATTCCAGCCAGCCAGTGGTATATGAACAGTATGGAGACCGCCACATTGTGCTTCAGACCCTGCAAGGTCACACCCCCGCTCGGAATCGTTAGGAGATCCTCGGGAGTTATATTCACATCCAATTTACGGAATATCTGATTAGGCAACGACCCGTAATTCTTCCAGAGCTGCAAAGAAAACTTATCTTAACTTTATCTATCACCTTTGTTACATTAGACGTCAAAGAGGCCCCTAGTCTGACTGTACTGTAACTTAATTTAACTAAGGCTGGGTTGCACCATCTTCTTTAACAAACGTCAAAAATCTGTCAAACTATACAAAAAGCACTGGTTATAGTTACGTTCAAAGTCAGGTGCTGCATCTCAACCTTAGTTTTTACTACACAATCTCAATGCAACTTGTTAATACCTACTTGTAAGGTTTTTTGCTATTTTTTAACGCGGAAGTCTGTAACTGCGTAAAAGTTTAGGAGTTGGATATTATCGTTGTATTTGTATCTTGAAGGCCAAATTGAATTAGGTACAATGGAATTTAAATTGTGTTTAGAATGACAAAAGAAAAACATTAAAGCAAACAACACTTCTGTAATGGCAAAGAAAATGTAAATTTTTCTTTTGGGATTATATTTTGTTTTATCTAAGTTGTAAGAATGCCCAAGGAGTATTATTTAACGGGTTCGAGCGACGTAGTATAGATGACCCACGCTGAACTGTCCCGCCAAACTCAATGACAGGGGGGCGCTACCATCGTTCAACTATATGGTTTCCAACATGGCAAAAATCTGAACCAGCGATCCGGTATTGACGGTGGCGCCCCACTGTCAATGTCATCGACAGGACAGTCCAGTATTTTGGAACTATAGGTCAAATATTTTAATAAATTTTCACATAACAATAGGTAGAGTGGGAAAAGTAGTACTTATTGCATTGCTTCCCCAACCCGTTCCAAAGCCATTCATTGTGGGGAGTGTAGGCTAAATCCTCCTTTTGCCTTTGATTAATTGGAGAAGGTCGTGTTTCTTCAGTGGAGAATAAATGACCTGATGATGATGATACTTAGTTCATAGCGGAATAAAATGAACTGGGAACATCATACTTACCCTGTTAATATAAGGAACTGCGCGTGAGTCATACACCATGAACCCATCGACACCAATTTCTATTTCTTTAATCTTGGCCTCCAAAATCTTGTTGACTATCTTTTTGGATCTGAAATGTATAAAATACCATGTTTCACGTAATGCTAGTTTGAAAGTGCTTAGTTTCATCATGGTTTAACAAAGTAAGTAATTAAGTTTACTGATAAATATTGTTTAAAGATCAATAAGTTAATTAGTTTATGAGCTATAAATGGATAGTTTACTTAGTGATATACATACTTTTGATAAATTCTATCGTCATAAATACTGTAATTTTATGTACCGAATACCGCATTTATATCCGACACCCGTATTTCGGATTAAACATAATAAAAAGTGTTCGTTCGTTCGTTTCAGCCAAATGACGTCCACTGCTGGACAAAGGCCTCCCCAAGGTTTTTCACTATGAACGGTCCTGCGCTGCCCGCATCCACGCTCTTCCCGCGACCTTTACCAGATCGTCGGTCCACTTAGTAGGAGGCTTGCCCATGCTTCGTATGAAAAGTGTACTGAATAATATTCACTATTACTGGCTTTTACTCTTCAGCTTCGTAATATTAGTTACACTCACTCATCATCAGTACCGTCGGTGCCCGGCGCGAGCACAGCGGCTGCCATACCCCCAGTGGCGGGCGCGCCGCGCGCGTGGCACGCGCTTACTACCAACTGCAGGTAGCTGTGCAGGAAACGACGCGTGATGTTCACGTACTTACTCCGGTCTGGGATGAGGAACTCCTCGCGATCGCCTGAAATTATTTTTGTTTAATTTTAACTTTTAGATGGGTTTTACAACTTTTTAGCGCTCTCGCGCATTAGGCGATTTAGTTTAAGTATAAATATCTTAAAGTTATTGGGATTATNTAGGCGATATGTACACAATACATCACAAACAAAAAATCAACTCCTTAGGTCTAATTTTAACCC
Organism: Ostrinia furnacalis; assembly: GCF_004193835.3. Taxonomy (NCBI): domain Eukaryota; kingdom Metazoa; phylum Arthropoda; class Insecta; order Lepidoptera; family Crambidae; genus Ostrinia; species Ostrinia furnacalis. The sequence continues at coordinate 55,192 of NW_021131411.1, read as the reverse complement.
ACAAAAAGTTTTTCAAGTTCCAAAACATGTTGAAAAAAATTATAGCAATTAATTTAGGTCATTACCAAACTTAGCTATGATTGAAGCGCAGTAGTCCCAAATCCCACAGTTGAGACCCAACGAGTGCTCTCTCAATGCAAATAATATCTCATCCAATTCAAATACGGATATAATATTTTCTATTAACACGCAGGCTTTTATTGTGCCCCTTGGCAATCCCAGTTGGTCTTGGGCCCATATGAATATATCGTTCCATAACTTTGCTTCCGATGATCCCTCCAACTTCGATAGGTAAAAGTACGGACCACTGCTTGCTTCATACAGTTTTCTTGCATTGTGGTACATTAATATACCAAAATCTACAAGAGGACCTATTGCTTCTTTGCCATCAATCTGAAATTAAATAAATAGGAATTTAATATTTTTTTATGTACCATAGAAACGCAGATATTCGTAGATAAGCGCATATTTATATAGGACATCTTTACTGTGCTGACACAAATAGAAAAGATAAGGAAGCAATCATTTGGCTCTTGTATCATAATGTGACCTCAGTGACACTAAAAACTTTTATTTGCTAACAAAAGATCAAGACTCACAAAAATAATAGCAAATAATGTGAAAACTTACTAAAATGTTATGTTCAATCATATTCCAAGCTCTTGGCCGTAACATCAGGATTGGAGACATAGCTATATTCATAGGTGCTCCAGGAAGTTTTCCATTAACAGCTAGACCAATATTATGGTATCCAACTAATTGGTTTTTCCAAGTCGGACAGTGGCCATCGTCAAAGTCCACTTGAATACCTTCAACGTCTTCATTTAGAGCAGACACAAAGTGTGCAGTGTTTGATGGTGATACATCTCCAAGATCCAGGTGTCGGTTTCTAGAATTAATGATATAAATATAACTGTTTTATCTATTTTTTGGATTAATTAACTTTATGGACGAAAATAAAAATCTAAACTTAATATTATTACAAATAATTTATCTAAATTATAGTTAATAAGTTTACTTACTGTAGTCTAGTCGGCAATGGTGCTATGCTCCAAGACTTATCGTTTCTTTCAGAGGAAACCTTAAATTCTAAGGAAACTTTTGAGCGATTTTCTACGTAGCGTTGCTGCCGATCCCTATAAAGTTTCTCAATCTTTTCGTTAAATTCTCTATGTAGGAGTTCCAAAAAGTTTCTTGCATCTTTACTGAATATTGTTTTCTGCACTTCCTCCAACTTTGGTGGAGGTGATTGCAATAGAATCACATTGGCCATTATTTTGTTCAGCTTCACTTCACACGAAGGAACTTTTCTTTAGACTAACACAATGAATCAAAGAGCATAAAAGACAATGAATGCTCAATCAAAACTAACTGAATCATTGAAAGTGTTTTATGACTTGACTTTGAACTTTGTTTTTGTTGTCTCCAGCCTTATCACTTATCAGCGAGTAGGTAGGTACACGTTCTTATCACAATCCACCCACACAAGTTCCACTCACTCACACATACACCCGTGAAGAGCATTAACTGACATCTAAGATTGAATTTGAATGTTCAATTGCTTTTAACTTCATGTCTCCTCACTACGATTCCGGAAGTGGCTCTATGGTTAACAATCCATAGACCAACCATAGACCATGACTATAAATAGATCGGCGGCCATCTTAAAAAGTTTTGTTTTCTTTCTTCATGGAATCGCATGAGATTTGTTTGAAGTGCTATTATTTTGTGAAATTAGGAAGCGTAATATTCATCTAAAATACTTTAGCTAAATCAGTGTTAAATAAGTACACACAAATATCAGTTACCGGTGGATATCAAATTATTAATTGTCTCCAACCAATGGAGGAAGAAACTCAAGAAACGAAACCCACTGGACTTGAAGAAATTAAGTTTAAGCCTGTAAAGAAGAAAAACCTTCGGCGTCGCATCAAAGATGACGAGTCTGACGACGAGGAAAACGTTTTAGCAAAGTTGGAAGAAGCAAAAGAGATTCAGAAGCTTAGGGAAAGGCCTAATGGCGTAAGCGTTATTGCGTTAGCTACTGGACAAAAACCGACCATTGAAGATGAGGTGGCTTGTAAAGACCCATTCAAGGTGAAAACCGGTGGTATGGTGAACATGCAAGCTTTAAAAAGCGGGAAAGTCAAGCAAGTCGACGATGCGTATGACACGGGCATCGGTACACAGTTCTCGGCAGAGACCAACAAAAGAGACGAAGATGAGGAAATGATGAAATACATAGAAGAACAACTGGCTAAAAGAAAAGGTAAAGATGACTTTGGAATTGCTTATTTACTAAATATTCACTAATAAAATTATTAGTTCCTTTCTCCCTTTTCTAAGTTGTATTTGTATGCTATTTTTTCGTTTTTTGAGTTAGAGGGTAGGGTTAATGTAAGTGTTATAAATTACTCTATTTCCCGGTTTCTGAATTGATTGAGATTTTTATCTTGAGCATCGGCCAGAGGGTAGGGTTGGAGCATTTTCTTTCANGACAATTAAATGTTAGCTTGCAGTCCAAATAAATCCCTAAATCTTTTACAGATTCAACCCCGTTGAGACATACATTATTTAGTCTATAACCATATTCAATGGGAGTTTTACGCCTGGTAAACTTAATATGTACGCATTTAGAGACATTGACTGTGATTCGGTTAGCTATGTAATATGCAGAAAGTCTATCCAGATCTTCTTGAAGTCTCAAGCAATCCTCAATTGTGTTAACCTTCATATAGATTTTAGTATCATCGGCATAGAGTAAGACCTTCGCATGTTTGAAACACAGGCCAATATCGCTTATATAAGCTATATAGAATAAAGGCCCGAGGAGGGAACCCTGTGGTACACCAGAAGGGACAGTGATAAAATCAGAGCGATTGCCACCAATAACTACGGCCTGCCTACGGTTATATATGTACGATTTTACCCATCTGTATAAATCCCCATGTATACCGAGCTGGTGAAGTTTCTGCAACAGTATGACGTGATTTACGCGATCGAAAGCTTTCTCGAAATCAGTGTATATCACGTCAACCTGAGACTGAAGGCCCATGCCCCCATGCACATCACTAACAAATAGGCTCAAATTTGATACTGTTGATCTGTCCTTTACAAAACCATGTTGTTCCTTAGGTATCCCCTGTTTTATGATCGGATAAATTTCATTATAGACAAATCTCTCTAAGCATTTGGCAAAAACATTTAGAATCGATATTGGCCTATAGTTCTCAACAATGCATTTAGAACCTTTCAAGATTAAAATTGTAAAAATTGGGGGTTATAATACATTGTTATTTGTTATCTTCTTTAAAAAATACATTATAAATGTGATTCTGTTTATCTACAACGTAAACTGTATGTAATTAATTGTGTACATTTCTGTCAATTTTGTTATTTCTTTTGCAGAAGGGCACAATGAAGACAAAAAGGAATCAGATCACAATGACTCCCTCAAATACCTGTCACCAGAGGAAGCTGCTCTACTGTCTCTTCCCGAACACTTACGAATGTCTTCTACTCACCGGTCAGAAGAAATGTTGTCAAACCAAATGCTCAGTGGTATCCCTGAAGTAGACCTTGGCATTGATGCTAAAATTAAAAACATAGAAGCGACAGAGGAAGCTAAAATGAAACTCATATGGGAGAGACACAATAAAAAGGATGCTCCATCTCAATTCGTTCCCACAAACATGGCTGTTAATTTTGTTCAACACAACAGATTCAATATGGATAGTGATAGTAAGAAAAGGAAGGTAGAAAAACCAAAAGAAGTTAAGACTGAAACTAGTGTAATAGATGAAAATGTGGATAAAATTGTTAAGAAAGCTAAAGGAGAAAGAGCTACTGATGATTACCATTATGAAAAGTTTAAGAAACAATTCAGAAGATATTAAATTCTTCAAATACAGAAATGGGTTTTAATGAAGTTGAATACTTCTCTTTCTACTTATCAAACAATGAATTGGTCTTATTATGGACCTTTATCTATCTTAAATATTGGTTTGTCAAGATTGTTATATCATTCCCATTGATTTTCAGTTGGTTTTTTCTATTGTTGTTATCAAAGTTATTATTTTTGAGGTGTTTGTTACATCATGGAGTTTGATAAAATGTATTTGGTATGGTAGATCATACCAATAATTTCAAATGTAGATTCCTTGTCAGTGGTCTGTTGTTTAATATTAGAAGTGACTAGATCTCCTTTCTTGAGGTGGGGTAGTTGTTTAGGAAAGAAAATTGCTAATATAGTTGCATAGACTGTATTTATTATCTAAAAAAAAGTATTTGTACTCAAACTACAATAATATTTCAAAACTGTTAAATACAAATGTTTTTCAACACTAAATTAAGTAAGAATTTGTAGTTGTTTTCTCATTCTGCATCAAAAGCGGTTTGTCCTTCTTTGTCAGTGTCTTTCTTTTTTTATTCTCTTAGTCAATTCAATACATTTTGAGCAGTTGTCAGTCCCAGGGGTCTTGAAATAAATTAAATTGTCTATTAATAATATGTAATGTGATGGAAGTATGATTGCTATAAAGAAGAAGAGGAAGATCGTTTCGTTCTGCTTATTCTGTTCGTTCCGTTGGTAGGACGCCGGCGAATGAAATGGGATATCATCGTTCGTGTCGCTATCATCGACATTTATAAGTAGCCGTTCGCATAAAAATGATTTCTTCAAGGCCTGTTCTTGTAGAGTTTCAGCGAGACGCACACATTTTTTCAAATTTTCTTCAATTACATTTTCGATATTTAAGTAAAAAGTAGCCTACAGTTGTAAAAACGATTTCTGCTTCAACACGGGGTTACTTTGTGATGTTGGTGGTTTATTTATTTCAGAGAAGGGTACAAGTATTATAGATAGGTACTTGATTATTTCAGGTCGTCAAATAGGTTTACAAACCATTTCTCAAAATTTTCTGCACATCTTTGTGATGTTCATTACAAATTATTATTGTTCTTTGTCTTAAAAATGTGGCATATTATAAGCCTTTCGCCTTTACCTTCCGATACCTTTGTCGAGGCGTATGCTCTCAAATCTCAATATTTTAGCGACGGTATATATCATCGTCAATGCAATCCGTAACTTCCATGATAAAATTCTCAAAAATATTGTGACATTTGCGCAGAAGAATAATTCCAGGATATAATTTTTCTTCTTCAGAATAATCAAAGAGACGGTTACATTGAAGAAGTTCAATATCAATCCTAAAATAGGTACAGGAAAATGTCGTAATATAGTCTATAATCTATGTAATTAATTATAATTAGGTTTTACTTTTATCTACATCCATGTTACTTTATTTGTTTTTACCGATGTTCATTGTTTTTGTTTTTTGGCCAAATTCAAGAAAAGCCAGTCCTCTTGGTCATGTGTATAATTTAAGTTGGTTGGGTTTTATGGCCAAGGGTACTTTATTTTCCACTGTACCATCAAGGGAACAGCCAAGGGTACACAGGAAAATAAGGGGGTATTTGCCTTGCTTTGCATTGAAACACCTTTCATACAAAACATAAAGCACAACATTGTCCCATTCAAAAAAGTAACTCAAGCAAGAGCTCTTCTTTCCGTGATAATTTACTCTCTGATCTTTTTTCATAAATCACATATATCTTGAAAGTCGCGCTTAAATGGGCCATTTACTGCTTCAATGACCCATCTACATAATGTTACTGCCCTCGATTTGTTGTTACCAATCTTTGGGCTCTGGTGCCTCTTCCCTTTCGTCGGAAGTCCGAGGCTGCGCCGCTACCGTGGGTGCGCGTCCTGCTCCACAATTTTATTCTGTGTCCAGAAGTGGCGGAGTCCATCGACACGACGGAACTGTCTGACTCGACGTCTACCCGGGATAAGGCACCCGGGGCTCGCGTTTCTTAATGCTAAGCAGCTCCAGCTGCTCAAATTCTGCAGACTTGGTGATAGCTATGTGAATGCTATCTATAATACATCCCACAACTGCTAGAAAACTAAACTTCTAGTAGAACCTAAAAATATCATGTTAAACATGTAGATAGGTGATTTTCTCTAACTACAACTTACAACATTGATTTTACTCGTTTTTTATAATATTTCGTTCTTCACGAGTTTTTGGAAAATGAATGTATTTCCGTGTAAATAATATATTAAGAGCTTGCGTCGCAGCCCTCACACAGTTAAATACACTAACTTGATGTATTCTATGGTGCGCACTTGCTCCGATAAATGGTACGAACCAGACGCATAAAAAGCTTAGTGCACTAATACCTTAAACAAAAATAAAATTATTAAATTAACAATAAATATCCTTGGACATGGTTATAGCAAGGGATTGTACTGTTACGGGGTGGTGGGTCCAGAAGAACTTAAAAAAAATTACTTTACACTTAAAATTTAATTAAAGAAAGCATGTAAGAAATACAGAAAAAAAAACCCGAAAATAAATGTTACGCGCGGTGCAAACCCAAATAACCATTTAATAAATATTATTATGAAAGAAACGTAGGGCGTCTATTGTATTCACGCCAATGCAGTATAAGCTCTGTGTCATCGATTTTTTATTTTTATATTTGGCGATATGAATTCCGATATAACAGTCCATCTCAATTTTTTTCTTAAATTTTAAATAATTAGGTAGGTTTGGAGACAGTACGAGATGGTAAATAAGGTTCCAACCTTTGTGTTAGGTCACGACGGCACACATTTCATTGAAGCGAAACAATCCGAGGAACTCGGGATCTGGTATTTCGAAGGCTATTTCAAAGTTCTGAAGAGCCATACGCCGACATATTAAGAGCTTGCGTCACAGCCCTCACACAGTTAAATACACTAACTTGATGTATTCTATGGTGCGCACTTGCTCCGATAAATCTTGGTACGAACCAGACGCATAAAAGCTTAGTGCACTAAGTACCAAAAAAAATAAAAGGATTAAATTAACAATAAATATCCTTGGTCATGGTTATAGCAAGGAATAGTACTGCTACGGGGTGGGTCCAGAAGAACTTTAAAAAAAAAACAAGTTACTTTACACTTGAGAAAGCAAGTAAGAAACACAGAAAAAAAACCTCGAAAGTAAATGTTACGCGCGGTGCAAACCCAAGTAATTATTTAATAAATTTTATTATGAAAGAAACGTAGAGCTTCTATTGTATTCACGTCAATGCAATACATTACATTATAAGCTTTGTGTCATCGATTTTTATTTTTATATTTGGCGATATGAATTCCGATATAACAGTCCATCTCAATTTTTTTCTTAAATTTTAAATTATTAGGTAGGTTGGATTCTATGGTGCGCACTTGCTCCGATAAATCTTGGTACGAACCAGACGCATAAAAGCTTAGTGCACCTTAAACAAAAATAAAAGGATTAAATTAACAATAAATAACCTTGGACATGGTTATAGCATTTCCAAGTTCCGAAGAGCCATACGCCGACGATGTAAAATAGTCTCCGTAACACGGGCATGCTCCAAAAAGTTTTCATATAGGAATAAATCTGCTATTAATAAATTATTTTTATAAATTACGAAGGAGCTGATTGTAAGATGTTGCCTTCGTGTCTGCTAATTGACACATTAGCAATTCCTATTTTTCAAACCATTTTACGACATTTTTCCATATTTATTTAGCCCTCCAAGTTTGAATGTTTGGTCTTTCAATCAAAGCTAATCTCTTTTGGTAGCATTTTTTGAATTGATACTTCAGACAGTTTTTCATTATTTTTCGTAGTGTACTCTCAAAATGGTTTAAATTGTTAATGGGTGCTAGTTCAAAAACTTCGCAATTATTTATGCATTGTTCAACTTTAACGAAGTGTGTAATTGGCCACGGCCACACTAAATTATTAATTAAAGCGTCCATATAGTCGTCTCTAGTCAAAAAGTCACTCACATCTAATTCCATTATAAAAACTAAATAAGAAAAATGTTTACCTACTTAAAAAGTACGTACTCTTCTAGCACTAAAACTACACTACACTCAAAAAAGTTTGTGTATGTACTTATAAAATACTCAACACCTAAAACCACACACACTAATTACCCTTTTTTTAGACAACCCTGGAGTCTTTAAGGGTATCTAAATAAAATGTGAAAATAAAAGATGATATACATTTTAATTTTGTTTATTGAAATTAAAGAACTGTATATTATATGTATATGAGTATGTACTTTAAGACTACAATCTATTAATATAACTAAAAGAAGGATAGAAAAAAAAGGATTACACGATGAATTACCCAAGCTTTTGGAGCCGGGTACCATTCTGCAAAACAGTCTTATGTTTATCTTCGAACGCTACCACATCTGAGGTTGGTGGCCATAGTAAATATAGTTCGTCTTGGTAAGACCTTTCAAACGAACGGGTCTTAAATAAAATGCAACAGCCCTCTGGTACTGTCAGAGATTCCGTGAGCTCTTCCATAGTCCAATCTGTGGGAATGTTTCTGATGAGAGCCATTCAATGTAGGTTGGTGTGGAAGCAACGCATTTGTATAAAGATACAATTTTATTATTGAAGAAATTATTGGCTGCGTTAGGGGAAACGAATTCAACCGAAAATCTGTTTCACCCGATTTCACTCCGTCCAAAATTATACCTCGAATCTAGTTTGTTACCAGAAATTTGCCGAATCTCATGGATTGTATACATTTTGAGGTAGAAGGCTCAGATTCCACATGAGATACATGGACTAAGAAGGGGCCTTTGTCTTGGTTGGTCACTGTTGTCTTTGGGGCAATAACAAGCGAGGGGATACACCTGCTGATTGGATTATGATATTGAACCATACGTATTAGTTCTCTTAGCCGGCTCAGAATCAACTGCCGTATCAAGACGGCGTTTGATTGTCATGTTGTTGTTGTTTCTGAACAACAACAATAATGACTATGTTCTATTAAAATAGAACATAGTCATTATTTTACCAAGAATTATTAATTATTTATGTACTTTAAGTGTTTACTTACATTATTTTCTTTCAATAAGCTTGTGTGAGCATTTTGTTCATGCTCGTCAATAAAAGTTTCAATGTTTTCCTGTAAGAAACAATAAGTTACAATTGATAACAATTTTAGCTGCAGAATCTGACGATTATGAGTAATTGGATATTCAGTTAAGTGCACTATACATAGACAGATCAGATTTGTATGTTTGACTGTCGGTATCGAAATCACTTGAGATTCCCTTGTGCTGGTCCTAATATGACTTCCACTATTGTTGACGGTGTATTAACTTGGAGGAAATATTTGTAGTGGCATCGGTGCGCTTATTTTCCACAACGTCTTGATATTTTAACACCAACTCCGATAAAATACACTTGTCTTCTCTTGAAAATCTTTCTTTTTTGAGCCGCCATTTCAGAAATATAAGGCAAATAGTACTAAGCCTCTCTTAATTTCAAGTATATTCCAAATCTTTTTATATTTATCTACATTGGTGGCAGAGTTCTTTTTTCGAGTCTGATTATGTCAGTGCCTTTCAGAATCCTGTTGATAACGTTGCACCAGTTGTATGTAGGTACTAAATTTAATTGACAAGTGTATAAAATATTCTAGCACAAAAGCTTTGTGATCACTACAATTCAGGAAATCAAATGGATACTTGGCTAATATGTGATTTTTAATTTTAGTAGTAATATTATCTTCTTGGCCATTACAATGGTCCAAAGTGCCTCACGACATATTCCGATGGATAGGTCAGTTTACTTTTTTTATAGTTGATATTCTCTTTGTGAGATCCATCTATGTAGGGGAACCTGGGGAGGGTTGATCACCCACTTTGATTATGCACTCTATTTTGTTTATTTTTTGTAGTATAGGAAAACTTTTTAAGCTAAACGATTTGGAAATTATCTATCTATTGATAGTTTTAATAAGAAGCAGATTGTGTCACAATTTAACTCATTATGTATTGAAACTCCTGATTGTAAACTTTTACCATGTGTCCCCGATATTAGGGAGACTTCTTCACCCTTGTTTGGGAGCCTTGATCCTGGGGGGATCAAGTCTCCCAATTTTATGGCGTTGTATGAAACCCCAGAACCAATCATAACTAGCTTCTTTTTTGACTTCCCAATTGTCAGGAAATTTTTTGTTGTTCATTTTGACAAACTGATAATATGCTAAAGATCGAACATTTTTTGGAGTAAGGCCATGGTACAACTTACTAGCTGTCTTCTAAATACATTGACAACTCTTTCTCTTCGTCGTCTGTAAATATCTGTGATCGCTTGTAGTTAGGTTCATATTTTATTTCTTCATTTGAAGTTTTCTTGTAATCTTGCGTATCTTTTTAACGTCATTAGACGGACACCATATTGCTTTGAAGTCCCCTTCAATGTTTTTCCACCTAATACTGCAGCTACAGCATTTTTCAATTTTTCCTTGTCTATCGGTTTTCTCTTTATTGATCCCTCTTTGGTCGTATATTTTCGCGGCATTATTACCTAATTTGGCTAGTTAGTAAGTAGTAATTGGCTAGTCGGATCATTGTTTCTAAAATTATACGCCCACATCCAACTGAAAAAGGTTTCTACGGGGTCAGAGTTGAACTAGCGAGGGCGCGCTTGACTTAAATATTTTTAAAGTAGGCACGGCCTTTTCGCTCCCCCATCAACAAATTGTGATGTCTTGATTGAAATGTCAATGGCGTCTTGCCAGAAACCATGGTGTGGGGAGTTCGCAGTTACCGCTTTCCTTAGAGGTTTTCCTTTATTATGATGATTATAGCTTTTAATAGCTATAGATCAGTTGCTATTGACTTTACGGTACTACGCAGCTGGATGTCATAAACTGACCATGGGTGGTTTCTCTGGAGTGAATCGACCGACAGCTAATCGGGTCATCCATCGAATAACTGCAGCAATAGCCTCTCTAAGCCGTCATGGCGGCCGGCACGTGGCACAGGTCGCAGGTTCTTTCAATTTTGAGTATTCGTTGATTGAATGCCCAGCGCAACCACAGTGCCCGCAGGTGGATGAAGATTCTTTACAGAACTTCGCCGAGTGACCATATTGTTGACACTTGTAAGATTTGTTTTAAACTCAAATCCCTTAAGTAAAATATTTCTTGAAGTTTCAACACAACTGCTGAATCCAATGGCTTCCTTCATTCAATTCATTATTTAAACTGCGTAGTGTGGATGATTTATGCATTTGGTATCTTATTCGCTCTTTTTCTACCTACCTCAGATAACAAAAACCCTATTCCAAAGAATAGCTAATCTTGGGGTAAGTTTATGCCCGTACATAGTGGTGAAACGTATTATGAGTTATCTAAAAATAAATATAGCGGAGATTATTCTGGCTGTAGTTATTTTCGTATATCGTTGCTGTTGATGAAATTAGGTCTAAATGGTTCAGGATTATTTTCCAGTTGTATTTAGCTCTTGTTCCGTGTTGCATTCTTGATGTATTTGCTCTTTTGCAGGAGTGAAGTAGAGCAAAGAATTTGCAATCTCAGCTTTGAATTCTAAGTATTGTAATTTCCTTTGTTTTGTATTTTTATTCTTTAGAATAGTGTTTGACGTTGATGCTAGTGGTGTTAATTGTAACGCCATTTCTTCCACATCTGCAGGAGGATTTAATATCTGTATGATGATATATGTCTGATGTCTTTTTATAAGTTGGTGTACCGTCGCTATCAAAAGCATTGCTGTCAACCACAAACTCGTTTGGTAAAGTTTGTATTATTCCTAAATCTTTTGCGACGGACTTGTTGGTGGAGGTCCTCCTCCTGTCATCAGCCTGCCATGTCTATACTCAGACGCTCTGCTTTTTACTTGGCCTTTTGTATTTCGTCATTGGGTAATAATTTGCGTCATGTCCCTTTGTTTTTTGTTAAGGCTATTAAAACATCACTCGAGTCTTTTGTAAAATCAAGGCAAAAATTACAGAACACTTGATGTTCTATAATTTTTTGTTGTCATTTTTTTTTTTATATTTTTTACAGTAGTTAAAGGCTAATAACTGAACTGCATCAGCATCATCGTAATCCGATCTGGACCCATTCAATATTTTGTTTGTGTCTTTGCATCAATTATACAGAAATAAATTTTATTGATGCTTACAGTTTCCAGTTTTTCAATTATCTCTCTTTTATAATCATTGCAACATAAGAAGCTGTAATCTATAACAATAGAAAGTATCGTTCTAATATATTCTCGAATATTATTTTTTTTTGCTGTCAGTTTGGATAATTTTAATGACAACATCTTGTATGTTTGAAAAACACTGTAAAAGGGCCTGTGAGGCCTGTGAGGGGTATGTAAGGCATTTCTTATTATCGAAAAAATCCCTAATTTTATTATCACACTATCTTGATGCCTATCATACAAAATTTCTTTGCAGCTTTTACATTTTTCCTTATTGATTTTTTAAAAACATATCCTGTTACATATTCCAATTGAGCCCTAACTTTAAGATTTTTCCTTTTTTCTTGTAGTGGTATAAACAGGTCACCATTAAGATGATTGAAATCGACTTCAACTGTACAGCTTGACATCTCCGAATTTTTAAAAAACAAACTATTTAATGGTTTAAATATTTTGCAATTATCATTTTCACAATTAGCCCCTGGAGAGTGCAAACTACTTAAATTTATTAATCAGTAGTGAAGCAAAAGCTATTTCAAAACCTGTGCAAGTGGGCATGTTGTTTCGATAGCCATGGCTTCTGATGCAGCCAAAAAAGTTCTCCAGGGGATCTTGGTTATAATGCCTCATCCATAGAGATGTCAAACTGTATTTTTTAGACAAGATATTTACAATGTATTCCATATTTTCAATAGTTTGTAGCCAATTTTTTAGGCTATGTACAGAAGCTGTTCTTTTAGATGTATTAATAAATTTCATACTATTTAAAATTTTCTTGGAGTCCCTCCACATTTTTTTGTGTTTGGAGTTTGGTGTTACAGCTCCAAGAAGAGGTTTTCCGCTTCGTTTTTTGTAATTTTCATAGCTTCCGTTGAGCGAATCGAATAAATTATCAAAAAATATGATGATGTCTGCAGTTTCCTGGCATTCCTTGGGTAATATTCCAATATCTGAAAATAAAAATAAGCGTTAGTATCTGGTAACACTTTATTTCCAGACCGCACAGGACATTAAATTTACAACATGCTCCTTTTGGTTTGCTAGAACTCTTAAGGGTATATTTTATGAATTTATTATTTTTGTATAGAAAAATAAATTGAAAACAATGTTTGAATAAAAAAAAGGGTTTTATTAATATTAGTTGTATAGTAATATGTATAATGCAGATGAAGACTATGTATTATTGTTGCATTGGCTAGTATCTGTAACAAATTCATTCACTGTTATAAAACTACTCAGAATTAGCATAACTAAAATAGGTATGCTACTTTCCTAATTTTTGAAACAAATAATTTCAGCAACAACAGGATGTCCACTGCTGAAGATAGATAAATCATTTGATAAGATGTCCATCTGCCACCTATCACATAAAAAATACAACAAAATAAGTATAATGCAAATTTTAGAAAATGAAAACTACTTACTAAATAAATATCCCATATTCGCAGCGACAGATCTGCTAAAAACTTGAGTTGCGCATTTAACTTTAATTTTTTTTATTTTTTGTGGTGGTTTTTGGTTAGTTTTGGCATTAGCCGAATGCCTTGGTAGGCAGGGTTTTCCTTATAAAGTTGAAACAAGTGTTCCCATTTGGCTCTCTTTTCTTTCCCATCAATAACAGCTTTTAAATTTTTATTTAATAAGTTGTTTCTTATTCCCTTGATTAAATGTGGCGTGTCATATAGTGGAACAACTTCTTCGCCGTCAACTTCAAATATATGATTTTTTAAAGTTTTACCTTTTTTTATGTACTCTTGTTTTGTCTCATTTACAAGCCAATTGATGGCACTAACATTTGTTGACCCTTGGTCACATATGGTGGCTATAACTTTAAAAGCCAATGGAATTCAACTTTTTTGTTATCGTTTTTATTTGCTGCACCAAATCCATTGTGGTGTGGTTGAGGCACAAAATGAACATGCAATTGGCTGTTTATAATTCTTCTGTATCCCTCTTATCATGAATACCAATGCATGATCAGCTATATTATCTTTTTTTGTCTCCCCATTATTAACAAACCCACTTACAGTATCACTTCTTCTATTATAATCAAAATGGGGAGCCAGTGCCATTTCATCAAATAGCAACACACATAGTTTTTCTGTTTTGCTCATTTTATTTGCTCTTTTCTTTAACTGGCTGAAAATATTTTTGTTGAGTCCAGGTTTGAGAGCAGCTTTTGTTATCATGCGACTCAGTGTCAAAGGTGATGGCAAAACAACAGCTTTTCTGAACCATCTGTAAGCTCGAGGACCTTGTTTATACAGTGTGAGTCACGTTAAAGTGTACATATGAAAATAGATGAAACTAGACCTATTTTTATCGACAAAAAAGAGGTCAAAAAATGTTTGAGTTTTTTTTTTAATTTTTTATAGATTTTTTTGCTTCCAATTACTTATTATAAAGAAAACGTAATAACTTTTAAACTAAGCGGTATATCCTGATAAAATAAAAACAGTAATAATGCTAAATAACAGGCGATAGGATTTAATATCTGTATGATGATATATGTCTGATGTCTTTTTATAAGTTGGTGTACCGTCGCTATTAAAAGCATTGCTGTCAACCACAAACTCGTTTGGTAAAGTTTGTATTATTCCTAAATCTTTTGCGACGGACTTTTTGGCGGAGGTCCTCCTCCTGTCATCAGCCTGCCATGTCTATACTCAGACGCTCTGCTTTTTACTTGGCCTTTTGTATTTCGTCATTGGGTAATAATTTGCGTCATGTCCCTTTGTTTTTTGTTAAGGCTATTAAAACATCACTCGAGTCTTTTGTAGAATCAAGGCAAACATTACAGAACTTAAATCAACAAAATACTTCCAAACAGTACAGTACTGTCCTTGTTTTTGCATGATAAATAACACTTATTGATAAGTCGTTTCACTTTTATTTTGTCTATGTCCGATCGAGATTCATGCCATCGCGATGTTCGTGATCTTAGTTAACCACACAGTGGTACCTTTATGCAAGCGAACTAACCGCTTGAAACGGGTAGAAGTTCTACCGTAGAACTTTCTTAGTCCTTGCCTGATAAGGCTTTCTTTTGGTGCGTTTTATATTGTCCCAACAAGTTTTTAGTTGCTCAGTGTTTCGGACACTGAAAGAGCTCAAAGAGTTCAACTCTTCCGTTAGTTCTCGCTATCCTTCGTTTTTGTTAGCCGTTCTTACGGCATCGGTTTTTTTGTTCTCAACCAAATCTTTAAATTTGGTAAATAAATAGTAAAATTAGGATTTCCTTCTCGTTTAAAGAAAAATTCGGCCTGCGTGTTTAATACACAAATATAATACTTGAGATATTGATAACACAATGAAACTACAATGCGAAACACAAGTTAACCTAAAACACTTAACATGTAACGGATAGTTAGAATTTGCTCGCCGCTAAATTTTTTCTTAAAAAATTCGTAAGACGGGGTGACATCAGGAAATGATGGACAAGTTCCTCCATGGCCGCAGTTCTCCCATCATTTCTCTGCTTTTATGGCCACGAGATATCGAAATCTCCGTTAGCAGCTGTATTAGCACGCGTTTTACTTATAATTCAACAATTATTAGTGACATCGTTTTATGTAGTTACTCACCATTCGCCATTGCTCAGCTGTCTTTTGGACGCAGTCTGACGATATGCTGTTCAGAATATCAGCACACTCTTGCCAAAGCCTTTTCGCCAGACTGCGCCCCTCTTTCGAGCGTGAGAAGCGCCCAAAGGCTAGCTCCGGCTGCCCTTCCAAATAAGCGATTAGCGCGTCTAGTTGCTGAACACTTATCCTCTTACTGTTCGCCTAAATATACTTATAAGAAATCAGTAAGTAAATATTTTGTAATATTACAGCGGAGCATTACACATTAAATTCAACGTTTGTAGCAGACTGAATCACAGAAAATAAAAAACGTATATCGTGCGTGTCGTGGTTCCAATATTGGCTCTCAATTTTTTGTACGTGGTCGTCGCACTTTTGACAGTTTTCCGGAGTTAATTCTGAAAAAAAG
Organism: Ostrinia furnacalis; assembly: GCF_004193835.3. Lineage (NCBI taxonomy): Eukaryota > Metazoa > Arthropoda > Insecta > Lepidoptera > Crambidae > Ostrinia > Ostrinia furnacalis. The sequence continues at coordinate 39,130 of NW_021131411.1, read as the reverse complement.
ACTTGTGAGAATTGTAATTAATTTATTGTGACATGGTAGTTTCTTCTTTTAAGCCGTGTTCGCAGCATTTCTATCCAACCACGCCTTTGATTGAACATGTTCGGTAGTTCCCACGTTTCGTCCAGGAAGTATATTATGTTTTTTTTTAACCAACATGCTGCGCGCTCACCACGTCTCCGTCGTCGAGCTGCACACCCAGCTTTTTGACAACCGTGAATATAATGTGTGTCGGGTTCTCGCTGCTGGTCTCCGGGTAGCCCGCTATCTCAATGTCGTTTCCTAACATATCCTGGCCACTCTCACTAATTTCAAGTTCTAAGTGCACTATCTTTTCCTCTAAATCAGACACCACGCAACTATGAGAATTACCCGCTGCGGTTTCAAGGCACTCAATGCGGTTTTCTAAAGAGTCCAGACGCATGCCCTGCGTTTTGATGGCAGTTGTTAGCTCTGACATAGTGGAACGAAACAAATTCATTTCTATGCGCATAGCGCGTATCTCCTCAAGGAATTGCTTGCAATCAGGCGCCGAACCCGCCGGACTAGCATCCCCAGAATCACCCAGTTGAGAGATGTCACTGCTGGATTCAGCAACTTCAGGTGTTAATTTGACTTGTGAGTGATATTGCAGCTCCTCTCTGGCGACAGAATAGACCGGATAGGGGGTATCTCGATTTCCACTCTTCGGTTTTTTTGTTTAAACATTCTGGGCACTTTCAGGAATCGCTACGTTCTTAATCCTGTCTATAAAATGAGTAAAATCGTGAACTACTCAAATTTTATACATTCGAAATCATAGGCAGCCTTGCACGTGCTTGCACGTAGAGCAGCGCCGAAATTCGGATTTTACACCCGGCACAACCATCAGTAGCGGTCAGCTGATTAGACATGGTTACAACAAGTCCTAATGTAAACAAATAAATAACACTTGTAGTCAATTGCCCCCGTATCGCATTCCAGCCGAACCTGACACCAAAAAGTACCAGTCGATAGCATTTTACTGAGAAATAAGCACGATAGATAGTTTCAAAANAGTAAGGTCTACGGATGCAGTATGGTTAAGTTCAACATAGCGAGTGTTATTTAATGCCAAAATCGCGAAATCTTATGCGTAGTAGGTATACATCGATGATATTTTGTATGTAAATAATTCAAAACAAAACTCTTTTTTTCTCTTAACTCCAGGGATAGATTTCAGTGCGCTCCGGTTTACAAATTAGTATTGGCCTGAGGAACAAAATGCACTATAGTTTCATTCTGGGCAGCACTTGGTCCAACTTCCATACATGGATTGGCACTGTCCTTTAATTAATTAATTAAACTTTAAAATAAAAATAAAAAATTGTCAAGACAAACTAGTAGGAAAACGCATTCTTTATTCATATGAAAAAAGCTAATACTACATGGTATAAATAATATTACGACAATAAATTACCTGCTAAAAACCCATAGTGATGCAGTTTTTGGCTTAAGTTAAGACTTGCGTAGCATTTAACTTTCATTGTCTTAAATTTATCACATATTGTTCTCTGAGTTTTTTGTACTAAGCATATTCCTTTATGTTAGGAATTAGGGATAAAATGATACCCAGGCTCAGGGAAAACGCTATATTAGGGAATCAAGGAAGATACAGGATCACAGGGATATCGAACCAAACAGAACGCTGACATGTTGACAACTCATAGTAAAAAATAAAATTATAAAAACATAGACTATTCGAAAAGGAGGCCGTTCGTAACACTTTATATGCTGGATCTTCTTGGTATAAATTAACAATAATTATGCTCCCATTTTGCTACTTTTGTAGAGCCATTTATAGAGCATTTAAATTTTTGATAATTAAATTATTTGTTGCTTCACGTAAGGTGGGATCACTTCCTTATCATCTACTTCACAGATGTCTCTTCGAAGTTCCTTATTTCCTCTCAAATACATAGATTTTGTGTCTTGTATCAACAAATTTATAGCACTAATATTGGATGCGGCGCACACGCGCGGCTCGCAGCAGCGCATCCCGCGACGCGCCAGCAGCACGGCGATGGGCCGCGCAGTCCGCATCCCCGCCGCCACAGTCCGCGGCGCGCCAACACGCTGCGCGCTCACCACGTCTCCGTCGTCGAGCTGCACAGTGCACACCCAGCTTTTTGACAACCGTGAAGATAATGTGTCGGGTTCTCGCTGCTGGTCTCCGGGTAGCCCGCTATCTCAATGTCGTTTCCCAACATTTCCTGGCCTCTCTCACTAATTTCAAGTTCTAAGTGCACTATCTTTTCCTCTAAATCAGACACCACGCAACTATCAGAATTACCCGCTGCGGTTTCAAGGCACTCAATGCGGTTTTCTAAAGAGTCCAGACGCATGCCCTGCGTTTTGATGGCGNTAGTCAAATTTAAGTACATCAAATATGTGCAGACTGAACTGTAACTGTGTATAACTGTCTCGAACCTTGTAGTACCCTTTGGACATAAGGGTATTTTTTATATGTATCTTAAATTTGTTTATTGGCAATTCGACAAGGTTGTGTGGTATTTTGTTAAATATGGTAATACATTTCCCCAAGAATGAATTACCTATCTTATGCAACCTAAATGATGGAACAGCAAGTTTATTCTTATGTCTCGTGTTAAATGAGTGGACGTCACTTTTCTTAGTAAATAAGTTTAATGTACAAAATTAACAGATGGCGTCACGTGCATAAAAATGTGAAAAAGGACTTGACCAATATGAGGTTTTGAATTAAAGTTTGTAGGTTATAAAGTTGCAGCACACAAAATCACTTAGCTGGGAGCACACAAATTATATCAGATAAAGTCAATTGAGAAATAGTATTCAATTAGAAGCACACATTATTGTCATTGCTTCAAACAACTTCACTAGCGGCAGGTTATTATGCCAAGTCATTATACGTGATAATTTTGCTATTACCCTGATATTCACGGTACATTCACTTGTAGAACACCACACAGTAATACACTCTTATATTCACTATTAGTTATGAACTTTTAAACAGTATTTGTAGTGATAAAAATAAAATAACGAGAAGAGAGAGAGATTGCAGCGATTTTCAGTTTATTGACAACGTTAAGCAATGCTTTTTCTATACTAATATTATAAAGAGGTAAAGTTGATGTGTTTGTATATTTGTTAAATTGTAAGGGGTAATCTCGGGATCTACAGAACCGATTTTAAAAATTATTTCACCAATAGAAAGCCACATTATTGCTGAGTGTCACAGGTTATATAAAAAACCGAAAAACCGAAAGGGCGAAGCCGCGAGCGGAAAGCTAGTATTGTATAACGGAGACAGTTATATTAAACAATTTGTAACACGATACCTACATAATATAAGTTTCATAATTAAAGCCAGCTATGTTAATAAAAAGTTGAAAAATAATAATTCTGTAACAAATTGGTGAATTATTGGAATAAATTACATAAATTGTAGGATCCTAGATCAGTGTTCCGCAAAGTGTTGTAAATTAGAAAATTGCCGGGGCAAAATAAAAGGAAGTTTTATAACAATAACAATAAAATGTTTATCAACTAAACACAAAAAATAATTTATTTAAAGGGATGGGTCGTTGGGCCGTTTGGCTGGTACCTGTTACTTAAATTTAAAATTAACGCGCGATTTATTCATCACACACCGCTCGGCTTAACCCCCTTTACACCCGTTGGGTGCAGCAAGCGTCCGGCACAGCAAAACAGCCGGTTCCAAACACCTCCTATGAAGTAGGGTAGCTCATGACCGTGGTGGACGGCCTCGGTAATGCACGTATCGGCCAGTCATGGTTGGGGAACGACTCCCAGGCCCCATCGTCACCTTTAACGGAGGCAAAATCCGGCGACAGCAGCTAATGCAGCAGGACACAGCGCAGAGGCTCGCCACCGAGCACTGCCCAACCAAAATCTTCAGTAAGTGTGGGCCCAAGTGTAGCACGTGGCAGTGAGTCCGCAAAATTACGGTGTTTTCGGTTTTTATTCCGAAATGTTCTTTACTCTGATGAGAATTATGCGTGCCCTGCCCGTTTGCTTGGAAATGGCACAGTCAAGACACGATTCAGGATCAGGACACCACGCACACCAGACCAGAACTTCCGATCTCCAGCACGGCCAGCAGAGAAAAAGGGCCCCTCAAAAAGCGTCGGTCATCACCTGTGACTCAGACCTTCGTTCAAAAACTTCTCAACCTACCAAGTCACCATAAGAAATTTTTATTTTCAATAAATGCTATTTATGACAACTAGCCTCTTATTGCATAATTTCAATAGAAAACCACAAAACACTGCTTCACTAATTTNGCTACGTTTTTTATCCTGTCTAAAAAATGAGTAAAATCGTGAAATACTCATATTTCATACATTCGAGATCATAGGCAGCCTTGCACACAACAAGTCCCAATGTAAACAAATAAATAACACTTGTAGTCACTTAATTCCCCCCTATCGCATTCCAGTCGAACCTGACATCAAGAGTACCAGTCGATAGCATTTTACAGAGAAAGGTTATAATAATAATAAAGGTTATATAATTATTATTATTTTTCCTAAACAAGAGATATTCTTTATTTTTCTTAAGATTATTATTTATACACATTCATAAGATAGACAAGGCTTTAATGGGGAACTTTTATTCAAGTCAACATAATAATGCTACCAAGAAGGTTAATATAAATAGAAAAAAAAGTTTAAATCAATATCCTGATTTATTCAGTGTTTATTCTTACACGAATTCCATCTAACACTTGTGCAGGTGGTGATAATTGTCTAAGTGACGAGCATAGGCTAAATACCATGCGATACTCATCACATGTGAGCAACACCCTACTGTCCTCAAACCCACAAAGCCATAATGCAGTTGCAACAATATCCTATGATGGCACGCCTACCCTCTTGAGTCCTGTCAAGTGCTATAAACACAAAATATATTTTTCTTGAAATTATGCCTAGATTTTATTTTGCCTCTAATTAAAATTGGAGCTTCTCCATCTAGAGGAGACAGATCAACTGCATCCTCCCGGCGTACATGAGTTTCAGACACCCCGTGAAACCTTAGATGCTCACCAGTATAAGACCTCGCTTGACAAATTTGGTAAGTGCCACATGCGAACAAAACTAATTCTTTCATAGACAATTGTGGGAAAGATATTTGTGCTGTTACAATTTCATTAAAAAATGTATTTCGTCTCTGTAAATTATGTGTAGCCACAATAGTGGCTAATATGTTACTGAGAAATAGTCGTTCATTTATAATACCGACTTCAGCATGGACCGAGTTTGTGATGTATTTAACAGAGCTGCTGCTATTTTGAAATTTTTCATTAAATGAGATGCAGCTCTGTCAAAATACTCCTGTCTAAATATTTTATAGTCCCTTTTCACTCTACCATTTACAGCTTCCACAACCCATCTATTAATTGTAACACATCGGCTCTTATTGCCTTCCAGGGTTGTGAGTTGTTTTTGACAGAGATTCTGGCACATGAGCATCAAAACCAAATCTTGAATTTTATCGATGCAGTCTCGAAATCCTCGGTCCAAAATAAAAATGTCTCCTACTCTGAAAAACTCCCTGACAGCAGTTTCCTTTACCCACGAAGACATTATTGTGGCATCGTTAGTGGTTGCTGGGAATGGTCCTAAATTATCTAATATGAATCCATCGCAACAAACAATCATGAAAGGTTTCACAAGGTTTTTATATTTATGGATTGAATACGTAGATTTTTGGAATAAATAGTTTGTACTTTTTTGTGTGTATATGTATGTGCCATCACATATGACTATGGCATGTCGCTCTTCTACTGGAGACTCAGGATTGCCAAACAAACCATTGGCTATAATAGAATTTTTTGCAGCTACGTCTTCCCTAGAAATGTGCTGATTTCCTAGATGTCTAGGCACAAAGTTCATTAATAAATGTTCTCTGGCTATGTCCATTAACGTTTCCGGTGTTCTTCTGGGCACTTGGAACAAAGCTGATAACCTATCTCCATAACCTGTCTCCTGAGTCCCCAATTCTTAATATACGGAGTAATGCTAGCCTTTATGCCAGCCGTCTCAAACTGCGCCTCCACCTGGGTAAACCAAAGGTCGGGATCGTCGCACCAAAATGGCGGCAAGCGTACAGCCACGCGGTTGACGGCCGCTCCTCCATCTTCTATAGCGTCCGTGTAAACTTCTTTCTCCGCCATTAATACGTTTTGTTCTAGTCCGGGTCACCAATGTAGGGTATGTANGATATAGTGGAACGAAAACAAACTCATTTCTATGCGCATAGCGCGTATCTCCTCAAGGAATTGCTTGAAATCAGGCGCCGAACCCGCCGGGCTAGCATCCCCAGAATCACCCAGTTGAGAGATGTCACTGCTGGATTCAGCAACTTCAGGTGTTTATTTGACTCTGAGTGATATTGCAGCTCCTCTCTGGCGACAGAATAGACCGGATAGGGGTATCTTGATTTCCACTCTTAGGNCAAATTTCAAGTGCCTACGTTTAGCCGTTTTGGCTGTGCGTTGATCTGCCAGTCAGTCAGTCAGTTTCTCCTTTTATATATTTAGATTCGATATACTCTGGCTTATCTTCAATTACAGGGTGAAACTTGTTGGTCAGAGCACAGCCGATTATAAAATCTTCCATTAGATGTGCTGCTGCTCTGTTAAAGAAATCCTGCCTAAACAGTTTAAAATCACGTTTAAGACGGCCATTTATCACTTCTACCACCCATCTACACATAGTGACACAGCAAGATCTATTTGCTTGATCCGTAGTCAGCTGGTGGTGGCCTTCTAATAAAGATTCCGGCATATGTGTCTCATATCCAATGTCTTGCAGCTGCGCTACCACATCTCTGAACCAGCGTTGCCAGTTTTTTTTTTCGCCAAGTCGGGACTTTGGTACTTTTTGAGTGAAAATAGCGGGATTCTTCCGTCAGAATCGGGACATAGTAAAAAAACGTAAAAGGTTTTAAATAAAATATTTATCTTTTTATTTGACTTAAAATTACGTTTACGTGACAATAGATAGCAAAAGTAGCCATAGAAAATGAATTTTGACAAAAAAAAATATTTTAAATCAGATTTACTCTCTAAATTCGTCTTTAGAAAAAAAAAACATAAATCTAAATTAAAAAAGTTTTGTTCTTTAGAATAATATGGCGTTTCAACCAATAGTCTGGTGAAGTGTCTCTCTCCGAAAAGCGGGACCGAGCCTGTCCCGCGCGGGACATTTAAATTTGATTTAAAAATCGGGACGTCCCGCCAAAATCGGGACGTCTGGCAACGCTGCTCTGAACCCTCTATCTAGTATGAAGATATCACCTTCTCGAAAATATGATTGCATGGGCCCATCAGATCTGCTGAACTCATTACTCATTATTGTGGCATCATTTGTAGTTGCTTTGTATGGGCCTAGGCTAGGCAGTCTAAAATGTGACCATCACAGCAATAATTTTACTCTCGTAAACTAAGTAAATGTAAACTAAGTAAAAAAGTAAAATTTCTCACGTCTGTCAATTTGAAGGTTTTATTATTTTGAGCTACATGCCCCTTTACCTGCGCCTATATCAATTCGATAGGGTTTAGCTCGCAATGGTAAGGGGGCAGTCTTAAAACCGTGATCCCATGTTGTGCTGCCATTTCGTCTACAGCGTACTTATTAAAAGACTCGTTATGTGGAATCAGTTCTAAAACCATATCTGGTTCGTAATGAATATTTTTATTTAAAAGCCAATCTTGAATGGCAGCTTTTTCCAGCTCATTTTTGGTGCCGTTTATAATTTTCGGGAGTGGTAAGGTGCATTATCCATCACCACAATTGAGTTTGGTCTTAATTTTGGTAAGACTCCAGTGAACCACTCCTCAAAACAAACTGCATTCATCTCATCATGGAAATCTTCACAATTTTTTTTTGCTTCAAAAATCATGAGCCCCTCTTCCAGGAAGCCTTCTTCCACTACCTATGTGGCTAATTATGAGACGTTTGCTTTTTCCAGATGGATTTCTTAATCCAGTGGTCAGTCCCTCCAAAAACGCTTGTCGAAATGATGTGACTTTCTTGTCCACCCAAGTTTTTTTTTACAGTATGACCTTAAAATAAATATGGTACATGAACATTCAATATTACTATTAAATTTAATGTAAAATGTATATAAATTCATTTTGTGTATAAATGTTAGCTTTACCTGCGTTAACCCAAGTTTCATCTTGATAATATATATGTCTCCCATCTCGTCGAAACTGACATATAGATCGCAAGTAACGCTGGCGCCATGTTATTATATCATTTCGATCAATAAGTGTACTCTTGCGTGACCGTGCAACAAATTTAAAATTAAGATACTTCAAATTTTTTCTGAGGGTATTTTATCTTTGGAATTCTTGGGCATTTCTGGATCATCGTTCATCACTTGTAAAATCTAAAATAGTACATTTTATAATAGCTTGGAATCATTACTTATTATAAAAGATGTAGGTATAAAATAATACTGTCTGACTGATTGACTAACCTTTGCAATGGTTGGAGGTTCATTTCGGTAAAAGAACTGATGAAGAATTCTTCGTATTGCAGAGAATGTAAATTCATCAATTTTATCTTTGAAACTTCGCTTTGGTCCAGTTTTTTTAGGAGGAGTTGGCGGAGCACCTTTATTTACTTACTTCAAAACGTTACAAACAGAGCGTGAGGTTATTCCCAATATGTCAGCAACTTTGCTCATATATTCATTTTCTTCCACAACTTCAAAGGCCTCCAATTGCGCAGAAATTTCATTTTTCACGTATTTGTAGGCGTTGCGGATTATTACTTTATCAGTAACAGTGAAAGCTTATNGGCCTTGCCGTGGACGTTTTTTTCTTGGGGACAAGAAAACATCCACGTCTTTTTGTGATGTACTTGGCTGAGGAAGTGAGGATCCATTTTGATGGAAAACCAAAACAAATAGATTCACTCAAAGTTCACAAAAAACTATAAACGTATCAACAAACACAACGTAACAATACTTTAACAAAAACCCAACAAAATAACAAAATATCGATTCGCAATGAAATAAGATATTCGTACAGTCAGACTGGGAGAATGAAGCCGAATGACAAGATAAACAAAATGGCGATAGCTGCACGAGCGCGCACGGGTTGCCAATACAGAAAACTATCTAGGCTCTTTTATTATAAGTTTTGTTTTTAATATAAAAACAAAAATATTAACTTTTTATAAAATAGAGCAGCGATTACTAATTAATAAATAATTATTATGTATTTATTAAAATAAAAATCAATAATTTAGTCTTTAATTGGCACACTGATGGCACACACACTGATTGTTTATCGATTTTTGTGTACTGATAGTGTACACACTATTATAATATTGTGGTATAATTATTTCACAAAATGATAGTAGCTAATGTCAAATGTGGAATCGAATTATAATTCCGACTTTAGACCGGGACCTCATTGCCAACATCATCAAAACTAGACCGGAAACTATCAAGAAATGTTTTGTAAATAGGAATGGACGACTTGGAGTTATTTTTAAATGTAGTACAACATTATAAAAAACATGTTAAATAATAATTCAATGTCCTTAAATTTGCGAGATCAATCAAAATATTTTAAGTACCTACTTTTATAATTAAAAATTACGGTCTTGAGTAAACGGAAACGCCTCTAAGGCGACTCGCGTCGTCACATTGCGTTAATATTCCGATAGATGGCGTCAGAGTAGAGTTAGAGTGTAGTGAGAATGAAAACGAAGGAATTGTTATATTTCAAACTTGGCGTGTAAGTGGTGTAAGTACCTATTGTTTGATTTATTTCAACTTGTGAATAAAACAAAATATAACTATGTGTGTTATTATTATGTTTATTAGAGACAATTTTATTATGGCGCACTCGGTGCATTCAGTGTAAATGCCTACTTTGATTTCATTGCAGCAATAGTTTTTTTTCGCAATGTTGTTGATGATATTATTAACTGGCCAGTGACTTTTTTGATTTTGTAACTTAATCAGCCTTAGCTACTGGAATTAACTGGGATGTAAACTAATACATAACCTATCATCATTGCTGTTTTTCTACCTACTTACTAACAGCATGAATGTATTTTTGTAGCTCTCCGGCTGCAGTAGCCAGCGTTGGCTTGTGCTGTGGGTGGTACCGGCGCGCTGGTACTGTGCAACGGTACGATATCAATAATCTACAGTGGTATCGGTGTGCTTTCATCATCAACATCAATAATCGATGTCTAAAACAACTATATTTGAACTGTAGATTCTACAGTTCAAATATTAATTATGAATTATGTTCCCTTTTAGATCTTGAGGTATAATGGTTTTTAACGTTATTACAGGAGTGAGAACCATAGTCGCTGGCGCGCTTGGCGCTGGATATTGCGGCGGCTGCGGCGGCGTGATATGACGTCGGCAGAGTAAGTACATATTTTATACTTTCTTTTTTAACATAATGAACTGTAGCCTATACAGTTTGTTGTACTATTTTTATTTTTTAAGTTCACATGTATCAACGCATGCTGTTTGTTTGCTTAATAAAGAAAAATAATAAATAACTAAATTTAAATTATTATACTTGATTATTTATCTTTGTCTTAATTTATCAAAATAGTAATTTTTATCAGACAAAATTTATTGAATCTAACTATATTGTTTCAGAAATCAGGAAGACTTGCAATGTCCGACGGAGGAGCTCCATGTTGGAGTTGGAGCGTAAGAAGGAAAAGACCACGAAGATTACCACGGATTTATTTTAGAACATACAGCACACAGAGACTACATGAGATCGAGTGATTGATCCAGAAGCCTGGAAGCCTTACATTGACAGCGGAGTGCCAAATTCAAATATGCTTGCGTTTAACCAAAAAGTTTCTAACTTTCCAACACTCCAGGCCGACGTGGCAGAGACAGAGGAGTGGCTTGAGCCATCAGAGTTCCTGGCAGCACTACGGGCCTGGCCTGGAGTGCCGTGGCGGCGACCTCCGAGGAGACCACGGCGCAGTTGTCCATACGTGGACGTATCCTCGGAGCAGACGCTTATTCAACATATACGAGGATTAAGAGCCCTATTAACTTTTTGCACCTTAGTTAAATTGTTAATAGGGCTCCATCTATTTTAATGAACTTTGTAAATATTGTAAATAGTAGAATAGGTTATGTAGATTTAGTATTTCATTTGTAATTATTTGATAATTAGCTAGATTAAGTTGACTGTAAATAAATTTGTACAGAAACATTTTTTTTTCTATGTGGTAAGTCCTCCCTATATTGCTATTTATGTATAATTACATATATGTGTTACAGGAAATGTATGAAATCCGTCATTGTATACAATTCCTAGGAATTGTGTATAAGTCCTAAAATCACCCGGAAATGTGTGATGTAAATTAATACGTTGCGACCCTGAATTTATTAGATGATAATTAACAAAGAATTTACCCGAAACCGTAACATTGAAGTTGAAAGACTGAAATAAATCGCACAAAAGGAAACTGGGATGAAGTTGAAAAAAAAAACGGTTTATTCAAAGTTACAAAATATTCTCGTTTATTCAAAGGTTTATTGAAAGTTACAAAGTATTCAATCGCTGTCGGATTCGGAATCGTCATCTTCGAAATCACTCTCGACGTCGCTCGGGAGATCTTCAACGTCCTCTTCTGTAAAATAAACATCGTACATATAATAGACAAGGGAGATTCTTGAACATCTATGAAGGCTGTTAATTTAAAAAAACATTTAACAGAAGCGTCGGCCAGGCGACTCCGAAACGTTATTTTCGTTTTTGGGAGTATATGCTACACTTAAAGTGTCTGAAAACAGGTTTTTGGTAATCATGGCAGCAATAAAAATTTGAAAAAAAATGTTATCCGTATTGCTATGATACAGGTCGGCTAAATTTGTTGACATTTTCAAAAATGCGCTCAGGCTATATGCTACGCGCAAAATGTCTGAAAACAAACTTTTTCGTAATACAATTATAAAATCTATGTACATTTTCACTATTAGACGTATTGCTATAATACCGACTGTCTTTTTTTTTTGACACAGCAGAAATGGCCTCCCACGCAGTTGCTACACTTTCGACCGTTACTACACACCTAGTCGGGTTCAGAATCATACAATCTAACGATTTTATAGGGTTTTTGCCGTATTGCTATGAGATATGGTTTTGGTCGTGGACTTCTTCTCGTGCTATAAAACAATTTATTTCGCAAAAACCGTGTTGCTCCGGACAGTCAGGGCAGTAATGAGATGTATCGCGTCTTTATTTTTTAGTGCTCCAACATTGCTTGCATCGTTTTCGCATAACTTTATTGTTTACGCCCTTTCTTTTACGTGGGCATGGTTGGAGGACATGCACAGTATTAGTTGTCGGCGTTAATGGAATGACTAGTGTTGTCTCTTCATCTTTCAATAAAGAAATAACTTCTAGTCGATAATCGTAAAAGGACACCCTTTTGATAGAAAAAATGTTATAAATTGTAAATGAGTTATACAACATTTGTTGGAAAAAATGAATGCCGAGCTTTTTGTACCATTTGACCGTCTTGTGCTCGCAGCTGTAATAAGCCAGCATTTGGTCTTGATGATCAATTCCACCCATATATACGTTATATTTTGCTACCATTTCTGGCTTTGAGATAATTTCATCACGACGTGTAAATTTCTTCTTTCATTATGGTACAAGCATTATGAATTTTTTGTATTAACTCTTCTTTTGTACTTATTTCTTTATTGTAGACTATCTCTTTGGCCCGGCCCCAAACATAGAAATCGAGGGGTGTTAAGTCCGGCGACCGAGCAGGCCATTCAGTTGGCCCACCTCTACCGATCCATGAATCGGGGAATGAATTATTTAATAATTCTCTGACATCCAGCCTGAAATGCGCCGGGCGTGTTCGTGTTGAAACACAATGGGCGTGTCTTCGGTTATTACTTCCGACAACAGATCAGGCAAAACCTCCGTTAAAAATTCGTAGTAGTTTTCTCCATTTAATGTATCTGGCAGGAAAATGGAAATGCGGTCCAATGATCTTACGACCAATAACACCGGCCCACACATTAACGGAACATTTCCGCTGAAACGATGGTACCCTCCTTTCATGAGACCAACGATGTAAATTGTGCAAATTGGTTATGCCTTCACGAGTGGCAATATAATAGTAGGCAATAAGGTTAGTACAATAAACTAAAAATTACCTTGAACTTGATTCATCACCGATCAAACTTCAGAATCAGTTGATTTAATAACAAAAGCTGCTTGCGTGCTACACAATTATCTTTCAACTTATCAAACAATAACAGTTTTTGGTGAAGCAAGTGCTGAAGACGGATCAGTTTTACGATCAGTGGGACAACTACATGACAATCTACGAGCAACAAGAGAAGCATTTGCTCGTTCTTTTATACAGCCATCCCTACTAAACCGGCTAGCATGTAGCGCCCGACCTGTCTCGGTGCGGTCGATACAACTCCTTTTACTTACTGCAAACTATTTTGTAACATAACTTGATATTTCCAATAAATCAAATTAAAATTTATTACATTTAAAATTAATGTTGTTATTATTATTTGGTTTTATTATTATTAAAATGATTACTAAATAATTAAAATACGACAATCAATATTCTACGACAAATTGTATGTTCCATCCATGATTGATACTGCCTTCCTTTCTTCTAGAGAAGACTCGGGATTTCCGAATAACGCATTTGGTACAATAAGATTGCGGTCAGCGACCATTCTTCTATTTAAATGGTCGAGTCCCAGGTGTCTTGGCTTAAAATCCAGAGAAATAGCATCACGCGCGGTTTTTAAATGCCTTTCTAGAGTCCTTCTACTTATTTTAAAGAGCGTGGCTAATCTCTCGTTGCTGTCACCAGTTCGCAACTTAAATAAATGGCTAGTTTCGTTTTGGCGTTTGACTCAGACGAAGAAGGCGTTTGTTCCAAGATTGTATTGAATTGATCTCTGCTAACGCCAAATCGAATATGAATCTCATTAGGATCCATATTTTCGATATCTTCAAAGTCCAGACTTTTTTTAAAATAGCTTTTTTTAAAAGCTCTAGTATTTGCACAAAATGAGTGCTGTTAAAATCATGTCTGAGATTTGGACTATCAATGAGCTCCTCCCAATCATTCGATGTCAAATGTGCATCACATATTCTGGCACTGTCTAGTATGAATAAGTTAGAATGTAACAAGAGTAATCCTTACATTCTCAGGCATTCGACGACGTGAAACACTACGGCATCTGTCAAACATACAGTTCGCTGAGGTGCTAGGCACTCGTGAATATTCTTCCATTTCAAGAACACATTCGTGCGGGGCAGCGTCTTTCCGTTCTATACATGGCCAGAACGCACCCATAGGAAACTGCTCGTGTATATTTAGTAATGTCTCTTTGTAAATCTGTGACTACAACTACAAACTATACACGAATTTTGCGTACTGATCGTGTATAGTTTGTATCGTGAATGCTTCTGTTAGTGCTTCCGTTTTCGTTCCAAACTATACTACACCACTTACACTTGACTAGTGTGTTTGATATTGATTTAGTAAAATTCAGTAAAATATATATTTATTACATAAAATATTATTAATTTACTGAATCTATAATAAATCTACATTCTTAACACTATTGTAAGTGGTTTTTGAAATTAAATTGATTACGTAGATTTCAAATTAAATAACAATTATTCGTGTAATCATAAATTCATTTCAAATGAGAGAGAGTGAGAGAATAAAGTTCAACGTGCATTAATAATACCCACATATTATGCGAGACTGAACAAAATCATTCTGACATATTTCCATACATAATTCTTAACTAATTCTTAACTTCCATAAATAACTCATATAGAGTTATTCGAGAATTGATGAAATATCAGCCCCAAATCAAATATATTTTCTATGGCAGAATAAGAAACACCAAAAAACCCTTTAAAAACAATGGCACGTGTCGAAAGATGATTCAATGTTTAAAGTAGACACGCAGATATGAAATTAATATGTAATAGAAAGAGAGGTCAATAAGTCAAAATGACTAGCATGCAACTAATCGCGTACTGGCGATGTATATTTTGGAATAAGATAATTGACCTAAGTCACTGCAAAGTATACGCGAGCAGTACGCAGCATATGCGACCAGCGTGTATAGTTTGGAAGAGTTTAGTAAAAAACGTAATTTCCAAACTATACTCGATTAGTTTCACACCCTTGCGTTCTGGCTATGTATAGAATGGAAAGACGCGGCAGCGCCTTCAGAAAATAGATTTCTTCGTAACTCTGGTACATATAGCACACGCTCAAGTTTCCATCTCTCCCATTCGCCATTAACTTGTTTATCTATCAGTACAGTTCCTTTACCATGTACTTTGATGCTCTGTTTGTTACCTAATTTAACAGAATTGTTGCATTGAGACTCGTTCAACTCACAGAAGTCAACTCACCTCCTCATTATGTTCCGATGAGTATCCTTCTGCGCTGAACGCCAGCATATTGTTAGGTTTCTTATCATTGTACTTCTTCTTTGGCAATCTGCAGTCTCTAGCAAAATGGCCTCTTTTATTGAAATTGTAGCAAATAAATCAGCTCACTTAGGGGAAAAATGGACGAACTTGTATTGTTAAAATGACCTTACCTATACACCCACGAAGATTGTCTAAACTTCCGCCAAAAACCCTGTATAATACAATATACAATTATTTTATTGCCTTTCACCTATCTAGTTATATCTGTATATGGTTTTTATTTGTTATTACTTATCTTCCAAAGCGTTCAACATGGGGCTGAAATATGATATGATAAGATCATTTCTATATTGCCTATCATTTTCAGCCATCATTGGAAGTACCAGATTTTCTTCTTCCATTTGTACTAGTGAATTTTCACCTCTTGGCAAATTTTCTTTCTTCATTATACATAGGTTATGGAGGATTGCAGTGCTCACAATTATTGGCTGAATATTACAAAGCTTAATTGCGAGCCTATGCATGGAAATCTTCGTTTCCACACACCAAAAGTTCGCTCGACAGCATTTCTTGTTCGGATTTGACTTTCGTTATATAATTTCTCAGCAGGAGTTTGAGGATCTGTTAGTGGTGTCAGCAAATACTTTTTTAAGGCATAGCCTCGATCCCCTAAAAGACAACACCTGCCTAGCTGTTGGGAGCTCATTATGACTTTTACCCAGCTGTTGTTAAAAATAGTGCTGTCATGCACAGAACCTGGCCACCTTGCTACAATATCCCTATAATTATCTTAAGGTCCGCATCAGCTACCACTTGAGTGTTTATAGAAAATACGTCTTTCCTATTTCTGTACAATATGTAACGGAAACAACGTCTGATCCATTAAGGTGTTAATAGGTATCGAGTTAAGATTCTATTTGTGTAATAATTTTCATAAAATATTATTAAAAAAATACCCCATGAAAAATAAATACAAACAAAAATAAAAAAGCTTACATGGCAATCCGAACGGCGGTGTGGGGGGTACCCGGGAGGGGTAGAGATGCGCCGGCACGCAGGTAGCGACGTCATAAGGTCATGACGCCAGTTGACCCCGGCACTTATCAGCCAGATAATAAATAACGTGTCATTTCACGTAAGAAACAAGATACTTTTTGGTAGCTCTGAAAAGAGCTTTTTTGCGTGGTGGTGATGAGATATCACTCAATAAGAACGCTAATTTGGTGGTTGTGCCGAAGATATTATTGTTCCATATTTCTACCACCCTGAGAAATACAGGCTTCACAGCGTCGCACTAGGTTTTTCCGCACTGAATGTAATACACTCGTATCCGCTTTTATTTGTTCGAAAGCCGTAACAATCCGCTCACGCATTTCGGCTTCATTATTGCATAATTTCGTATTAACAATTTCTTTCACATGGCCTCACAAATAAAAATCGAACGGAGTTAAATCAGGCGACCGTGCTGGCCACGATACAGGTTGTGTCGAAATAAACATATAGTTCGTCGGGCGTGGTGTCATGCCATCGGCTGATCCTACTATTGGGATGGAGACTGCTGCTCGCAAACATCTAAGAAGCCTAAGGAGATTTAATAAGGAGATTTCTTAATCACTTTCATCTAATAAGGAGATTTATTAATCACTTTCATCATCGGATTCCAAATATTCGAAGTTAAGAAAAGCAGCTGTTTTCGCTGCTGCTATTATCGCCTAAGCAAATAACCAATTCGTCTGTCTTGGTACAGCTCCATAACTAAAATGAAAGGCTGGTGATCACCTGCAATTTTCTGAGGGTTGGTACCTGACAACCTACAATAAATTTAGGCATACCTACCTACACACAAAAAACATGCAAAAGACGACAAATGTTATATACCTATCTCTTTTTGTAACGTGTAAAACAATTATATTTTTTGGCGCAGAGCACAAATATTAAAATCATCCATTTCTTTCTTTGGTGGGCCTTGCCTGTGTTTCCCAGGAGTTCCAAATTTTCCATTATTCTGAAAACCTTCGTTGACTATGCGCCTCTGATTTTCCTGAAAAAAAAGTTTAAATTTTAAAGGGATGGAAAGAATAACCACAATACCTAAGTAATATTATTTATTGTTAAAGATTTACCAACAAGATTATCATTTCACATGCAATTATATAAGAGTTAAATCATAATCATAAAAAATATTGCTACAAATTACACAGCAAATAAACCGGGCCACCCACTACCTTAGAACTCTGATTCGATTTTCTCAAAAAGTATAAAACTTACAACTATCAAAGTTATAACCTACAGAAAGTGCATTTCATGGTGATTAAAATGATATGAAATTCATTAGGATTAATCAATTGATTAAGGGTTAATTAAACATTTCACAAGAAAGAGTCGTTTTAAGTCTTATTATTCGATGGTAAATCATGAAATGAAAAAAAAAAATTAAGCCAGACAACAAAATAAAATTAAAAAAAAAGATTGCCTTTAGTATTCAGTATTCCCTCCTCTTGCTCGGATAACTACCAGCATCCTCGTATTCATCGACCTCACGAGTCTGACGATGAAATCTTGAGGAAGTGCATTCCACTCCTCTTCACTTGAGATTCGCAGCTCGTGAAGACTTGTTGGAGCAGGTACCCGGCCTCGAACCCGACGTTTCAGCTCATCCCATAAGTGTTCTATCATTCAAGGGATTCAAGTCCGGGCTTCGAGCTGGCCAGTCCATCGTACAAATACCGACGTCGCGCAGGTACTGGGTCACCACATGTGCAACATGAGGTCGTGCGTTATCCTGCATTAACTGCATAGCCTGCCCGATATATCCTGCGTAAGGTACCACATGGTCTGCGAGGATTTCAGTAATGTAGCGCTGAGACGTCAATCCACGTGTACGGCCCGTTGGTTCGACAAAAACTAACGCAGTATGTGCGGTTAACGAAATGCTGCCCCAGACCATTACAGATCCCCCTCCATAAGCAACAGTTTCCTCGATACAACACTGAGAATAACGTTCTCCAGGGCGACGATATACTCTCTGACGTCGATCACTTCCATGTAGACTCACCCTGGTCTCATCAGTAAAGAGTACATTAGCCCATTGGTGTAACGTCCAATCCCTATGCTCTCGAGCAAATTCAAGTGTCGTGCTCGACGGTGGGCTACCGTTAATTTTGGGCCTGTTGCAGCTCGTCTTGGAGTCAAGTTTCGTTCAGTAAGTCTCCTTCTGAAGGTATCTGAACTTATGACCACTTGGCGTTCGTCACGCTGACTTCTTTGGACTTAAACGGCGTTCAGGCGGCGATTTCGCAAAACAGTAAGTTGAATATAACGATCATCTGCTGCTGATGTAGCCCTAGGTCTGCCCGTACCTGGTCGGCGATCGAATACTCCAGTCTCTACGTATCGTCTGTAAACCCTTTGTACTGAAGATCTGCTGATTTGAAGTCTCCGAGCGACCTCACGCTGCGAAATGGCTGCTTGAAGTAGAGCTACCGCTTGAGCTGCTTCCTGAGGTGTCGTATCCATTATTGACCGCAGAAATTAGCAAAAATATACACGTCGGATGTAAACGATGGCCTAAAACTTAAGAAATTATAAGAAATATCCGACTGCCCTCATTGTATTAAAAAAAACGCTAATCCCGAACTCAAGTTGAAAGAGAGCAAATCGTTTGTTTCGTGTTTGTTGTTTGATTGTCATGTGAATTGAAGTTACTTTAGCATAAATTTGTGGTCATTTCAATCAACATACAATACTTTTTTGTAGATATAACTTTGACAGTTGTATAATTTATACTTTTTGAGAAAATCGAATCAGAGTTCCAAGGTGGGTGGCCCTCTTTATTTGCTGTCCAGTGTAGATCAGAAGGATCTGACGAAAGAGGAGTGACCGGCCTAGAGTTCAAAATTGCCTTCACCTGCACCAGTAATGTTTGTACTTAGCTCGGTGACAAGTTCTATATGAACTGCTCGTACAGCGAGGCAAACAAATACACATACATGTGTAGGCCTTTTGCAATCTACAACCACGGCTCTTTCTGTCCGCTATCATGATTGGACCAGCATAATCGATAGCAGTGTTCTGAAATGGAAAATCAGTATGCAATCTTTCTTTGGGCAGATTGCCCATTATAGGCTGAATACTTTTATTAGAAAATCGACAACATGTACCTACATGATTTGTGGACAGTATATTTATAATGAAAAGATGTGAGACATGGATGTGTGAAATTTGTGAACGTGAGAGTAAGTGGCGTGAGGGAAATGTACCTAATAGTCCAGTAGAATTAGATTTTAAATCGGAAATAATTCCTACAAAAGATTTTATTGCTTTAATGGCTTCATTGGTTGCCCGTTATCATCAATTAGATCGTTTAAAAAATGACAATGTGATTTTATTTCTGGTAATATAATGTCATTGTTGTTGAGTGGTTGTGGTGGCATGAGTATTTCAGTCTGGTGGAGAAAATCTGGACCTGAAAACCAAATTGTATTGTTACTAAGTTGTTGTGGATTCGAACCGATGGATTCGAATCTGTTTCATTTAGAGTTGGCCTGTTTTTTCCTTCATAGCATAATCTTCGGAATTATTTATTAAATCTTCTTCCCTGTCGCCAACTATTTCTATATTACTTTGCAAAACATTTGCATAGTATTGCAACTGAGGAATTTGACGACATTCATATAAACTTGCGTTTTCGCGTCAGAATTCCAGATGCTAGTACGCTAAAATATACATACATTTTAATTGAAAATATATGAAATATTAATTTAAATTATTAATTATGTACAGCCCTGGTTTTCACGTTCACGATTGCAACAAAAACACTACTATGTTAAGATTAGCTTTACCTTTTAGCTTTTTTCTCGGCATTTTTCTTTTTAACTTTTGACACTAAATTCTTCTTTGCTTTTTCTGGATTCAACACACAAATTTTTATATTGTTCTGTTCCATTTTTCTCACACAATTTGATAAAATCGACGACAGCGAAGTGTATTACTCTCAACGATTCTTCAAACTGGCAGCCATCTGAAACGCCATACGCTGCTGTGATTGGTCGATGTGGACGTGCTTGAGTTTGATTTTGACTTGTCAATGGAGTACCGGAGTTCCAAATAAATCGGCGATTTTAACCGTTGTTTGTAGAGTTTTTGAGGACTTACCGTGATTTGGAAAACAGTAACATAAAGAAAACTAAATTTCAAATCTAGCAACATTCGTAGTTCAGTTTCGAGTAGGGGTGTGACTTACCGGGGTTTGATATTTACCTACACAAATAGTGTTCTCCAAATCAGGTTTATTGATAATTTGATGAATTTTCATTGTATTTGGCACTGACAAAAGATCTGGCGGGTCATTTAATATGCTGTCAATTACTGTCATGAGGAATAAAAAAAAGTATAGTTTTTGATTAAAATTGTCCTATGAAAATGTTAGCGCACAGATATTTTGTATCAAGATGATTTGTATCTTTCGGATGATTCTGTGGCTGATCCAGAGTGGCAAGATCCAAATAAAAAAAGAGCAATGATAGCACCGATTCTGATTCCGAAAAAACTAACATGGAAGATGAAATTTAAGAGGACAGTACACCAAAGTCGAATTCGGATAAATATCACAGAAATAAGGAAAGGGTGAAAAGATAAAAGCTAAAGCTCCTAAGTCTATAATTTGCAAATGTCGATTAAGTTGTTCCTACAATTTCACTTTGGAAGATCTTACCATTTGCAAGGATTATTGGACATTAGCGGACTACAAACGTCAAAAAGATTTTATCCTTATGAATATCAAGGCTAATCTGCCAAAAAGAATAAAACTTGCTGCACGCTTGCTGCGTATAAAAAACGCACTACATCACGTTTTTATTTTTTTCAGAAAGAGGGCAAAGACTTCAGAGTATGTGAAAGATTTTTCAAAGCAACTCTCTGCATATCAAATGGCCCTATTAACAAAACGTTTTTAGGACTTGGGCAAAGTGGAAAAGACAATGCCGGAAAATGGCGTCTTTTGTTTTTCGCGCGGCCATCGACTAAACCTTGTTTTTTGATAACAAAATAGTGTAATAAACCAAACTTACTATGGTAATTAATATTTTGTTGTTGTAATAATTGTAATTTTGAATACCTACATAGGTACATAAAAGTATGTGTAATGAAAGTGATTATTTTTTAATAAAGTTTTCGTGTCAAAATAGTAAACATTATTACACTTTTTCCTTTTCCATTTCCTTCTACATTTTTAGCCAAGGGCCTGCGGTTACACTTAAGTTTAGCCGGCTAAAGATAGAAGAAACTAACATTAACACCTCGTCGAAGATAAACTTAAGTTTAGCCGGCTAATCTTAAGTTTATGTTCACATCTATCTTTAGCCGTAACATATATATTGAAAGTTTTCCAAAATTAAAATCGCACTACTGCCGAAAGACTTCATCAAAGTTGTATTTGTCACAAAATCTCACAATTTCCAAAATGCACCAGCTTTATTTAGAAGAATGTGAAAATAATTCTAGAGTACCAGTTTCATAGAAAATTTACAGGGACATTGTTTGCACACAATTCAATCTAGACTTCCACAAACTAAAGAAAGATCAATGTCTGTTATGTCACAAGTACAATACTGCAAAAAAAGAAAATACGTCGGATTTGGCTGAGTGGCAAGAACAATAATATGATAGGCATATACCTAACATTAAAAAATCAAAGTCGGGAAGCTAAGAATTTGGATAAAGTACGAGCTAATGAAGATGAAAGTTTTATGTCTATTACTTTAGATCCACAGAAAGTACTTATTTAATCCCAAATACTTATTGTGCCAAATAAATAATGTTACAAAGATATTTTGTTTCAATTTATTGATTGTATTATTTTTTGTTTGAGACTGAATTTTTTGTTTAGTATGTGACCCAGAAGATGAGAGGTCATTATATTTCGTTATTATAATTGTTTATTATATTATTTTAAACGTAATTTAACTTGATTAAACATGTATCACGGTAATCCGATAAAGTAAAAAGTAATTCTTGGTTTGTTTGTTATAGTTGACCGTCAGTCAAGTCATTAACTTCATGATTTTGATTATTTTTAAATACTGTGTACGTTATTTTGAAATGTCAGTAACTAAAAATGATTAAAAATACTATTTCTATACTCGTTGCGTCATTTTCATTGCGTCGCTACCTTTTATATTTTATTAATAATAGCTTTTTGTCTCTCCAGGCTTCAGTAAGCTATTTCTCGACATCATGTTTCTACTACACTCGCGAGCAAAAGTATGGAATCACTTGCATGAAGTTGTTTCCACGCGATCTTGTGTACTAACGAATTTGTTAGGAACAAAAAAAGTGGCACCATTTTAAAGATTAAACTTTTATCTTTAAATTGATACCAAATTCATTTAAATCAAACCAGTATTTAAAAAGATATCCCGGCTGATGTGAAGAAGTAACGAAAAAGACATGTATGAACTGTTTGATACGTCGCGAGTTGCGGCCTATTTACCCCATATAAAAGCACGCGTTTTCGGATTTTTGCTTTCACACGTTGATTCATACANTTATATTTTTCAGTAGCACTTCCATTTTTTACATAATTATTATATGTTTTTTCATTTAATGAACATTTAATTTCTATTATTCCACCTTCAAAAATTACATCTGGAAAGCCTGCAAGCACAGGGTATTCAGAGTTTAATAGAAGGCCACACCTAATTTTTGTCCAAGTTTACTCTCCACGATTTGTCTAACTTCATCTTCAAGGACACTTCCACGTTTCATAGATGAAGTATTTGGAATTTTACCTCCTAGTATAAGAGAAATCAATGTGCCATTAGTGATTTTGCATCGACTTATTTCATATGCTATAGAAGCAGTTACTCTACCATACCGTAATTCAAACCAAAGAGGACTATTGGATTGACCTCTTGTTTCTTCCTCTACTTTTGTTATTAAACTTTTGGTTATTTGAATTTAAAAAAAACCTTCAACATTTGTTTCTTTAAATTTAAATATTAATTGATGCATTGAAGCAGCCTGTGTTTCTCTAGGACAGTATGTAGGTTGGTATTTCAAAATTTCACAGTCTTCTAACGGGTGTTTTTTTAGAGGTATACAACTTTAAATTGATTACACTGTTTCTAGTGATAGTTAATTTGATAGTTGGTGGTGCATTTGTCCTTCCATTGAGCTACACTCAGATAATTTCGTATTGAAGAGACTCCGCAGCAAGCCCAATCTCCTGCTCAGACCACGTCCCTCATACGTTTTCTGCAGTATTGTCCACGCTTCGTGGGCACTTTTGGCAGTGCGTATATGCGGAATTATGGTCGGCGCCACGGACAGCGCGATGCGCGCTAAGGCCTTATCACAACATCTCATATATTACTCCAACCCAAAATAAGTAGCTAAGGCATTTGTGTTATGGAAATCGGGAACGACGAACCACAACACACCCAAACTAGAGACAATATGAAAAGATCGTTTTCTATATTGTCCCGGCCGGGAATCGAACCCGGGACCTCAGGATTGGCCCGGCACACCTTGAAAACCGGTGTGTGCGCCTCTCCGCCACCGAGGTCGTCAAAAATG
Organism: Ostrinia furnacalis; assembly: GCF_004193835.3. NCBI lineage: Eukaryota > Metazoa > Arthropoda > Insecta > Lepidoptera > Crambidae > Ostrinia > Ostrinia furnacalis. Next base: position 15,078 of record NW_021131411.1, on the reverse strand, counting down.
TTCATCATCAACAGCCCTTTACAGTCCACTGCTGGACTATGAGCCTCCTCCACTATAGTGGAGGGTTTTGCCATAATCCCCACGCTTGGCAGGCGGGTTGGAGATCGCAGTTTAAAAGATTGATGTTTTTCAGAGAGCGCAAAAATGTTACCTAAATGTAAAATAAAATAAAATATTAAAACTTCATTTTCTCAATATTCCCATATAAGAGAGAAAAAAAAATGCACGGAAATTCATTGGATATTAGTATGTATCATCTGTGATAGGTTTCGTTTGTGTCCGCTACTTTTCGAAAAGTGGGGCAAAAAGCTCCCAATGTCATTTCGAAAAATCACCTAAAAGGTTACAAAAGTAACCTAGCAACACTCAAACGTTGGCAATGACAATTTGACTGACATTTTGCACGGCGTGACGTAACGCGTAACGCTTTCTGATTGGTGTTTGCTGTCACGTGACTTTTGGGCTATTTTTTCCGAATTTATTTACTAAAAATATAAATAATCTTTAATTATTATTATTTTATTAAATAAAGTTTCGTTTTTCATTAATTACATGACTATCTTAATAGTTATACAATCTTATACGCCACATTTATTTACTGTGGATACAAGCCTATTGTGGAGTACTAAAATGTCGTACCACCTCTCTACATTCTAAAAGTAGTTTATGCGTATCAACACTGTTTGATGCATCTTGCAACGCTAATTGAAGAGTATGGGCAGCACATTGCACGAACCCAATGGAATGTTCCACTTCGTCATATTATGTCCCAACTTCAGTGTTCTGGAATTGTGTACCGAGATTTTCAAAAAATCGAGTTTTTATCGTTTCGATTCCACTGCTCCTCTTACGTATTTTGATCAGAACCCGAATACTCGTGACATAAATGTATGATTTGAGATGAGCTAGTACCTGAAATCAATGAAATCATTATGCTTATAATACGTGAAGGTGCTTTGCCGTTATTTTACTGATTTATTAATTAATATCGCTTGTCAAGAGCATTAACAACAGAGTAATGCATGTGATATCAAACTCTGGTCTAGTTAAAATACGGGCAAGAAATATAACTTGATACTATTGGTATGAATGAAATACAAGTAAATTGAATTAACGTTTTAACACGATATACACTACCTGCTTCTGCTGTACCAGATGTAACATCTGTTTTAGCTTCATTCATTAATTTCGTCATCTTTATCATAAAACCAGTAGGAATACTATAGACTTGTTGTGTATATACGAAATTTTTGAAGATTGTATAATAGCAAATCTTTTAAATGACCTGTATGTCGCTCAAAAATTTCGGTTACTGACATTTTTTTTAAATGATATTATGACCATCTTCTGTGTACTGCCAATGAATACCCAAAAAGCATCTTGTTGCTATTGAGACGATATCAACTTTGAGGCACAAATTTTTTTCCTTGTAATATTCTTGCCATTACATCTTTCAATTGTTCTGCCATTGTTTGTAAATTGCTTCTAATTTTTTGTGCATTAATTGTTACTTATTCGGGATTATTTTCACCAAATTTTAAAATGCATCATCCTCTATCAGGGAAAATGGACGTCCATGTATGGCTACCAAGTTTGTGCACTCTTTTATTATTAATTCAGCGGCTGTTGTTCTTTGTATTGGAATGGTATTATTAACTTCTATAGTTAGCTTAAATTGCTCTTGGTGCATGAGTCAGAAATAAAAGGATAAGTACTAATATTATTCTTCTTCTTCTGTCTGTCTCGGACACATATCAGGCAGCACTTCCCGCACCCAGCGCCTCCAAAACATGTCTGCCAATCGACTTATACGCCATTGTTTTCGAAGGTGCGAACCAGATTCATCAAAGGCACCAAGTATTGGTGAGCCTGAGGAGGTTCCAAGTAAGAAATGATTTGGAGTAAGGTATTCTCTACTATCTGGTTCAACTGTGACATGTGTGAGGGGACGGCTGTTTATTATCTGTTCCACTTCAGCCATCAGTGTTTGGAGTGTTTCGTCACGTGGAGTTTGTTCTTTCAATACTACCTCAAGTGTAGTCTTCACACTTCTAATCAGCCGTTCTCACGCACCTCCCCAGTGTGGGCTAGCTGGGGGTATAAAAATCCATGAAGTTGTCATACCGTAGGTTGTAGCTCCCTCTTTCAGCAGTTTCTCGTCTAGTTCTAGGATGCATTTCTTCAGCTCAGCATCAGCCCCTCTGAGGTTCGTACCATTGTCCGAAAATAACGGACATAACAGACAAAATTCTAGACTATCTGGCGTTTTGGAAAGGATGTGCACACAAGTGTTGTTTTTTCACACTTTCTGAAATTGTATTGTGTTATCACAATTTGTTCAACTGAACGTCATCTATTTCTGCTGTCATTAGCCGAAGAACTGCTGAAAGATTTTGTCAAGCACTATAAATACCTCTATGGATCTGACTACGTGACTAGTAATGTGCATAATTTAATCCACATATAGCCTGACCAGGAACATAAAAACCCTCGCCATGTTGCGGAAAATTAATGGTACTAATTTCTTTTAATGGCAACAGTAACTGAAAACTTCATTCACATGTCACCATGCATGTCAGTCTATTGTTGTCAAAGTGTAAACAAACTTTATTTTAAATGTGTGCAATTGATTTCGTGAATTAAATTGCTAAAATATTTTTATAGTCGTGAAAGAAAAGTGGTTCACGATGTGTTAATGTATTTGTCGAAGAGAAATACTAAGGGTTCGGACAATATTTTCATTGAATAATGTTTCCGACAAAGGTTGTCAAATTGACTGACATGTTTATCGTATGGTACAGTCCACTATGAAAATTAGCTGTAGTCTGTTTCAACTACCTATTTTAAAGTTTTTTGTCACTTTCTAAGTTTTGAATTTTATGGAATTGGGAAAGAAGTACCGAGTTTGAAGCGTTCATGAGCAGACATTGCAGTTGAATATTCATGTTCTGAATTTGATTATTGATGAATAATAAAATAAATCCTACTAGCTCGATTAATGGTTTCATTCAATTTATTTAAACCAGGTTATATTTAATAATGTTTTTCGTTAATTTATGAAAATATTAAATAAGCCCGTAATCCTGAATCCTGATACATAAATTTAGCCTATTAATTTAACACATGTACGACTGTACTCAGTGTTGCACTATCAAATGCAATTGAAGCGCCTCTGTGCCAGGGTTTTTATGTTCCTGGTCAGGCTATAACTGCAGAGATAGAACGATTTGGATCGTTACATTCATTCAGTGCTTACCAATTTCAGAATAAGTTATATTGCATCAAACGTTTAATGAGAGGTGGAAAAAATCCGCTGTCACAGATAGCACACAAAATTGTTGAATTTACGAGATATAATACTATTAAAAGTCCTCAGTTTATTGAAAAACTAAATTATCCGTTTCTAACGGTAAGTAGCCGGAATAATTGTAGAATACTTCATTTCCAAAAATTTTAAGTTTTCCAAAAATTAAAAGAGATTTGTATTGACAACTGGCAATGGCATAATAGAAATCAAAGATATAGTTGAAGAACCTAATGGAATTCGTATTAATGGCTTAAAACTAGACAACAAAAAAGATGTTTTTATGTATCCCATAAAATCTTCGCATTTACACATTTACAAAGTAAGAAATGACCACGGTAGTAATTGTGATATTGTCGTCGATCCTAAAGCCCTACCATATTCCGTCCGTTTCAGCCAAATGACGTCCACTGCTGGACAAAGGCCTCCCCCAAGGTTTTTCATAATGAACGGTCCTGCGCTGCTCGCATCCAGGCTCTTCCCGCGACCTTTACCAGATCGTCGGTCCACCTAGTAGGAGGCCTGCCCACGCTACGTCTTCCAGCCCGTGGTCGCCACTCGAGAACTTTCCTGCCCCAACGGCCATCGTGTCTCTACGAGATATGTGCCCCGCCCACTGCCACTTGATTTAAGTAACTCTGCGATGCAAAGCCCTACAATGTAAATTAGTAGGTACATTTGCATTATCATGAGTATTTATATTTCATTCCACTATTACATACTTAAAAAAACTGTTTTAAGTGCAAAAGTTTTATTTATGAACTGAAAAAATATCAAATAGTTTAATTAATTATTATAACTACTCGATACCTATGGAAAAAATAGGTATCAGCAAAAGATGTCTAACATAAATGTCAGATATTTTTGAGTCCTTGTTCTGTCATTACTAGTTTACCTATACCTACTATAGACCCTGTAATCATATTTCCTCAGCTCTGTGCTGTAAGGATGTACTATAACAAGCTATGACCTATTACGAGTAGCAAACAAAAATGAAATAGCATTTTCTACCGATCAACATAAACCACCTTCGTCATCATCATATTCGTTGGTAATATCTTTCTCCTTTTCTTGTTCTTGCCTCTTTTGCTTCTGGTACATTGACATACAGTTTTATGTTATAATTGCTAGCAGTGTAAAGTCGGCAATTATGAACTGAATGCCTGTTTTTGTATTTAACGTCGGTCGCCATCGGTTGTCCTGCTGCTAATAGTTTCCATTGTTCGAATTGGTTCTCTGTTAATTTGCACTCGTCCATGAAACATGCGTTTGTGTGGATTAATGAACTAAAATTGAATGATGATCCCGGACTTAGTTGACGGGACTACGTGGGATCTACGGGACTAAGTCGTTCATAATTGTAGTGCATTGTTCTAGAGACTCCATAATAGAATAGAATAGAAAACTTTTTATTTGCAAGAAAGGTATACAAGCAGGTAAGACATAGATTAAAACAGAGAGAAATAAACAAGTGGACAATTAACTGCTTGTGCCCCTCTGACAAAAAGGCACCCGCTCAGCGTACATTAAGACCGCCAGGGCTTGTCTTGAAACTGATTTTCAGCGGGGGCCCTATAATCATAATTTTTCTTGTGCTCGGTGGTCCCATGAAGAATAAATTGTTTCTCTTTTTTGTCTGTCCGAGAAAATGTCTTTTTGTAACAGTTGCAAATCGTACATTCGATATGTTGTTGTTTGCTATTAATATATTCCAGTGTTGTTACTTGCTTGGATACCGCTCTACTGGTTGTAAGGTCTGGCAATTGTCTTAGTTGAAGTAGCTTGGCGCGTTCCATTGGCTGCTCTGGTTGTTCTTGAAATACCAAAATTCTGGATATTCATATTGCTGTTCTGAGTCTTTCTGGAAAATTTTTGATGAACTGGGCGGCAATCCCTTCAGGCGTTGAGCACAATAGTCTAGTGGCTTCCCCTTCATCGAAGGCTCTGTGTTCACATAGGAATAGAACCAGTTGATTATTAGCATCACTATATTCTTTAAATCGTCCTGATTTGAGAATTCCGAGGTTACAAGGTTTTCCTTGTTGTACATCAGATTGTGTTTGTACTTGTTCAAGCTCTATTCTTCGGTCTCGCTTAATTTCACCGTAAATTTCATCGGCCTCAAAATAGCTTTCCACCAGTCTTTTGTTAGTTTGACGCAATGTTGGGCCTTGCACTGAAAGAATACTATTTCCTTTCGGGACCTCCAATTGCAGTGTTTTTCTTGTTTTCGCCTGTTTGATTACAAATTCTCAACGAATGTTTTGTGCACCGGGAAGCTCTTTTATCTTCTTCGGTGAGAATGTTTCTAAGTGTTTCACGATCAGCGTCGGTAGTAACATACTCAAGTAGACAAGTGATACATGTAATTTTGGTAATCTTATATTGGTGGCATCTAATTGTTTTACCAAATCCACTATTGTATCTCCACTCTTTGTTGGTTGATATATAGATAATATGGAAATGCGTCCTGTATGTTCCACTATGCTTACAGATGACTTTCCAAGGGCTTCTGTGAACATTGAATAATCTATGACTTTCTTGTTCTTGTTGTTCGATGTCTCCTCGGTGGATATTTTCAGTGTTCTCTTGGCTGATTTGTGTGAGGTCGACGGTATCGTATCCAACTTCTCCGATGGGCTCGTTTTCTTGCTGCTGCACAGTGGATCGAAATGGCAATAAAGTGGACATAGGGATTTTTTCCGGAAAATAGAATTTATAAATTGCCAATCGATAGTCCTTTGCTCACTTATCACGACATGTCATATCACATTTTTCTCTAAACCTGATACTTTAGCTTAAAAAAAAATTATTTGTTTTTTTTTTGTATGAAACGAGATATTAAGTACTAATTTTCTCCGAAGACCTGCTAGATCGTGACTTGAAACAACCTAGGTCGGTATAACTGAATTATTTACTAATATTCTAAGCTATTTCCAGCTGCTCCAAACCGCAACTTGGCCAGTTAAACGATTCCGAAAAAAAAAATTGACTTCTTGTAATTGTATTTTAGTTCTTTTTTTTTTAGAAAAAGCGTCGATTACGGTACTAGAAAGTGATTTTATCGTTAGGTGACATTGTTATCTATTCTCAGAATCCGCATATCCCTTCCTGACCGCATATCCCGGGCACGGGAGCGGTGCCTTACAACCACTGCCTCCCGCCCGTACACTGTTATTGCTGGAGGTGGCAGAACGTGGTGGTTGTTGGTGAGTGTCATTGTCAGCTTGCCGAGATATCTCTAATAAAGCCTCTTCANCCATATCTCCAAACATAAAAAGTCTAACATCAAAGCCAAATTCACGCGCGTAAGGGGGCGTCCATAAATTACGTGAGGCTTTTAGGGGGGGGAGGGGGTTAACAAAAACCTCACTAAATCTCACTTGGGGGAGAGGGGGGGTCTCGGGAAATATCACGTATTTTTTTCCACAAGAAATAGAGAAAAAGAGTTTGCCAGAAAACTGGGTTATATCTTATGTAAAAAAATTGGCCAAGTACGTGTCGTGCCACGCGCAGTGTAGGGTTCCGTAGTTGTCCGTCGTTATCACAATATATTTCAGAAGTAAGCAATTACTTCATCTAAAGCCACTTTTAAAATTTTCTTCTAAGGAATTTGTATTAGGTATGAAATTTTATAATAGGTACATGAGTAAAACGACTATTACTCTTGAACTAACTGATCTATCTTAACCGCTATAGTTTTCCTTGAAAGTTCATAAAAAGCACTATAATCTTGAGTTTTTCCAGAATTATCAAGCCAACTGTTTAGTTTTTAGCGGGGGGGACGCCCTACTCGGACAAAAATTGGCACTTTAAACATTAACATTTTGCAAACGGATCCCTAAATCGAAAAATGGTCTTAGAAACCCCTAAGCCATTTTAAAAGACCTATCCAACGATACCCTACACGATGGGATAGAAGACGAAAAAAAAATCATCCCCACTTTACATGTACGCTAAAAAAATTTTTTTTCAAAATTTTATTCTACCGTTTTGTAGGCGTGATTAATATACATACCTCTACAAAATTACAGCTCCCTAGTGCCAATAGTTTCCAAGCAAAACCTCGGACAGACAGACAGCCAGACATATCGAAACTATAAAGGTTCCTTGTCAGGACTAAAAAATGATATTTGTATGATGATAATGTCATTTTTATCTATACAGTCTAAACAAATAAAACTAAAATTGCTTCCGACTGCATGTGGGAATACTAAAATGCAAAATAAATGACAAAATTGTAAAACAAGTTCTTTTTTTATATCAAAATCGATTTTGCTAGATTATTTGTGATTTTGTAGAAAGGAACAATTAGACTAGGTACTTCTGTAAAAAAACAATGTGACCCTAGTACTAACCGCTGTCACTACACGTGTTTTTCTGGATCTATTCGTAATCAGTGGGCTTAGTGCGACTTTACATCAATCGTCCATCCGCTAGCGACTGCGTAAAAAATGACATACATTAAATGTATGATGATTGTACAGCGTCCCTAGCTAGCAGATTCTTTCCAGCCGCCCGTACACTGTTATTGCTGGAGGTGGCAGAACGTGGTGGTTGTTGGTGAGTGTCATTGTCAGCTTGCCGAGATATCTCTAATAAAGCCTCTTCATTGGTTAGTACTTGTACAGGGATATTCCTACTATTGCAAATATTGTGTAATATTACACAAGCATTTACAATAAACGCTGCCACAGGGGGAGAATAATGTAATACTCTGTGTACAAGTAAACACCTGAATCTAGCCTTTAGGAGACCAATGGTCCTCTCAACCACATTTCTTATCCGGACATGCAGATAGGTGTAATGAGCTTCTGGAGTGTCCGGACTAGTATCAGTAATTGGTGTGATCAAGTACCTTCTCAGTGGGTACCCGGAATCACCTAGAAATAATAAAAATATTACATTAACCATCATATTATATTTTGTTGTGTATATAAAATTATTTAACAATGAATACAACATACCAAGTAACCATTATAGCTTCATTTCTGCTAATAACCGCCATGTGATCCTTTATGGGATGGTTTGCTCATATAAAAGAATCATGAGTAGCTCCACCAAAACTAGCATCCACACTCACGATTTGCATATCTGCATTACTAATCTAAAATTCAAATTGTTTCAGATTAATACTATGAACATGAAGACTGAAGAAATTATATTATTGAATCATTACTATTTTTGTTTTTCTGTATGATTATAATAAATAATAAACATCTTACCAACTGGACATTTAGTGAGTGATACTGTTTCCTGCAGTAATATCTCTCCTCATTTTCCTCGGGGGAAACAATTGCCACATGAGTGCAATCAATGCATCCCAAAACTCCTGGCATTTGAAATTGATTGGAGAATCTAAAAATAAATTAATTTAGATAAATATAACTTATCAAAAGTTGTCGGTGCAATAAAATAAATTTGTAGTGTTTTTATTGCTAGTAATATTTCGATTACATATAAAGAGTTTAAACTAAAGTTTTATCTTTTAATTTTACCTTTAAGGCTGTAAGTTATGTACTCACCGTATCATGATTTCACGCCTTTCCTCAGAAGTTTGAGGAAACTTAATATATTTCGCTTGCATGTGGGGCAAGTTTAGTAAATTGGTGATCTGCTTCAACACCACTGATACAGTTGGTTGTGCGACTGAGTGTGCAGATATATCACCAACGGGGCGTTGGTATGAACCCGTTGCATAGAATGATAATGCAATTAACACCTGCAAGAACGATTTAATTTTGTATTTGAATATTCAATGTACTTGTAGACCATAACCTCAACTTAATAATATAACAAAGAATGACAATTAATTAGGCGTTATTAATAACAACCAAGGGCGTAACATTCATAAAAAAATAAATTACTAACCTTTCTTTCCAGCGACGAATCCGACGCTCTTGAGGGCCCAGCGACATGATGCGGTCTTAGTTCTTCGCATAAATTGAGAACTAATTCTTTGCTCAACCTATATCGTTTAATGAAACTTATTTCATCCACATCAAAAGGGTCGCTAAAGTCCCTAAGGCGTCTTCTTTGAAGTTTTGCTTCATTGTTTTTTTGTGAAGCATCATTTTCAAGAAATTCAAATAATATCAACTCGTCACTCATACTTATTTCTTATATTCTAGGTGTTTATTAACGTTTACCAGTAAAAAATTGCTTTTTAATAGAAAACTTTAAATAATAAAACAAGTCAATAAAAGTTGATCAAAGACGACGTAAACTGAATGGCTTAATTGAAACAAAAATTGACAAATAGTCAAGGCTACAAACGTCAAATTGACCGTCGTAATACGAAAATTCCAGTCAACTTCCAGTCACAAGTCAGTCAAGTGTCACGTGACCGCTGCCTGGCTGGAATTAAGGGATCATAATACGGAAACGCAAGGCAGTTTAGTTTAAGGCGTAAACTCACTGGATTTAAGAGGTCGTAATAGGCCTGCAGGACCCCTTGGTCCATGAGGTAACCCCTTTCTGACCATCTTTTGGCAGTGAGATAGTTGGTGTCCTCCAGGTCTTTGACAATCTTTTCCACTTCAGGGTCTGCGAGTTGTTCCTGGTGCAGTTGGCTCGGTGACTTGGTGGGCAGATCGCAGATGATCGACCAAATACCGCAATAATGACTTGTCTCGGATGAACACATAGTTCTGCTAAGCGTGTCTGCCGCAACGATCGCCGCCCACCTCCCCCCAACCAACGACCATCCAACAATCGAACCGCGTGGCGTGAACCTATTCGTAAAGAAGATGAAACGAAACGCCGGAGCAGACTTCCCAGCCAACGGAAGAAAGATTCCGCACGCCAAGATGCTTTTCGCGAGAATCATCCCAAAACAAAACAAGCGTTACAAGAAATTGAAGATAAAATTAATAAAGCGCTATATTTTGGATTTGGTGATGCATTAACAGCTGAAAAACAAATAGATTTTTCAATTCAGAAGACAGCTGCAGTCACTAAAATCCGGCAGAGACTACGCCGTGAAGAATTTGCCACTTTTCAAGACCTACTACGTCATGCGCGCAATATAGAAGGCGCCGGAATCGGGTTGCGTAAGCTTTTGGCTGAGTTGCTTTAAGCAGGTTAGCGAGGGGTGAGAAGGTAACGGTATGTCCGTTACCTTTTTACCGCTTTTATAATGTCATGTTGCTCAATGTTCATGCGCGGGCGGTAAAACAAGCCAGCATCAATGCCCAATTATTTATTTACCTGTGATGACTTCCCGCATAACAAGCGGTACTCAAACTGGGCGAGCGAAACGCGGTAAAAGGCGTACGGCGAGCACTCCGGAATGCGATCCGGTCGGCGGCCGTATTGTTCGTTCGTAGACCTTCTTGAACAGCCATTGGGTGTAGAACCCCACTGCCCTTGTGGTGACAGGTTAGCCTACTGAATAGTTTATGGACAAAGAGCGAAACCGGATGTCCATGGATTTAACCAAGTCCGAACTGCAGACTCGTATAAACTTTGACGTGTCTTGCTCAGAAATTCTAACAGTCTTACAAAGCTCTGACGGAGAAAAACTAATAAAAATGGCAAAATCCATTGAAAAATATTTCAAAAAATGATTTGATCGCCGTTTTATTTAACATTATTATTTACGTTCTATCAGAAGAAGTTTTATTTTTATTAGAAGATACATAATTTGTTTGTACTGATTTCCTACCAAAGCTTAATAACAAAACATTATGTACCAAAAAGCAAGGTAAGTTAGGAATTTATTGATATAAGATTTATTTAAGGTGCATAGTATCTTATTATTATTGTTTTGTTTTCTTCAGTTTATTACTATTGAATTTGTAATTTAGTAATTGTCTACCAAAGTTTTAATTTACCAATTTAAGCTAATTACATACCTACAGCTAATAAAAGTATGTTTTTTGAAAAAATGGCATTTCATCTTTTAAATATAAATATGAATCATTTGAAAATAAAAAAAATATATGATATTATGTGCCTTAATAAAACACAGCGTTTTGTTGAGAGAGCAGTCTATGATCTTTGCTTAATTTTAGTCTATGGTATAAGAAAACTTACCAATTGCCTCTGCTTTATCATCTAGTTTACCTTCTTCATACACCAGCTGGCACCACTTTCTATGGAAATTGGTGATCTGACAACTTGACATTTCATAGCGTTTGTGATTTTTGCCGCCTACACAGCAAAAATTTTTCTCTCTTGTTTTATNATAGCGGGTTAAAGGCAGCTAATTGAACATTCTGTTTGAATGGTGCAATTGTTACTACCATTCTATTCATAAATAAGTAAAATTATTTTAGATTGGGCTCAGTGCCGGATTAAGCCAGCGCGGGGCCTGTAGCAAATTTCTATCAAGGGGCCCTTGGTTTGCTTTAGGTTCTCAAGTTTAGGGTATTAAATGAAACAAAACTGTTACAAATGAACTTTTCTTGATTTAAAGGCCTATTCAATTTGAGTGATATTCGCTGCCGCTGTGGGTAGAGGTACATACCGCGCGGGTTTCGCTCAGGTATGTATCAAGTACCGCGGCTAGAGCGACCTGAGCGATATTCACTGCCGCTGTGGGTAAGGTACATACATAGGTAGACGGTAGCGAATACCGCTTAGGTCTGAACAGTATTATTACCGCATACCCACTGGGATTTCTCTGCCGCAGACGGTAGCGAATACAGCTTAGGTTTCAATAGGCCTTAATGAGGGCTTCAGAGATAACACTTTCAATATCAATTTCTTTAAGCAAATCACGCTCTATATTCAACAAAGTAAGATGATTAAGACGTTCTTCTCCCATCGTGTTCCTTAATTAATTTTTAATACGTTTTAATGTTGAAAAAGAACGTTCGCCACTGCAGTTACTGATCATGAGAGACATGTAAATGCGCAAGGCAATTTCTAAATTTAGAAAACACGATTTTGAAGAATTATTTATTAAAAGTTTATAAAATGATTAGTTTTTCAAACGTTGTTAGTAAAATGATCTTTTGTCATATGTTTTTTAAATAATAGTAAACCTCATTTTTTAATTATCCGCTTTTTTACTTGAGACTCTAAAACACCTTGCTCTTAATCTACCGTCACTAGCTTTCAATAATCTCGAAACATGATCGATATGATAATCGATTCAAAAGGTTAAAGCCTGGTCCGTGAGCACCTAGAATCCCGTCCAATGACCCCAAGCTACCCATCCCTATCGCTCGCGCATAATTATGTTGCTGTCGCGCTCGCACACTCACTGCGGACGCCCGTCGCACAGTCGTGACAGCAATATAATAACGCGCGAGCGATAAGGATGGGTAGCTTGGGGTCATTGGACAAAATTCTACGTGCTCACGGACCAGGCTTTAGCTATATTCACTCATAAAATGAATCTACACTCAACATCAAATAAACCGCACCTTCCGCGACACGAACTTTAAAGATTTTCTTCTGACACAATTATGGTATCCTTAAAGAAAAATACATTTCAATTCTAAATAAATGATTAACATATATCATAAATGTGATTTGAAAATAGACCTCACTTTGGGCTCACCTCTGGGATCAATTAGACCAATTTTTATGGTTATAAAACCAAATAAAGATCTCACGTGTCCTCTTTAACAGATGGATAGCGATTAATCCCAACTATTTTAACCTATTTTTTGAAAAAGTGACTCTGGATCCTTGTAAAGACACATTTTTGGGGTAAAAACCTTTCCTTTAATGAAATGAAGTTTAAAACTAGGCTTTGAAATGGTACCAACGTTGGTGGGAAGTGGGGATGCATACGTTTGATAAGTGCTTGTCGCGGGAGGTGCGATTTCTTTGATGCCGAGTGTATATTTTATAATAAATCAACCAACTATAGTAGATTGGATCGTGACTGAATTAATAAAATTTAAATAGTTCGTAGTTATATGTATAGAAGAAGAAGAAGAGAACATTCATTTTAAAAAGTTCGTAAAGTACCTACCTACTTATTTTTATGATTTCACGTGATGAAATCGAGTTTTAGATTTTCAAGTGAAAGTAAAGCATAGCCTAAGCGCTTCGCGTTTAAGGCATGCAAGATATTTTACGCTCCTATCTAAATTAATCTTTTTTTTATTTCGGTCAGACAGGCGTTGGAGCGCGGGGCCCCCAAATTCGCGGGGCCCGTAGCATTTGCTACTCTTGCTACGTGGCTAATCCGGCACTGATTGGGCTTAAAAGGCCTCTTAAATTTAGATGTTAATCATTTAATTCAAAAATGACATTGGGAACTTTTTGCCCCACTTTTCGAAAAGTAGCGGACACAAACGAAACCTATCACAGATGATACATACTGTACGAGCACGATCGTACATCCTGCTGCACCGTCAGCATCGACCGCCGGGCGACCCATGAACCATCAGCATGCACCGTCGGCACTCTACACCGACGGCACACTAACTTATAGATGTAAATGTGTACAAACAATAAACCATGTATAAATAGCATAACATAATACCAATAAATCAGATATCAACCGTCCGTCGTTGTGTCTCATTTCCCCCCGCTGCGGCCAAGACACCCTTAGCCGTCGCTATGATCAGTCCGGTGAGTCTGCCGGGCTGGCAGCGGGTCCCCGCCGCCTACCTGCCGTCCTAACGCTGCTGCCCTGGGCGACCTGGGCACAGCTTCCTTCCTATCAACCCTTATTATGTCTAAGTATCTATTGTTAGGCAGGGCTAGGGCTCTAGGGACTTAGTGTCTTAGGGAATAGGGACTCTAGGCTCACTAGGGAGTTAGTTCCCTTCCTGACCGCATATCCCGGGCACGGGAGCGGTGCCTTACAAATACACATACTAATATCCAATGAATTTCCATGCATTTTTTTTTCTCTCTTATATGGGAATATTGAGAAAATGAAGTTTTAATATTTTATTTTATTTTACATTTAGGTAACATTTTTGACGACCTCCGTGGCGGAGAGGCGCACACACCGGTTTTCAAGGTGTGCCGGGCCAATCCTGAGGTCCCGGGTTCGATTCCCGGCCGGGACAATATAGAAAACGATCTTTTCACATTGTTTCTGGTTTGGGTGTCTTGTGGTTCGTCGTTCCCGATTTCCATAACACAAATGCCTTAGCTACTTATTTTGGGTTGGAGTAATATAATGAGATGTTGTCTAATATTAATGTAAGTATTTATAATATTTTATTTATTTATATTATTTTATTTATATATTTTATTTATTTATATTATTTTATTTACTTTTATTGGTTACTCTGCAAATGCAATGCCAAACAACATAACATGTAAAAATATCAAATCATTTTAGACAAATATATTTTCAACTTAGACTCGTCATATCTCAGAATTCCCATATCTCACAACATAGCGCTTTAAGTGAATATACCTACAAGTATAAAGCTTTGAAATAAAATACGTTTCATCTTTGTCCGCCGTGGGGCATTTTCTCATATTAAAGTTCCCAATGTCCTTTTNTATACTATACAGTCAAGTTACATGAAGTTAAACCTATTACGACTAATGGCTGCGCATGACCTGCCGGTTGACTGTTCACAATGGTTCACCATAAGATTACTTTTACAAAAGAAGAAACAAGAAAATTTTGCGATATAAAATAAATAACGAATACAGCTGAGAAAGCATAACAAAATACAGGTACAGCTAAATTATTAAGGCTAGATTACTAAAACAAAAAGAAAATTATTTATGTGATGAAGTAAATAAATAACGTTATCGAAATACCGTTATTACAACGTTATTTTGTCTATACAGAATATGTACAAATGCCTTTGCCTCCCTTCTCACGTGACACATCTGTCAGG